>NC_081406.1:13050240-13368454 GCF_030272615.1 Cryptomeria japonica
GGAGGGTCAAAGGCTTTCAACCAGCCTTTGAGAGGTTCCATTAGTCCTTTAGTGAATAGGACTACCAATCTTCTTTCGCTGATGCTAGGAACCATGACTGACAATTGCTGGAATTCAGTGATGTATGATTCAAGGGAGCCATGTTGCTTAAGTTGAGCTAGCTCACAGAAGCTTACCTTAGGGTCCTTCACATCAAATCTGTCAATTAGCTTCTCAGTGAACTCAGCATATGTGGTGATTAAGTTATGACCAAGGGTAACTAACCCATGGTAGCACCACTCATGGGAAGCTCCTTCCAAATGCAAGGTGGCAAACTTAATTGCATCTTCCTCCGGTATAGGTCTTAAGGAAAGGTAATTATCAAGTTTCTGCACCCAAGACCTTGTTGTACCTTTATTGCTGCCATCAAAATAATTGTACCTTTATTGCTGCCATCAAAATAAGGCATAGGTATCTTACCGAAGGTTTGCTGATAATCATTCCTAGGTTGATTGTAGTGATCATTTCTAGCTCCTCCTCTTCTATTCCTTTGATTCATGTATAGATCAAAGGTCCACTGGTCCTTCAAATCAGCAGGTAATGCAGTATACTCTTGGTAAGCTTGCCTTGCTTCATCTCCAAATGTGGTAGTGTTGATGTGTATATTGTACACGACCAAACACAGAATAAAATACCTAAAGGTACCTTATCCTCTCTTGAACAAAGTTCCCAACTGCTAAAGATCTTGCCGAAGGATCAGTTGGAGTAACTCCAAGGTTTTGAAATGTAGGTTCTCTACTCATGGATAAGCTCTTTGCGGTACGATGTGATTTTGCTGGAATCACAAGGGGACTTACACTCGATGACCTGAACGTCTGATTTGCTTTGAATATTACTGGAACACAGGATTTCACTAGCCTAGATTTTTGAAAAAAGGAAAAAAGGATGAGGGCGAGGAAAGGATCTAATTTTGACACTAAGAATGTAGGAGCAATGAATGACCTTTGATGAAATTCTAACTAAGTCTTGTTTTGACTTCCCAGGACCATCTCCACAAGGTTAGTGCGATCTTCGGAGGAAAACTTTATGATATTCAGATCATCACTATAGGCATAGACACCATTGGGCTGATGCATATCAGTGAAGAAGCGACAATTGAAGTTAAACTTAAACTGAATGATTCCAGTTGACTACACAAGGCAAGTCTGCAATCAACAAACTGCTAGTAGTATGGATATATGAATTTCACCATCAGTCAAACACATTTCTTCCACTCATCTAATAACATGAAATCAAATATGAGAAGTATAGAGACCATGCAAATTGTTGAATCGACCCATAAATTTCACCATTTCTTCAATGAAGTTTTACAAGTCTTTTACAACAACATCTTGGCAACAATCTTTGCCTTATCTTTCTATTCTACTTTAATTGCTATTCTATCAACTGACTATTCACTATTTCTAACTATTCACCTTTTAACTACTGACTAACTATTCGCCTTTACAAATGAGGAGCCAGGGCTTATATAGCGCTCTCAATACAATTCAATGGCTCAAATCAATTTAAGATCAATGGCCAAGATTTTACAATGAAAACCCTAATTAGGGTTTGTTACAACCAACTCAATTCTGGCCAATGAAATAATTGCATTATTTGGACACATGTCTTCTCTAGAATATTCGACCAATGGATAACCGAGGTAGGTACATCGAAGTTAGTGCCATCTTTGATGAGTCAGGTACATTGAATCTGGACACACTGAGGTGGACCAATCCGACTGGAGGAGTGATGACTGGGATGCCACCTTGTCTGACACTTGCAACTTGGTAGATATTCAATTTGATGACACTGAGAAGCTAACTTTAGTTAACTCTTCTGAAACTGTCTGCTTCTCCAACGGACCCTTGCTCTAACCTCCTTTGTCTTTGATGTGCAGGATGGATGGTATACCTTTTCTTGGAATGCTAGACTGGAAGATGTCGTCCCTGATGATGCTAGACTGGAGAAGGTCGTCCTTGTTGATGCTGGATTGGAGAAGGTCGTCCTTGTCTTGGCCTGGTCTTGTGGAGGTCGTCCTTGATCTGGCCTGGTCTTCTTTCATCTGCAAGACAAACCATAAGATGATTAAGGACACATAATATATTTATTCTAACATAGCATTTTATACCTTAAATCATCAACAAGAAGACATCAAAATGAAGCTTGCTCAAGATTTTCCCCAGGGACAGGCCCCATAAGAATTTCGCCCTAGATCCCCTGGAAGGGTGAAATTTGCATTCCTAGCCAACTTGGACCTCTTTTCAACGTTACCTCACAACCAGCTCCTCGCTTGGCCCAAACAAGGTGAAAAATAGTAGTTTCAAAAGATTTCGCCCTGGACCCTCTGGAAGGGTCAGGAGTGAATTTTCTTGGTTAGGCCTCAATTACTCCATTTTTTGACTTCAAAATCCTCTGGAAGGTGAGCATATGCTTGTTTTAGTCCAACAAAGTCTAGGGATCCATCCTTTTAGTTTCTCACATGGGCAAATTAGGTGATAATGGGAATTTCGCACTCTTTAGCTCAAAATCCTTACCTCTTGGACTCAAAACCTATTGAAACACATGCCTATGGCCATCTTTAGGTCCAATTTGCCTTGATCATCATCTTGGCTTAGCTCAAACTTGAAGGAAAAAGGACATTTTGTGAATTTTGCCCCGGACCCTTTGGAAGGGTCAGGAGCGATTTTCATCATTTGGCTCAATTCCTTCAAACTTGATAATTATTGGCAATTTGAAGTCATTCCTAAGGCCTCCTTTGATCTTGATCCACACTAGATTTGGCATAAAATTGAGGGAAAAGATATGTTTTGCACAATTTCGCCCTGGACCCTTTGGAAGGGTCAGGAGCGAAATTCCTCCTCTAGCCCAAAATCATCATTTTTGGAGACAACAATCAATTCAAGGGCAATCTCAAGGGCATCCCTCACCTTATTCTAGGCATGGCTTGGCACAAATTCTAGAGAAAATGATGGGTTTTAGGATTTCGCTCTAGACCCTTTGGAAGGGTCAGGAGCAAAAATCTTGTTTTAGGTTCATTCCTCCATTTCAACTTGAATCCACCTTTCAACTTGAATCCACCTTAAAAGGCAAGAAAACACTTCTCCTCACCCATCTAAGCTACAAAAACCCAGGTTTAACTTGACTTTGCTAGGAAAATAAGGGATTTTAGGAATTTCGCTCTAGACCCTTTGGAAGGGTCAGGAGCGAATTTCCTATTTTGAGCTTGTTTTGACTACTCCATTACCTCAATCCAATATTCAAAGGCAAGAACACATCAAAGTCCTTCTAACCATGCCATAAAACTCAAGAATTTGACCATCTCCAAGAAAAAAATATGGGTTTCCAAGAATTTCGCTCTGGACCCTTTGGAAGGGTCAGGAGCGAAATTCACCCTCTTGGCTAAAATCCTTCATTTTTCAATGCTTTCAAACATTTCCAAAGGCCAAACATGTCCATTCTTCCTTTCAAGATACCTTGCAAATCAAAATTTGGTCAAACAAGGAAGGGAATGAGGTCTAAGAAGATTTTCACTCTGGACCCTTTGGAAGGGTCAGGAGCAAAAATCATGATTTGGGCTTGTTTGTTCAATTTTCAAACTTTCAATCTCATTTGGGAGCAAACATAGATCATTCTTCGTCTAAGGAGCAAGGTTTCAAGCTAAAACAAGGGAGCAAATGAAGTATATAATGAATTTTGCTCTGGACCCTTTGGAAGGGTTAGGAGCGAAAATCATGTTTTGACCTTGATTCTTGATTTTTCAAACTCTAATCTTCCTTGGGAGGCAAACATAGACTGCTTTCCTTTCATATCCACCTTGGTCCTGACTTTGGCTAAAAGAAAAATGAGTGTTTTCAAGAATTTCGCTCTGGACCCTTTGGAAGGGTCAGGAGCGAAATTCCTAATCTTGGCTAAAATCCTTCACATTTTCACATCCCATCACCTCAAAACTAGAACGCTGGTCTATACAAGGGAGAAAATGAGGTTTTCAAGAATTTCGCTCTGGACCCTTTGGAAGGGTCAAGAGCGAAATTCCTACTTTAGGCTAATTTCCATCATTTTGTCACCTCAAATCTCCTCTCAAAGACAAATGTGCATCAAAACCTTCCCATCACGCCCCAAAAGTCAACAAACTTGGTCATGTCAAAGAGCAAAGTGGAGAAAAATGAATTTCACTCTGGACCCTTTGGAAGGGTCAGGAGCGAAAATCATCCTTGGGCTCAAATCTTGACTTCATTTTCACATTTCCTCATTCAAACAAGCGTTTTTACCTTCATTCAAGCCTAGGAATGCGTTAGTTCTAGGTTTTGGTCAAAGTAGAATGTCTTATGGAGAATTTCGCTCTGGACCCTTTGGAAGGGTCAGGAGCGAAATTTGACATTTTGGTCTCTCCGTTGGGATCATTTTATGGAATATAACATTTAAGTATAAGTTGTCAGGATGTTTGAGAGTGGTTTCAGACCTCCAAGAGTTATATTGCAAAATCTAGTTTTTGGAGGATTCTTCAGTTTTCCAGACAGCCAAATTTCAGGATCAGGACATTCCAGACTTAGCCAAATTTCAGGGCATTTGAAGATCAGGATGACATTCCAGACTTCATCACTCACCAACTTGACCTAGCTTGGACCTTCAAGAATGATACTCACTCACCAAGCAAGACACAATTAGCAACAAGAGCAAAACCAGGCCCTAAGGAAGACTTTCAAAGTAACCCTAATTTTGGGGCCCCAAAGACTCACCTCGGCTCAAGCAAAGCCTGCCATCCTAGTGATCCCCCTGCCGACACTCGAAAAGCAAAGGCTAACAGACAAAACTCTAAAACCTATAAAGCAAAACCCCACAAAGCGAAAAAAAGTAGGGGTCCCCATTTGCAATGGGGCAATGTGTGAATACGTCACAACAGGTAGCAGCAACTGCAGGAGGGTCTTCCCTTGGTGTGAAGGTAGGGAAGAGTGATCTAGAGGCTGATCCTCTAGTATAGTCCTTTGGACAGACCTATCTCCTTCAACATTTATGATGTTTTCATTGCTCCCGCTATGCTCAGCTTCATTTCTTTGGTAATTGGTGTTGTTGTTGGATTGCTGCTCCATCTTGCCCAATAATCTTGACATCATGTCCAACATGGTGTCAAACTTCCTCTCTATCCGAGCATCTTTGTCATCCTCTGCCATTTTTCCAGCGTCTCTTTCCCTCAATGCTGCTGATAATGTGTCTATGTTAGGTACTTGTGGGTTTTGGTACCGCTGTCTCCACTGTTCCCTGTTATAGTACCTTACTTCCCTTGCATTCATTCACCAATTTTGATCACAGGATGGCAGGATGAAAGCTCTGATACCACTGTAATGTCCTTGCTAATTTTCTGATATGAAATCCTAATATATTTCACTAAGACATTTCAACAAGCACTTGACTGTCATGGTTTATCATGCTGTTCACTAAGGACATTCTGAAGCAATTTTTAATGGGGGATGAGTCTCAACAATGTCAGAGAAATAATTGTAAACAATAACCACAACATAACAAGGCAAAATGGGCTCATTAAGTCAAACACTTAGCAGACATTCTCAGAATACTGTCCAAAAGATGCAGTCCCGACATTCTCAGAATACTGTCCAAAAGATGCAGTCCCCAAATCTAATTCAATTCTCATTTAAGACCATTATAATATGCTGTTGAAGAACCAAGGAATAGACTGATTTCACAAGGGTTTAGTTTCAGATTTCTGAAGACAATGGACTGACTTACATGGACTAGATCACAGACTTCTGAGGACTCAAACTTGATATAAAGTCACACTTTACCACTACATTGTAAATGAAATAAGAAATGAGGAACCTGGTAAGGTGTAGGCGATGAAGATCTTCAATGATGAAGGCCCTAGTGTGTAAGACCAAAAACCAGTATGTGCCGTCCCTGCTGCTGCTGAAGAAGGTCTGCAGATCTGCTGTCTAGTGGCCTGAATGCTTCCCCAAATTGATCTAGATCCTTATCTAGAAGACAGCGCCTATCTCCCCAAGGTGGTTCCAAGCAGTCATATGCATCTATCAATGAAAATCAAAGGTCATAACCTGCCTCAGGTTGGATTCATGGTATGAATCAAATAGACACCAAAATCGCCTTCCAAACTGTCCCAACAGTATCGCCTTGCTCTCCTATGAATTTAGGAATCGCTACTTGTCAAAATCGATGCACATATGGAAAGGTATGAACAAAATCGTGGGTTTCCTGGTTCTGCAATAGGTTCGATGACAGCTCCCAATAACTTCGATCTGCCTCCAATAAATGATGATTGATATCGTCTAAATGCCGATATAGAAATCACTGTCAAAAATGTTCAAAGAATGCCCTCTTCAATACAAGGCGATCTCACCAACCTGCAAGTTTGAAGCACCTCTGTAATCTGATATTAAAACTCCTTTATGCTCAAATGTGAGAAACTGAATGATTCCCACTCACAACGCAACCCTTTGGAGGGTCTTTCACTTCCTCAGTTATGCTGACCAATAGGGAGGTATTGTTCCCTAAGATCTTCCGCGGACAACCTGTGTCTCCACAACTCAACAAGAGATCACGTCACATTCACTTTCTAGAAGATAAGGGTAGGTACACATTATATTATTTAATTAAACATTTAATTTTAATGTACCTTTTTTTATTAATTAAAAATACACACGTCCCCTGATACGTGTTATCCCTTATAACATCAAAATATCAAATAATAATGAGATGTCAAGCCACCAATCACTGCCACGTCGACCCCCTAAACAACACATTGGCCTACGAGGATCAAATATAGGCCAACCTCGACACAAGTGCACATGCTAAGGAGAATGGGACATTACAAAATTATGGATAGAGAATAGTTGGTCATAAGTCTTGTACAATGACTAAATCTCTTTGAGTTGTAAAGGAATACATGCCTTATGGGAGAAATTTGGAAACAATATATGATGCACATATGCAGATTTAAAAAAAAAAATTGTAACATTTCTTATTTATTTCATAAAATGTCGGCTCAATGAAAAACAAGTATTTGGCCAAAAAAATGTCAGCAAATAAATTTTTATTGGTTATATCTTGATTGATACAGAGATACAAGGTCTCTCCAATGCAACTGGATCTGTTACATGCTGCTCTTGAGGTAAAGTACGATTTAATTACATTTAATCTGGTTTCTCTCTTTCATTGGAATGGGTTTGAAGTCATACAGCACAAAATGTATTTTTAGTAGATTGGTTTGGATCTTTGAGGGATTTATCATTTTTTCTATAAAAGTTGAGGATATGTTGGTGATTGCAGCATGCCAATTCTCGTCCAATTCAGTCTCTCAATGCAAGGTCTGTATACAAGGGGAAGCTCACCTGATAGTTTTGTGTCTGAAGAACAATGGCAGAGGTTCATACTTCAATATTTAGGCATGCCAATAAGACTTCTTAGGAGATTAAGAATTTAAGACATTACCTACTACTCCTGGAAGTTGGTACGTACTTTGAAGGATATTTTGCAGTTTCTTGAATAAGCTTCCCAAAATACCTACACATGGTATTTGTTTGGTTCATCATTGCGCTCTTACGGTAGTTGCAACAAATTTTTTTACTTGTGATGATCATATAACAGGCAACATGGAGGAATTTTTTTACTTGAGTAGATACTTTGTAATTTAATTTTAAGTTGCTTGGATATATAATATGGTCTATTTTAGATTTCTAAAGGCTTCTTTAGCATTAGGAAAGTTTGTTTATTCAGGCTTTCATGTATTATATGAAGTCACAAATTAATGGAAGTGGCAACTAATAGCTCTATATACACATTAAACATTGAATATTAGATGGTTGAGAATATTGTATCAAAGTAAAATTAGAAGAATATGTAAGAATGAGAATTATAATTTCTTTTTTTGATTAATATATGCATTTTTCCAATAAAAAAAAAGGAATGAGAATTATAATTTTCATTTTTTCCTTCAACAAATCTGTAGAATATGGAAGGAATGGGAAACTAGAGCCAAAGAATTACAGTTTTCCTTTTTATTCTTTGACAAACACCCAAACACATATACAGACAAAATCTTATCTGAAGATTCTGAACCACTAGATCACAACCCAATCAGAAATTCTCGTGGTTTCTTCTGAAAGTTTTCTTACAAAGAGATGATCTTTTTGGACATATTATTTCACTTTATATTTTCATTATTTCAAAACAAAAAAAAAATGTAATCCATACTCTAAAAGTGGTGAAGAAAAGAACAGCTCACACCAATTTAATGCCCGTAACAGATGACAACCCCAAGAAATCATTTTGTACTATGAAAATGCAAGGAAAAAGAAGAAGCATTCAAGCACGATATTGGGAGAGACTTGATCAAGGATGGGAGAATGCTTTAAATAGTGAAGAATACTATTCTGGATGGGAGGAGCATTCTTCCCGGAGGGTTTTTAGATTTTTTTAATTCCTTTGATTGCAGAAAAAGGTTCGCTCCAGATTAGAATTTTGAAGATGCTATAACTGACCGACTACAACTGCAGATAGTTTGGGTGTTAGTACAAAAACACCATGGAGCTAGTTTCTCACTTTTGCCAAGCTATTGCTTAAAACATGGGGGCTAACAAAAATTAGAGCAGTTATTTGTATTCCTTGTATTTAAGTCAACAATTGAGAAAAAGTATGTTGGCCATGCTGGGTAGTTCTGAAGAAATAGAGGGAGGAAACACTAAGAATGCACAATGGAAATTTACATTGTTTAAAGTTGAAAATGATTATAAAGTTCTGTTACTTGAAGTGTGTAGAACAATGATGCAACTCTATTCGCCTAAACTACAAGTTTTGCGACCCACAAATCTGTGAGACAGCATTGACAGTCTTTTTTGTGTAATTGAAGTCTTACACAATCATTTCTTGTTAAGATATATTATTTTTTAAGGATTTGACCTGTTTGTTTTATCTCAAGATGGCCTTCATATGTTAATTATTAGAATAATGCCATTCTTTGATAGTATGCTTATTACATTCTTTCATCACAGCCATTAGTATACTAATGACATTTTTACTTGGTAATAATCACAAAGGCATAGGGATCCGCTTGGTAGGTAAGCGTTTGTTAATGGGGAGAAGGCAAGGTGATTCACATGGTAGATAAACATTTGCTACTGGGGAAGAGGAAGAGTCATTGCAATCTATGGCTTTGGAATTTTGATCCTCTAGTCTCTTTCACCATTGGCAAATAACAGACCTTAGAGAAAAACCAAAACATGACCTTAGAGGGTAGCACAATTGTGGAAGTATCTCCACACCGGGAGAAACGATTTTAAGAAAGATGAAGACCCATTTTCTATTCCGGTTTGAATACAAACAACTGCAGATGCATTAGATCCCTGGAGGCCTAGTCAATACTATATATAAGGACCTTATCCAACAAATCAAGGATGCTAATAAATTGTGTGTGTCAAGCGAAAATGACTAAGATTACTTTACACATGCAACAATCTTCAAGACTTCTTGAAACTCTCTTCTATATTTCCCCAAGATAGAATGGTCACTATAGTTGATAATACTTACTGATTCGAGATTACTTTACAAATAAAACAATTTCCAAGACTTCTTGAAATTCCTTGAAACTCTCTTATACATGTTCCTAAGTTGGAATAGTCATTTTAGTTGATAATACTTATTCAAGCACAATCTTGTATGCTAGTCTCATCATCACATTTGGCATTCTACAACATGTATGTGTAGAGTTCTTGCACACAACCACAATGCACTTAGCATTGTATAGCCTGTATGAGCACACTGCTCATGTGCAATTGTGTGACACTATTCGTGCATCTATACAATCACATGCAACATTGTGTATCATGGTGCATACTTATGTTCAGTCAAACGGTGTGTATATAACATAAGGGGCGACTACACTTCAAGAAACACCACCATACGCATGCCACACTTGGCAATGCTTGCACCACATGTAACAACATTGTTTGGGTTTGACAGTGAGCAATGTCCTATCCACACATATCATGTGGCCATACACGTTGAACAAATGTTAGCATAGATGTGGTATCTAGTTGTCAGCCTAGTTGTAATTCATATATGGATTTTAGATGTTATGTAAATAAAAAGAGGAACTAAGATATGTTGTGTGTTCATTTTTTCTTTAAATAGAAGAGGCATAATAAGTTTGTATTTGTTTTACTGTTTTGTTTTTCCATTTGCAAATTCTATGATCTTGTTTTTTACTAGCTAATAGATAAGATTGTCCCCAAGATTACTTGGGATCCAGATCATTGATATTAGAGTTTCTCGTGCTAGTACAAACAAGTCTGTAGTAGGACAGTTGTACACTCAAATCAATTTATAAGAATTCATACAAGCATTGATATTAGATTTGAACTTTTTGTCATGCTACTACAAACAATTCTGTAATAGGATAGTTGTACACTCAAATCAATTTATAAGAATTCAAACAAGCATTAAAAATAGAGTAAGCTTGTTGATGAATGTGCATCTAAGGTTCCAATAAATGTTGAAAGAATGATTCATGCTGCCTTGGAAATGCAACACCAAGAGCTCTTTATATAGTTGTGCAAATTCATGGAAATGTTAAACAACATGTCAACTACTTGAATAATGTGTTCTTATATCAAATTTGTTTTAGAGTCAAAGTAAATATAGATATTCATATATTAGAGGTAAATTGATGCATACTTCTTCATGTACAACTTCATTGATGCTAAGTAGCATTGCTTTTCAATGCTATTTTTTTTTTGTTTTAAGGTCACACTTGAAAAATGTTTATTTTAAGGTCACACTTGTGGGAAATAGTTAGCACAATTAGGATCAACCATTTCATGGCCAAGACAATTTTGTCAACACTCTATAGGAGGAATTCTACCCCGTCAATAAGGATGAGTATATGAAGCTCTAGTAGTTGCACCAATGTAAGGAGCCATTGGGTAAAAGACTACACAGCTGAGTATTACAACTGATTTCTATGTTTATATTAGAACATTCCAAAGAAACATGAAGTGCTCAAGCACATTAGTGGATTGTCACTTTATATTTCCACTAAAATGGAGCTCTTAACTTTTAGATACATTTTATTAAGCATTCTACATGCATTCAAGATCAAAGCCAAGGCACTTAAGAAATATTATGTTAGGTAAAGGTGGTTGTACACCATACACATGAAAAATTTAGTCACATTAAATATTTATTTGGGTCCAGTTGTAAAGTACATTGGTTGGATATTCTATATGTGGGTTGCACTTTGGAAAAATATTTAATATTGAAAAAACTTAGTACCAAAAAGTAAATGTTGGGGTTAAATATTTTGTGCATTCATGGTTTTGAGACACATAGTTTTATCTATACCAATTGGTAGCGTGAATCTATTAAAGCAACCACATGTTTAGTGGTTGAGGTTAGCTAGTTGGTTGTTTGGATTGACTATCATTTGTTTGAACTCCTTTGTAAAATGCATATGTGAAGCATGGATTGGGATATGTGGTTTTATGGTTGCCTATTATGCTTAGACACATGGAGGATGTATCAGAGGAGCTTGATGTTTCAAAAGTATTCATGGAGACTTTATAAGTCTATTGTAATATTTCATTGTTGAATAATGCATTAAATGTGGATACTTTTTTAGGCTAGGTTTGTTTTTCTCTCGAAGTTCTTATCAAGGTGTATATTGTGCAATCTTGTGGTATGTTTTCTATACTTGCATTTGTTGGCAATTGACACTCATCTGGGCTATAAGTGTTGTCATTGACAGAAACACACTTCATGGAAGATTTGACAATCTAGGTAACTGACATTCACTTCACCGGCATTCAGGGAATCGACAAACTTGGAACCGGTATTCTAAGGCCGACATATGGTCATATTGGTCATATTGTTTTATGTTTAGATTTTATCTGGGTCGACATGTGTCTTATCTTTTGCGATATGTTTACAAGCCGACATAAGACATTTGTGTTTATTCATGTAAATGGGTATATAAGTCAGTCTGGGTTAGGTCATTTAACAATGATGTGGATATATGAGAGATAAGTGATGCGAAAGGTTTTGTGATGTTATCTTGATCGATAGAATGTGAATGCAAAGATCTCCAATCAGCTTGATTATTGGTCTTGGGAAGCAATCTAAGATACTGGTATGGGAGGTTATAGTTTAACCGGTACAGACAGTTCTTTAACCGGAAATAGCAGATGCACATTCTAAGTTCAGTTTTTGTTTGTAATCCAGTATTTGGATTTGTAGTCAGTGATGCTCCTTTTGTGATGAGTAGTGTGCTCTAGGCAGTGTGACTTGCTGCATGTGCAGGCCCTTCTTGTAATATTTATTCATTTGGCCAGTGGATAGATATTGTGGGTCACCAATCCCACCATGGTTTTTTCTCTTTGAGGTTTTCCACGTATAAATATCTGTGTTATGGTGTTGACTCATGTGGTTGCATTGATATTACTTCTTGTTACTTTCTTTTATGCATACCGGTTAATAAGTGGATTTGTTAATAAGGTTAAAATTACTATAACTGGTTGCACTGATTCACACCCCCCCCCCCTCTCAGTGTTCTTGGATTCCAACAATTGGTATCAGAGCCTTGTGCCTCGGAATAAGTCTAACAGCTTGAGGAAGATCCTGAATCCGAAATCCAGAATCCATGGAAATGAGTTTACAAAAGAAACTTGAAGAAGCACTTGAGGATTATGATGTTGAAAGGTTGAAGAACTTGAAGCTGCGAGATGAGTTGAATTTTGCAAAGGAATTTATTTTTACCTTGCAGGAGAGGTTATTATCTTCTCAAGCTAAAAGGAAGGAACTTTTACAAAATCCGGATGATGAAGAGAAGAATGCCCTTAAGAAATTATGTCAGAAGCTGAGTCGGGAGAATAATGTCATGAAGAATGAAATGCAAGCCATGACTATGAGGATGTCCAAGGAGATTGAAGATCGGAAGAAGAATGGAGAAAATCTTGTTATGTCTCTAAAGATAGATTTGAGGAATGCATTAGGTTGGCGCATGAGAATGATATGTTGAGAATTGAGTTGGTGCAATCACATAACAATGAGCAAGAGTTGGAAAGAATGATGTCAATCCTGAGAAGTGATCTAGATGTTGCAAATGAATACAAAGAAAAGTTCAGGGTCAGTTTTGCAAGGCTTGATGAATTATTGAAGGATCAAAGAGACACTGGAGACACTAGAGGTCTTGGATTTGAGCATGGAGAAAGCTCTGGTACTGCAAATCAGGGGAATCCACCAGACAACTAGAATCAAAAATCACTGGTAAGGCAACCCAATGCACATAAATTTAATGGTAGATGCTTTGTTTGTAATAAGTTTGGTCATAGAGAAAATCATAATAATAACGTTGTTCCCAGTTAGTGTTCAAAGTGTAATAAGTATGGTCATAGGATAGAAGATTGTAGAATGAATGTGAGATGTCATGCATGTGGAAAGTTTGGACATATGGCTAATCAATGTAGGTCGAAGAATGGTCAAGGACTCAAC
Organism: Cryptomeria japonica; assembly: GCF_030272615.1. Taxonomy (NCBI): domain Eukaryota; kingdom Viridiplantae; phylum Streptophyta; class Pinopsida; order Cupressales; family Cupressaceae; genus Cryptomeria; species Cryptomeria japonica. The sequence continues at coordinate 13,063,771 of NC_081406.1, forward strand.
AAGGCAATTCAGAAGAACTATGTTACTTGCTATGCATGCAACAAAATAGGACATATTGCCAAATATTGCAGAAGCAAGAATACACCAAAAGGGAATGACACATCAAATGAGAAAGGAAAGGAAAAGATTGATGAGATCCGGCAGGCTCATGCTAAATAGTGGATTAGGAAGTCAGAAGATCTATTGACAGAGGTAAATTCTCTGGTTACCCAACCGGCAAAGCAGAATGTTCATGCACCAATAGGAAACTTATCCGATAACTAATGCCTTAGCCTTAGGGGGAGGCAAATTAATGTCAGATCCTGCATTGCCCCTGGTAGTGGTCTAAAATCTTGTTTTAGATCTTGGTGAAGACAATTTGGAGATTCATCGGCACTGAGATAATGGATTTTGTATCCGGTATCATATGCTGACAAGCATTGATGTCAATGGGGAATTAGGGTTTCACAGATTAAAAGGGACAAATTGCTTCATTTCTGATCACATGATACTCAGAGTGAAGCAGAGTGAGTTTAAGGTGATTAAGAGCATTTTCCAGCGATTTTTAGTATCCTCTGTGCAGATTTATCAAAGGTTTTCATCAGCTTTGGTTGTGAGGTATTTTCCCTATTTTCACGCTATTTTTTTTGAAATCGGAATGGCTTCTAGATCTGCTCCCACTTCAGCAGATGTGGTTGTCCCTATTGTGGTGGATATTAAGGATCGTCCATGTCCAGAATTCAGACAATGCCCTCAAATTGCAAAGGTCGATGACTATATCGACGCATTTTCTAGGGTTCCCGATGGAGTTCTTTATGTTGAAGATGTGAGAGCATATATTCATTGCACTCTGGAGGATTTGGGTTCATCAGAGATTAAATCAATGTATCTGTCTACTTTGCTGAACAAGGATGGATTGCTTAAACCAGAATTTCAAATTCTGAAGGATTAGGGTTTCATCGACATTCTAGAGATGCCTGAGTTTGAGGATGAGATGATTCGGTATGTGTTGAGATGAGTCCATGGCGAGTTCATATGGATTGACCGACCCTATAAAATCACCAAGGAGGCGATTTGTGCTATCACCGGCTTACCCTAGGTCAGACAGACCCCAGGTAAGAGGAAGATTCTAAACAATGATGTGAACAAGCTAACTGGTGCCACCTTTGACAATCAATTGATGCGGATTAGCACTATCAGAGATAAAGTTGTTCAATTTGCAAGCATGGTAATTGGATACAAGGTAACTCAATCAAACCAATTGAACTCTGTTTCCAATTCCTGTATTTTTTGTGCACACAAGATGGTGAAAGAAAATGAGAAATATAATCTTTGTCAGTGGATGTGTGATGAGTTGATTTCTAATTTTGGAAAGATTAAGGGAGATAAGAAAGGTACATTCCAGTATGGAAATCTTATTGTTTGTTTGATGTTTTTCTTTTTGAATGAGATAGTGGGATTTGGTAAGAAGCAATGGGCCTTTGATATACCGGTAGGTAAACAGATCAAGGATGCATTGAAAAACTTGGGTCAAGACAAAAACTCCATTTTGTGGGGTTATTTCAAGGCATTTCAGAAAGCTATGAAGAAGAGGGAAAGGATCCCTAAGCATACTGTTGATAAATACTCTACCGACATATGCTTCATGGTGAAAAAGGATGAAACTTTGATGGAGGCAGTGGAACCTAGGACTATCTGGGTTACTAAGATGGGCTATGAGGTTGATGCAAAGATCTTGGACCTTTATGCTAAGATGCTTATAGATGCCCCGGTTGATGAGAAGGAGAAAACATTTGGCACAGCTAAGCAGAAGGAATCTGAGGTGAAGATTGATTTCGGCAAGAAGAAAAGGGAAGGACAAATCAAGAAGGTTGGACAGGCTTTCTAGAAGATGTCCTCTGAAATTAAACAAATCATTGGTTTGGTAGAGACATATCCTCCGACAGTTGTTCAGGCTTCTCCGGCAGTAGGAACCGGTAAGGGTTTATCTAAGAGGAAGAAACCAGAAACATTTATTGCTACTGTTGAATCTAGTTTTGAGACCGAGGAAGAAATCCTAAAGATTCTTAAGATCTATATGAGGATTCAAAGGAAGAAGCCCGAGGAAGAGAAGCTGTGGAAATCCACAGTCACTCCTCCGATAACTCAGAAGAAAATTTTGAAGGAGAGGAAGCCTATTGAGAAAAGGAAATCGGCCACGGAGTCTACTCCCACCCCCAGTAAGAAGAAGAAATCAGATTTTGATATTGCTCTTGAATCTGGTAAAAGTGTAAAGGTTATTGCTCCTCTTTGTGTTGCTTAATTGATTGATCAAATCACAAAGGACGGTATTTTGAGTAACATACAACACTATTATGGTGATATGGATGATAAGGAACAAAAGGAGATTGAGGAATCCATTTTATTATATTTAGATATATATAAGAAAGCTTTAATTGAAATTGAGACTCAAATATCGGTATATTTGTATAATAAGTTAGATGCTAGGAGGTTAGCGACTATTGAGGAGGATAAGCATATTAAGATTCAGGAATTGCTAACTATTTGTGGTGCTATAACTGATGAAGAGATGTAGGAGTGTCTAGAGTTTGCTAATAAAATAATTTTCCGAAGTAGACATCGACATATAAGTCTTATGGTGGGAAGAGAAAATGAAATTGTGAAAGAAACTCATGACGCTTGGGTTAAATTCTTTGTGGACAAACCAGGTTTCTTTACATCACTGAATATTCTGCCTAAGTCTGACATTCCAAACATCTTGGTTGATGCTAAAGGTAAAGGTATACTAGGTGGAGATCCACCGATTTTGGAACGAAAAACATCTGAGGACATTCCTCCGACAGTTACACTTGTACAGGATGTTGAGATCAATAAAATGGTAGATAATCCTCTGGTAATTGATGTTGATACATTTGAAGTTCATGAGGTTGAGGCAGTGGAAATAACTGCACCAATTGGCGAAGCCACCGGTGTTGAGGAGGTAAAAGATAAAGTAGATCAAAAGGTTGAAGGTCAGGTTGATTAGACTAAGGTCCAGGTACCGACACCTTCACCAACTGTTGGTCCCACATTGTTGGCACTTGACTCATCCAGTCAAGACAATTTTGGTCGTTTTGGAAATAAGAACATTGAGCAGTTGAGCAGTTTTGAATTGATGTTTATTGCAGTGAAAAAATTAAGGAAGGGTCAGAAGACAAGCAGGTTATTGAGCAAGCTATTCCTATTTTGGAGTAGCTTGCACTAGAATGCAAGATTGATTGAGTAGCTAGTCCATCTGGTAAGTTGAAGGGTTTGACTGGGGCAGATTGCCAAAGAGTATAAAACTCTTCAACAAGTGTCAAACCGGCAGTTGGTGGAAAGGTATAATGCAGCTAGGAAGGTCATCTATCTGACAAGGCTAAGCTGATAGATGAGATGACAAGGATTGATGAGGCTCTTCATCAATGTAGTTGAATATACCGGTCTTGCGCTAACATAGGAAAACTAACTGGAAACTTGGATAAAAAGGTTAAGGAGGATAAGGACAAGTTGGAACAACTTGTGGTACGTTTTGATGGTACTGAATCATTGACCAACACGGTTGATGATCATATTTTTCTTTTAGAGTATGAAATTTCAGCCTTGGAGAAGGAAAAAGACAAGTTAATCTGGGGGGCCAGAGAGTTGAGAGGTTTGGTAAGTCCCCGACTAAATAGTTTGTTACTTCATAAGTAGGAATGTATAGAACAAATGAGTTTGCTCACACTGGCAACCCTAACAGAGGAAGAACTACACGCTTACATTCTGAATGGGTTTGTATCTATTTTGGGAACTTTGAAATCCGACTGGGATACTTACTTGGCATTTTTGAAGGGTGTTACCCAAATATTTTTAAATATATCTAGATTATGTAATCACATTTTGGTTTGTATAGAATTTCATTTCTTATTCTTTTTTGCCCCGATCTTTGGCATTGTTGTCAAAGGGGGAGAGGTGGATGTGAAAAATGTCTAGGGACATAAGAAGTAATGTATAGCTCAAGGAGAGTAGTCTTCTGAGATCAGTCTTGGGAGATCAGTTTTTGGATGGGAACCGATAGAACACTTCAACGATTCATTTTTCACATGAGTGTTGCCATCAATGCCAAAGGGGGAGATTGTTGGCAATTGAGACTCATATGGGTTATAAGTGTTGTCATTGATGACAACACACTTCATGGGAGATATGGCAATCAAGGTAACAAACATTCACTTCACTGACATTCAGGGAACCAGCAAACTTGGAACCGGTATTCTAAGGCCAACATAGGAGATTGATCCGGCAAGCATGGAAGCGACAACGGTCATATTGTTTTATGTTTATATTTTATCTGGGCCGACATGCGTCTTATCTTTTGTGATATGTTTATAAGCCAACATAAGGCATTTGTGTTTATTCATGTAAATGGGTATATAAGTCAGTCCGGGTTAGGTCATTTAATAATGATGTGGATATATGGGAGATAAGTGATGTGAAAGGTTTTGTGATGTTATCTTGATCGATAGAATGTGAATCTAAAGATCTGCAATCGGTCTTGATTATTGGTCTAGAGAATTGGGAAGCGATCTAAGATACCGGTAAGGGAGGTTATAGTTTAACCGGTATAGATAGTGCTTTAACCGAAACTCATCTAGCATACTAGATGCACATTCTGAGTTCAATTTTTGTTTGTAATCAAGTATTTGGATCTGTAGTCAGTGAGGCTCCTTTTGTGATGAGCAGTATGCTCTAGGTAGTGTGCCTTCCTACATGTGCAGGCCCCTCTTGTAATATTTATTCATTTGGCCAGTGGATAGATATTGTGGGTCACCAATCCCACCATGGTTTTTCCTCTTTGAGTTTTTCCACATAAATATCTGTGTTATGGTGTTGACTCGTGGTTGCATTGATATTACTTCTTGTTACTTTCTTTTATGCATACCAGTTAATAAGTGAACTTGTTAATAAGGTTAAAACTACTCTAACCGGCAGAACACTGATTCACCCCCCCGCCCCCCTACTCCCCCCCCCCCCCTCTCAGTGTTCTTAGATTCCAACAACATTATGGTTATTTTTTAATTTTATGTGCATACTTTCATCATGGAGTTATGTAGAAAATGGTTTAATTAGCTTAGTAGTTTCTTAGCAAATGATATCACAGTCATGATTGTGGTTGAGGGAGTGAGAGATCTCTATTTTTTGTTTAACCTTTGTTTGAGAAGATCTAATGTAAAATTGATGCTATAGTAATAGTGGAAAGATTGCAAATATTTGAAGGTATAAGATGTGCAGGTTGTGAAAGTTGTAGATCTAAGGTTTGAAAAAAAATGGTTAAAATGTGTTTTTTCTAGGTGTTCACAATGAGGGTTTGGGAAGTTTTAAAAATGACAATTGGAACAAAATGACCTATGAGATGAAGATTTACATTAAATTTTGATTTGTTTTGGCCCTTAGGGCTTAAAACAAAAAAACATCTCCCACCTTATTCAATTGTACGACTATACGGTCTAAAAAAATAATAAATAATAATAAAAATAAAAAATACCATGCAAATTTTTAAATTGAAAAATATTATTAAGCAAGGCAATATATTTGGTTATAGAACCTTGTACTTTATACCTCATTGTATTGTTGGCCAATGTACGATATATCAGCCACTAGCCAAATTCTCGTCGATACCCTTGTCGGTAGTGTCATGGTTGGTAGGCCTTAGGCCCATAGTGCTAACTCTAGATTGGGCAAGGTCAAAGACCAACCCCCTAATGGACTTTAATTTTTTTTTTTTTAAATTAAAAACCTTTTTATTTCACCACATATAGCCTACTTAAGCACTGCTTAGACACCACCATCGCTCCAACATCATTGTTTTGATGCAATGATGATGTCAACATGATCTAAGTTGTATGAACTGTGTGGACATGCTCTCTTTTCACCCTTTTAGTTTTCAAAAGGTGTTTTTAATTTAAGGGGTATAACTTTCATAAATGGGAAGAGCACCAATAGTGGATCATGTTCCAATAACCAATCACTCCTTGTCAACCTGATCCCCCAGAAAAATTATTATTTTAGTCATTACATAATTTTAATTAGACCGGTAAATATTCTCTTACACACCAAGACTTGTTCACTAGAGAATGTGTAGTTGACCAAAAAAAATTTTAAAAAGAAAACCACTATTGGTACATATCTTATTCTCATACAAGGCAAGTTGCACAAAATAAGTCACTTTTTCATTTATAAAAAAATGGTTTATGTTTACAATTACCACTCAAAGCAAGTGGCCCAAAATTCAAAATGTATTGAATTTACATTTACATATGTATAGTTATTGGTTCATAGTATGACATAATATAAAACAACTATCAGGTTTATAGGACTATAAACTACACTTTCTCCTAGAATTCCTTTCACTTCTTCATGTATTAATTTCATCTCTTTTTGGTACTTGCATTTGTAATAATTGATGTAAGGCTCCCCAATAAACAAAAAACAAACATAAAATAAAATATAAAACTGAATTCATTGAAGCCATCGTAGAAATCAAACATAAAATAAAATATAAAATTGAATTCATTGAAGCCATCGTAGAAATCAGACATAAAATAAAATATAAAACTAAATTCATTGAAGTCATCATAGAAATCGGACATAAATTGCAGATGCAAATATGAAATGACCGATTGTTTCCCACGTATATTCAAATTTGAAAATCAACTACCACAAATTAATGCATTAATTTTCCACATTTGAATGATTTAATAAGAGAGAACTCCCAGGGTCATTTTCATTACGAATTCTTCTTATGTTCTCACTGAATATCCTCTACAATATTCAGAGCTTAGTAAGGCACCCTCGACACATTCCCGGTTTTTCAAGTTGGTAGATGCAAATTTATGTTTTCATAAATCAATATATTGTTTCCAGTCAATTTACTTTCTTAGGATCCAAATATATTAATAGCAACATCATTCTTTTTTAATCATATGTGAGTTTATTTGTATCACCTGCATCTTATCCTTCATGTTATGTAGCTACAATATCCATTTTTTAATCACATCACAGTCAAATCGTTATCTCTTGCATCTCCTGCTTTTATTTTGTTTTCCTAGTTTATAATTGTGTCATAAAATTATGACCCTTGTAATTTACGACCACATTAGGGTCTTCACGTTGGCGATCCGAATCCCTAAGCCTAATTGAAGACCCGAGACTTGCTCAACCCCCTAAAACTATCTTTTTCTGCCCTCCACACTACCTAAACTTTCTTTTTGTCCTAAGATAAGGGTAGGACAAAGGTGTGGCGCCCCTGTCCCCCTTAAGACAGGGGCATGGCACCCTTGTCCTTAACCTATTTTGGGGCCCCCTTTGTCATATCTTTGCATTAGACATTGCATAAAGCGAGAAAAACCTTCCCTATGTCAGCATGTGATGGAAAATCAGTCAATTAACCCTAATTGACAAGTATATAAGTCGCATTCACCCTCCCAATTGCATAAGTTCAAGAAGCGATAAGGTGGGCATGAGATCAAGCATTCAAGAGCATTCAAGCATTCCTTTCCAGCATTGAGCATTCTCAAGTCTCCCTTCAAGGCTAGGTGTTGCAATCAAGTCAAGGATTCAACCATTGAAGAGGAGATTTTTTTCAATATTCAATTCAATACAAATAAATCTATCTGCATTCTATCTATAACCTCCCTTGAGGTGACTTACATTTAAGTCTTTCATTTACATTTACTTGCAAGTACTTTCTTTCATCAATTGGTTAATTCTAAAACTGGGGTTTGACCTGAAGGCAAACCCCCAATCCCAACCCCTTTTCCTCTCTTTTTTGTGTGTAGGTTGTAGGTGCACAGCTGTGTTTTCAGATTCAGACTCCATTTGGAGAGACGAAAAAACCCTTTTTGTTTCATGGATTTTTTGGAGGACCATGGACACTTTCAACACAGTCCCGATAACTTTTCTTCAAATTCATAGGGTAGCTTCGTCTCGACATATTATAGCTAGATCTAGGTGTACAACTTCATCTCACGCTTCTATCTCGAGTTATAATCAATTCTTTGCTACTTTTACACTTAACATAATTCAACCATTTTTCATTCTAAAAGAGGGGTTAGCTTATAATTTCTATCTCAATATCAATTCATTTAGTATTCAATCTCAACCCTAAGAGATTGGATCTAGTGAATTCCCCCCTCTTTTAAATGTAATGTGAATAAGGTGTTTGAAGGGAAATCCGCACTGAAACTTTCATCTCTCCTTGGAGGGAAGAAAAGTTTTCCTCTTGATCTCTCCATCATTCACCCTTTTTCACCATTACATTTTCGTGAACATGACGTCTTACATGTTTTATTCTGAAAATCATTGCATATTTTTCATTTACAAGTTTAATTTTTCTGCAAACTTAGTGGTTAATTCATTCAAAACCCTAGTTTTTAAAATTGAACTTGTGTTTTGCAAAAGTTGCTATTTATTGTTTCAGATCTGAAAAATTGCTTTGTTTGTCAAATTCAATTTCTTCATTGTCTTGTTCAATTTGCAAACCAAATTCACAAAATCAAGAGGTTAATTGTCAAAACCCTAATTTTTTAAAATCATCTTGAAATTGTGCAAAAATTGAATTTTCATTTAATTTTCAAATTTGTGACTATTTTCAGACTTATCTTCTGTCCTAAAATTCGAATTTTCAATTTCCCTCCTTTTTCAAAATTCAAAATTTCAAAAATTAAGTAGTTAGGTCCTAAAACCCTGATTTTCAAATTTAAGTGGATTTTGTGCAAATTTCAATCAATTTCAGTTTTCTAAACATTTTTCAAGGTGTCCCTATCCATTAGGTTTGACCCTTTTCAAATTTTCAATCCAATTCCTCATTTTTTTCAAAACCCTAATAGGGTCCTATTTTCCCATTCAAACCTTCATTTTGCCTATCTAGAGATCATAAAATTTGCCAATTTTTTGGGGTTCACTTTAAAATCATCGTGACTTTCATCCCTGAATTTTTTTTAAAAAGTTGGCTAGATTGTGTGCACTTTCAACATGATCCCTGACTTTTTTCCTGAAATTTCAAGAGAAGGTTATTATCGTATTTAACAACTTAAATCCAGAAAATTGGCTAATTTAGTCGATTTTGTATCCCTCTAAAATAAAAAATACCTTCAAATTTCAAGAATTGTTTTAAAATTAAGTGGTTAATTATACCATGTCCTGATTTTAAAAATTTTGATTTTATCGATTTTAAAATTAAGTGGTATCCCATTGGCCCTAATTTTAAATTCCAATTCCCTTCCATTTATTATCAAAATTATTTTTGGAAATTGTGTCATTTTCTTCTTCCAACAGAGTCAAATTGTTTAATCATTATTTTCTCAAATTTTGTATTATTCAATTTTTGTGCACTTTGTTCCTATTATTCAAAATTCAAATTCAAATTTTCCCTCTAGTGCATGAGTTTCACCACTATTAGTCCTACCTACACTATCCTCGTTAGACAAAGCATTAGAATTAAGGCTTCCTAAGGTTTAATTACCGAGGAGATGGAGCATAATTTGGGTGACCTCTTCAATGAGGATAATGCTAATCCTTCCCATCCTAATCATGTCCCTATCTATCCAATTGATGAATCCCATGATGAACAAGAAGAAGCTTTGACTAGAGTTTCCATAGATCAACTTTCAAAATTGGACAATCAATTTGATAACTTTCAACAATGTATGTCCCAAGAATACCCTAATAGTTAAGCTCTTCCATTAATTGAAGGCCTTAGACGCATGATTCAATGTGATAATAATGGAATTGATATATTGTGTGGCATTGCTCATATTGTTGATTCTAATGTCATGCCTATAAAGAGTTGTGCTGAGAACTTAGGTTATTCACAACCTTCAAATCAAATTAATTCTTCTATTCCTTTGTCTACTTCAATGGCTAGTATTCCTACCTTCACTTCAAACATCATGGCTACATCAACTCAAAATGTCATTCCTACAACAATTGGTCATGGGGGCAATTCCTCTTCTTCATTTAATCCAAATATCCCTCAACCAATCAGTGTGACACAAGGGGGCAATTCATTCAACAATTTTATTCATCCTTTAAGTGTCCCATTTCCTACTCAATCATCACTTATGCCTACTTATCATAATGTCCCACCACCTTATTCTCAATCCATACCTTCCTTCAATAATATCACACCACCTTCTCAATCAACCATGTCTAACATCAATTCTTCTACCAAAGTGACCATTAACAATCTTGCTCAACCTGTGTCTTCCTTACAACAACAAATTGCTTCCATGAGTCAATCCAAGTTTAGTGTGCCCACATTTGATGTTGCGAGCCCACTTTCTCTTGATATTGTTAAAGTCGTACAACCTAAGCATGTTGAGGTCCCTCAATTGGAACTCTATAATGGAAAAAGTGATCCTCTCACACATGTTAAAACATTTCAAACCCTGTGTACTAATTTTTCTTATGATCAAAGATTACTTGTAAATTGTTTACAAGAACACTAAGGGATAAGGCTTTACAATGTTATTTCTCTTTGCCTTCTTATTCTATCATTTCTTTTCAACAATTAGCAAATGCTTTCATTCAACAATTTCAAAACAACATTGGTCCTACAATCACTTTGACTGATTTAATGCATTGTAAACAAGGTATTAAAGAAAAAGTGATCGATTTTATTAGTAGATATAAGCATTTGTGTGATCAAATTTATTTTCTTGTACCTGATAATTATATTCAAAGAATTTTCATTTCTAATTTGCAAAAAGATATCAAGGAAAAGCTTCTCTTGTCTGAGTTTACTTCCTTTCTGCAATTGTGCGCAACACTCCACAATTATCAATTGGCTGTGAGTCAAATGGAGAAATCTACTTTGATGGCTCTGAGTGATAAGGGGGAGAGTGTTCAACAACCATTTGTGAAGTTCAAACCAACAAAAAGCTTCATCAAGTTCAATGATACAATCAACAACAACAATGTGAATGCTACAATAGATGTGCCTCCTATTTCTAAATTCTTTAAAAGAGAAAGACAATTTACTCCTTTGAATGAATCTTTACATAGTATTATGTCTCAGTTGTTACAAAGAAATGTGATCAAACTTCCTCCTATCAAACTGACTAACCCATCTAAGCTTGCATCCCCTTATTTTGATAGCAATTCTTTTTGTCAATTTCATCGTCAGCCTAGTCATGATACTGAGAGATGTTTTGCATTGAAAAGTAAGACTCAAGATTTGATTGATAATAATACTATATCCATGGCAAGTGTGAATGATAAGGGAAACAAATCAGTAGCTCCTCCCAATCAAAATCTTAAGATTTTTACTGATCATTTTGCTTTCTCATACCTCTTTCTCTCCTTCCGATCTTACTACCACAACTTCGAATTTGGTGAATATGGTAGAGAAACAAGAGACACCAAGGATCCTTGAATTACATTGGACCATAGTGAGACCATTAGGGCACTCGATGGGCCTTTATACATAGTTGCGAAGGTTAAAAACATACCTTTTTGTGGTGCTCTTATTGATCCCTCTTGCATGGTTAATGTCATCACTAAGGAATATCTCTTCACTTTATGATTGCATAAACCAATCTATGATGACTCCAATGTGGTTGTGAATTTATTTGATGGATTCTCTTGTCCTACCATGGGTTCTATCACCTTTCATGTTGAAGTTCACACTATATCTATGGATGTCCACTTTGTTATCATTCCCTCTTCTGAGCAATTCCGTGTGAAGTTGGGCTACCCTTTCCTATCTTCCATGAAGCCTATTGCTTCTCCAATTCATAAGTGTTTGAAATTTCCTCACAATGGAGAAATCATAACTGTGAACCATAGCTTATTTTGACCATCTGAAAGAAGCCCTAGTGTTCCTATTGATCTCTTTTGGCCTAAGCGATTTCAATCTCTTCCACAAAGAAGTGATGTTTTTTTCCAATCTTATCAAAAATGAAAGAACAATATGATCTTATCCTTTAGTCAACCTAAATCCCCAACAATTGACATTCCTATCCTTCTTGAAGATGAAATACTTCCCCTAACGGATAGGACTAATCTTCCTCCTAAGGAAAATCCTCAACCTATTCCTATGGATGTGACTATGAATTCTCCTAAGAAGAACAACAATATTCCTCCTAAGGTTAGACCTGTACCACCTCCTTATGATGGACCTGGTCTCCTTCCTACACCTAATATTCCTCCTTTATATGGCGTAGTTCCACCTCCTTTCTTTTATAGAGAGAAGAGGTCTGCCTCTCCTCTTGTCCAACCTAAAAGATCTCAATCGAAGCCTTCAACTATCACAGAGGAGATTGTTCCTCCTTTCATAAATATTCCTCCTCCTTGTCAGTCTTTCACTAAACAAAGGCATCATTCTTGAGCTCATGAATTTGTTCCTCAACTCATTGAGTCTCCCAAGACTCCATGAATTGATATGATTCCATTTTCTCCTAAGCAATATGTTGAACCTACATCTCCAAATCATAAGTTGCACAAAACATGTGATGGTTTTACTCCTATTCATGTTCGTGCTCCTCTTTCTATAAATCTTGAAGAAAAAATGAGTGAAAATGTTATTCATGATGGCAATACAACTCCTCTGATAGTGATTATGAATATGTTGATGTGGACAAGCATTTATCAACTGAATTTTCAAAAACCCTAATCCTAGCACCTATAATTGAACAAAGTGACTTACCACATGAGCATAGTCCTTGTTTGGATCTTGTGATAGCTCCATCTTCTATGCTCGATGTTGCTCCTCTGGCATGTTGCTCACCTTCCTGAAATAGTGATTAGAAAAATCGGGAGGCGGATGTTGTGCTAGATTAGAAATATTAGCACTATAGATCTTCTCTCTCTCTTTCTTGCTCTTTTGTGACTATTCTTCTATGTATATCCCTCTTGTTTTTTTTCCCTCAATGTCTACTTGAGGATGATGCAAAGCATTGAGATATCTTTTGGTCTCTTTCATGTTGACTTGAAATACATCCTTTCTTCCCTTTATTCTAAGGTAGTGTCCTTTCTTTGGGTAATGATGATCATTATATGCACATATACATATATGATATACATGAGTTATCATACAGCATACTGACCTCGAGGAAATAAAAACTACCTTGTGTTTTGTATTCATTACCCTTGGGTTTATTCCTCGACTGGGGGATAAATCCTTGTGAGAACGTGCTCCCTCTCTTCTCTCTCTCTTGGGTGTATCCTACCTTAAAGCAATCGCTCCCGATAAGGCGCGCGGGATCGCTTTAATGTGGGGGCATACACTCTGCTCATATTTTCCTTGTTGATACTTAGAATTATTTAGTGAACTTGGCTTTGCTTCATAATTTTGTTATCTTTTTCGTGACTCATAGTGAGGGGAACCTTGCTACTTGCAGTCATAATTTTCCCTTCTTGATCTTCACTTTTGTTTTGTCAATCGATGTCGTAAGATCCTTAGTCCACTGGGGGCTTGGTGCATCTTGCCTACTTGACGTGGTAGATGTCTTTCAATCTTGTTTCCTTGTACTTTACCAATAGTATTGGCATACGCTTATACTCCCACTAAAGTGGAGGCTAAATGTAGTGTCATAAAATTGCAACCCTTGCAATTTGTGACCACATTAGGGTCTTCACATTGGTGATTCAAATCCCTAAGCCTTATCAGAGAATCGAGACTTGCTCAACCCCCGGAAACTGCCTTTTTCTACCCTCTGCACTATCTGAACCTGCATCCTATCCTGAGACAAGGCCAGGGCAGGGGCATGGAACCCTTGTCCTTGCCCTATTTTGGGGTCCCCTCCATTCTATCTTTGCATTGGACATTGCATAAAGCAGGAAAAACCTTCCTTGTGTCAATCTGTGATGAAAATTCAGTCAATTAATCCTAATTGACGAGTATATAAGTCGCATTCGCCCTCCCATTTGCATAAGTTCAAGAAGCGATAAGGTGGGCATGAGATCAAGAATTGAAAAGCATTCAAGCATTCCTTTCCAGCATTGAGCATTCTCAAGTCTCCCTTCAAGGCTAGGTGTTGCATTCAAGTCAAGGATTCAACCATCGAAGAAGAGATCTCTTTCAACATTCAATTCAATACAAGAAAATCTATCTACATTCTATCTACAACCTCCCTTGAGGTGAATTACATTTCAATCTTTCATTTACATTTACTTGCAAGTACTTTCTTTCATCATTTGGTTAATTCCAAAACTGGGGTTTGACCTGAAGGCAAACCCCAAATCCCAACCCCTTTTCCTCTCTTTCCTATGTGTAGGTTGCAAGTGTGTAGTTGTGTTTGCAGATTTGGACTCCATTTGCAGAGGTGGAAAAACCCTTTTCGTTTCGCTGATTTTTCGGAGGACCGTGGACACTTTCAACATGGTCCTGACAACTTTTCCTCAAATTCGTAGGGCAGCTTCATCTCGACATATTATAGCCAGATCCAATTGCACAAATTCATCTCACGCTTCTATCTCAAGTTATAATCAGTTATTTGCTACTTTTACACTTAACATAATTCAATCATTTTCCATTCTAAAAGAGGGGCCAGCTTATCATTTCTATCCCATTATCAATTCATTTAGTATTCAATCTTTGTCCTAAGAGATTGGATCTAGTGAATTCCCCCCTCTTTTAAATGTAATGTGAATGAGGTGTTTGAAGAGGAATCCGCAATAAAAATTTCATCTCTCCTCGGAGGGAAGAAAAGCTTTCCTCTTGATCTTTCCATCATTCACCCTTTTTCATCATTACAATAATAATTAAATTTAATGGGCATAAGGTTCTTATGTGTTTGTGTGTGTGTGTGTGTGTGTGTGTGCATATATAATGCATAACAGTATATCACAAACATAAATACATTTCATTTTACAATGAAATAAATATCTATATGGCATAAAGGGTTTCATTCAAAGTATTTCTTTCATTTTATGCATAATGCATATACATACATATATACATACATACAAAATAATGCATATACATACATACAAACATCCATACGTATATATGAAATCATTGGATGTTCAATTTTGAATTTTCAAAGGATTTCTTTCATTTTATGCATAATGCATATACATACATACATACATACATACATACATACAAAATAATGCATATACATACATACAAACATCCATATGTATATATGAAATCATTGGATGTTCAATTTTGAATTTATACTCCTTCGTGCATGCAGTTTGCTTAGTTTTTTCATCATTTATGTCTATGGTATTGAGGGTTTCATTTCAATGATGATCTCTCTCACTTTATAATGTGAAAATCATTACACATTTTGTCAAAATTGCATCAATGATTAATTTCATATAGGGTTTAAATATATAGTTACTGTCACAATATTTTGACCAACTTTTTCATCATTTTGTCACAATATTTTGATCGATTTTCATTTCAATGATCTCTCTCGCTTTATAATGCAAAAATCATTACACAAAATGCAAAAAAGATAGATTATTGTTTACTTTTATTTGAAACCCCTAATTTTTAATCATGAAATTTAATGGATATACTGTTATTGTCTTCATTTTGTACTTAGCATGTATACCTATTATTGTCTCCACTTATAATGTGAAATTCATTACGCCTATTTTGTCAAATTCACATCAATGATATGGTTTCATGTAGGGATTAAATATATAGAGTTACTATCACATTCATTTTTAAATAGATAAGTACTACCGACGTGGGGGTTGTACCTCCCTTCATTGATCAAAAGAAAAAAGACATTACATCGATTGTCATGGTGCAGGGATAGGAAATTCATACACTGAAATCCCAAATGCATTGCATGTCATCTTTAGAAAAAAGATCAGGATTAAATACATGAAACAAATGGACCCAAAATCATTCTTCATCACATAATGCTTGAAAATAGACCAAGCATTCTACATCTTCTCTTCCTTACCCTCCCTATTCAAATCAAAGATTACTTTGAGAAATACAGAAATCTCACCCATATGGATATCATCCAAAGCTTTTGAAATAGAAGGTCAGTTATGTTTTACAACCATCTTGCTCCCAACCTTTCTTGCCAAATCCAGGGAGCCAACCGTCTGGGCTAGTTGAGTGAAAAAAAATCTATACACCTCTCCATCATGTACATGTTTACCAAAGGCATAACACCTTTTCAATGCCATCAAAATTGTTTGCCTAACCTTATTGTCCTCACAATTGAAGAGCCTTTTGCATTGACCTCCATTGCTTTCATAACACTTACATTCTGCAATAAATATTTAGATGTCATGCTTGCCCACATATTTATAGTTACATAAAATGAATTCCCCTTTCAATGACTATTGTTGCCTGCATAGATAGTCAATTGTCACAATGTCAAACAACAAATTATGTGTCTATCTTGCATTGCTATTGTGGAGAATATTTTCAGGGCACAATGACACTGAAAAATGTGTACCAACCAAGCTAAGCACATGACCGATGCTAGAGATAAAAAGGTGGTCTAAAAATTAAATGGCCACACACTCCTAACATTAAAGTGGAAAATGTGAGTAGGCGCATAAGGATAAACAATCGGAATTAGGTGTGTAGTCACATAAATCTATCCACTTAATTAAATGAATACTTAGTATTTATTTGATTATTTAACTATCAATTAATAATTAATTAAATTAATATTTAATTAATTCATCTTAACCCTCTTCTCCTATTAATTAAATAAATTATTCAATTTATTTGATTTAATTCACTTAACCAAATTCAGACCATTAATTAAATAAATAAATCATATTTATTTAATTAAATATTCTCTCACATTTAAATAAATTAATATTTATTTAAATCCCCCAAAATCCCACCTCTCACATTTAAATAAATTAACATTTATTTAAATCACCTTTATCCTCCACCCACTTGTATTTTCCTACAAATGCAAGTTGCACAATTATTTTAAATAAATAATTTATTTAAATCACCTTTATCCTCCACCCACTTGTATTTTCCTACAAAAGCAAGTTGCACAACTATTTTAAATAAATTATTTATTTAAAATCCTATTTATCCTCACCCACTTGAAACCTTTAATGGTTTCCCTTAAAGTCTTCAAACTTGATGGCTTTAAAGTCTTCAAACTTGATGGCTTTAAAGTCTTCAAACTTAATGGCTTCCCTTAAAGTCTTCTGAAGACTTTAATGGTTTTCCTTAAAGTCTTCAAGCCTTTAATGGTTTCCCTCAAAGTCTTCAAGCATTTTAATGCTTTATCTTCCTTTTTCTCATTTAAATAAATTAATATTTATTTGAATATTTATCCAAATGCAAATTACACCATTTAATTGAAATAAATGATTTTATTTTAATTGAAAATACCAAAATTCCCCCCACTTGCATTTTCCTATAAAATCCACTTGCATGCCTAAACCCCTTCTAGATTCTTTTAAACCCTTCCTAATTAACCTAATCCATCCCCTAAATATTGTCACATTCCTAAGCAAATTGAAGTCACTTCTCAAAGACTCCAAAGTTTTTGAAAAGCAATTAATGCTTTGTGTGTTCAACAAATTAACCTCTAAAGTCTTCCAAACCACTTATGGCTCTTACATGACCATTAATTGTTAATTCCACTTGCACCCATGGTTAAGGTGTTTGACCCCTAACTTAACCCTCATGTAACCCATGTGTCTCTTCAAAGCATTTATTTCTTTGACTAGGGTAACTATCATGTCCTCTCAAGCATTTAATGCTCCCTATCACTCCTCTCAAGCCTCCTCATGGTGACACTTGTCAACATGGGATTGGGTTGAAAGTCTCACATGGATTGAATATCTTTCAATCCTAACTCTTGTTAAGATTACTCAATCTTAACCCTTCATTTCCCCATTTCTTCTATAAATAGAACCCTTCTCCTCAAGCAAAAGGAAGCATTAGAGTATTGTTGTTATACTGGCATTAGCATAGAGCTTTCTCGTAGCATCACTATCTACACTTGCATAGCATTTGCTTATCATATTCAACTATCTTGAATCTCCATATGGCATCCATGGCTAGTGCTAAAAGCTGAGAGCTACACTCATTTGGGACTTGGAGAGGAGAGGAACAAGGGAGGAGCAACTATGAGCATCTTGATTAGCTATTTTATTCTATGTTTATATGCTTTCTATTTCATGCTTAATATCTCTCTTGATATGCCTGTTTAGGATAATCTTTTGTTGCTAACACTAATGTTTGTTTCTTGTGCTCTTGTGTGTGTTGCCATCAAATAGATTTTCTAATCCTTTTTGCAGAGCATCAAGGTGTTATTTAAATTTGTAATTGGTTATTTTTTAAATTTTATTGTTGTATTCATACATATATATATGTATACATATATGCATACACACACATATACATATAGTCATGACACATTGTATGTTACATTGCAGTCCTCAAAACTGGCAAAAAGAAATGTGTTTAGGGCTCAAACATGTTATGTTGGTTATTGACAAATATTGGCATGCTTCAATAACATGTAATATTGACTATGGGTGCAAGTTAAGTGAAGATCATGGCATAGGGTAAAAAAGGAAATAGTTCAAGAGGAAGATCAAGAGGAAGGCGTATAGTTAGAGTCACTTGTGGTGTGCACTTCACTGAGGAAGTGCTTACATACCCCAATGAAGAGCCCATTGTTGAACAAGAGCTTGTTGTTGAAACTATTATTCAACCTATTCATGAATCATGCAATGTGCAGTTGCCCTCACATGTGTCCCTTAAAAAGTGGTCACTAGTAGACATGAAAAGAGCAGTTGCTAGTGTAAAAGATAAGAACATGTCAATCAGAGCTGCATCAATCAAGTATGTTATCACCAATACCAGTTTGAGGTCTTGGGTGATGGGAGTTACAAGAATGAAGAGGAGGGGACCACGTACCATTTTATTTATAGAAGAGGAGGTTGAAGTTGTCCAATGGTGCAAGGGCATGGTTGAAATTGGTCATGGACTGTAGGTCAGTCAACTTCAATCAATTGTTGCCCGAATAATTGGAAATAGGGCCAACCCATTCACAAATGGGATGTCAGGGAGATCATGGTGAAATTTTTTCTTACAAAGGCACCTAGATTTGACAATCACAACAACTGATGGAGTGGACAACAATAGAGAAATCATGTTATGACCATCAATTGTGGCATCATTCTTTGAAAACCTTGAGAACATTTACAACTTGCACCACTATGTATCAAGAATTTGGAACTGCAATGAGATTGGCATGCAAGATGGTAGGAATTGTGGCATGAGAGTGATTGCCAAATTGGGATAGAGACGTGTATAACACCTCTTAGCAAAAAGTAGAGAGTGAATCACATTTGTGTCTTGTGTTAGTGCAACTAGGTCAAGTATTCTTAGGTTTTACTTATTTAAATCGAAGAGGCGCATGAGAAACTACATTGTAAATTGTGAGCCAGGGGCATGCATAGAAGCCCAAGAACATGCATGGATGACAAAGAATTTTTTTCTTAATTGGTTAGAATATTTTTCAACTTTGATCCTTGGTAGGGTTTCACCCAAGAATAGGGACCTTCTTATCTTTTATGATCATGGCAGCCACGTGGCCTTCAAGACAATTGAAGAAGCAAGGCATTTAGGAATTGACTTGCTAACACCACCTTCGCATAACAGCCACAAGATACAATCACTCGATGTCAGTGTTTTCTCTCCTTTCAAGAATTAATTCAAATAACAAAGGAATATATGGATGGAAAATGACCCCCACATTGAAATCAGACAAGAAGAGTTAGCAACTCTTACAAGAAAAGTATTCAGTTACGCATTAATACCATGAAACATTATAAGTGGCTTCTGTAGGACTGGAATTTGGCCACTGAATTGATATATTCTTGAGAGGGATATGAGGGAAAGTGAGGCCTTCGATGTTCAAGAAGATGTTCAAATTGCTAGAACGGAGACTGATGTAGTTGCAATGGAGGATCAACTAGAGAACATTGTGGCAAATGCCGTCTTAGAGTTGTTCGGTTACAGTGAGGATCAAATTGATGTTTTTGTTCAAAATTACAATACTTCCAATGAGGTTATAGAGACTATAGTTGAAGGTCTGATTTTTCCACCACAAACCATCCAACCAAACATCCTTTTTGTGCAAGCAATCTACAATGAGGGTACAAATACGACACCAAAAGGTCTCAACTTGCCAACACAAACTAGCCAACCTGAATGGCTTGAGGAAGCAGCCATAAATATTGGACTACAAACTAATGAAGTCACCTTTTCCATGCCAACCCCACCACAAATTTATTTAGCAGAGGTAACCCATTACTTCACAAATGGAGCAAATTGGGATCACCATATTGGTGGTGATTGTGAAGATGAAAATGAAAATAACATTAGTGATCAAGAAGATGACTTTGTTACATACACCCAAGAGGATGAGAAATAATTGACAAGATCAACCACCCAATTCTTGAGACTTCCAATGAAGCGGGTGAATTGAACATTGTTGGTTGGTCAGACATGAGTGTTTCACCTTAGTAGGTATCCCAAATATTGACATCCGATGAGCTCAATGAGAAATAGTTACAAAGAAAGAGAAATGAAGAATTGCAAGAACATAAAAAATAACAAATAAGGGAGAGGAAGGCAAAACGTGATGCAAATCAAATAGAAAGGGAAGCAATTAGGGTGGAGAACACAAGAAAGAAAAGTGCAAGAGGATAGGGAGGTTGATTAGAAAATAAGAGAAGGCAAGGAGACAAGAGCTGCCCAAGGTTGATCGAGAACGAAGGGCAACTAAAATGAAAGCAAAACAAATGGAGATAAATAAAAATAAGTGTACAATAGAGGATCCTCTACCCCCCAACACCTATTTATAATTGACATGATCAAACCTCTTATCCCTAGCCTTTGCAACTATCAATAATATGCAAGTTGGGACTGCCCCTGGATGCTCAGATCACTTGCAACTAAATTCAAATGTGAACAAGTATTGCTTTCTCATATAGAAAGTTGCATACAAGCCCCTCCTAACCAATAAACTTCACCTACAAGTAGATCAGAGTGTCTTGTCCATGGATATGTAACACCTCCTCCTTTTCCTACACATATGGACAATTGATTAAGTATGTGATGAATTGTGCATTTTGATTGATGTTGCAACATATTTTGGGTATCTATTGTGCAAAGCAGATCAAATATTATTGGTTCATACATGTTGAATTTTTGTAATCTATGGATGTAGTTTGAGTTATGATATAACTCTGATATGATTAAAAAATATAATGTCATTGTTGTAATATTTTAAACCTCATGTTTGTAATATCAAATGTTGATTTTGTGCTATCTATCATGATTATAAAATGTCATGATGTGTATGTTGTTATATTTTGAACTTGATTTATCTATGTTTCAGTCATATATATTATTGTCTATGTTTCAATCATATATATATGTGTTTACATATATGTGCATGTATACATATGCATACATATGTATACATATACATTTATAACAAGAGATCACATACATTTCAATAAACAAGAGAACAAACATACATATGAATGCATATGTATATGCATACATATGTATAGATATGCATACATATGCAGGCATATGCATACATTTATACATTTGAGTAAAGAAGAGAACAAACGTATATATATTTCAGTAAACAAGAGAAAAAACATATACATTTCAATAAACAAGAGAACAAACACATAACAACACACATTGTCTACCAGGTCATTGCCTAAGTAAAGTCATACATGCTTTACCTATTGTGAAGCCTTGTTGTCTTCTATATAATTCAGAGAAGTACCTAATGTTTGCCAAAACAAATAGATGCATATATGTAATCATCCAAACATATAAGAAGAACAAATTTATAAGCACAGAAAATGACAAATTACAAAAATCTCAAAGCATATAGAGAAAAATATCCCAATAGAATTAAGTGTGTTAACAAACATAATTAAATTGATAGGTTGATCATCTACTTGGTTCAACTCTTAATGCTTCTGCATGCCCATAAAAAAATTATAATAACAGGGGGTAGTAACGTTCTCACATGAAATCATCCTTTGAATATTGCATGCAATTAGATCCTTAATAAATTCATACATACATATTTATATGAAAAAATACATACATATATGTATGTATGTATGTATACACACATAAGCACATACATATGAAAAGATACATATACATACATACATGTTGGATATTGATGCTAATAGGATATGTTGTTGTCATTGATGTCAACATATTCCTGTGTTGCAAAGAGTTGTTTGGTGTTTCGGTGATTGCATTGCATTGATATGGTTGGTTTATCTATTTTGGATGCTAGAATACTTCATTCCTTATTGGTTTCAGTGATCTGTAAGTTTGCTTGATCATATAATTTGATCCGGTTTGTAGTTCAGTCTTTTTGTTCAGTGACTGGAAGAGTTTGGTATTTGATCCTGTGAGCTCTGGTATGATTATATCTTTGCATGCGAGTTTGGAGAATGTTTTGGATTTTCATGTGTATCTTCATTTTAGATGGTTTGTGATTTGGTGCTCTGCAAGTTATCTTTCTTGTCTGAATTGTTGTTGATTAGTGTTCATGTGAGCTAGCGTGTTGATCAATAAAAAAATTATTAAGTAGTGTTGGTGCAGCTATTGTGAATGGTTCTAACGTGATTGTTGGTGTTTCCTGATCGTGTCCTTTTGGTGGTTTGTATTGATCCTTGTGCGTGTTCTTGGTGATTTTTTTGATTTGATGATATTCTTCATGTTATGCAACATTCTTGGAGGTGTAGCATGTTGTGATTGATCTTGGCAAGTTTTTTGGTGGTGATGTGTGTTTGGAGATTTGATTTAGGTCTATGTTATGTCATGTATATCATTGTGTTGGTCTGGTGGTTCACATATGTATCGTGTGATGTAATTTTGTAATTTAGGTTTGAGGGTTTGATCGACCTTGTAGTCAAGGTTGATGAATTGTATAAGTAGGTGGTATAGTCATGTATTTTGGGTGTCGATGGTGTTTTTGCATTATCAGAGAGTGGTGTATGCATGCTTAAGAAAATTTATCCTTCTGTATGGAGTATTGAGTAGAGATTGTTGTAGTGTAGACAAATGTGCCTAACCAAAACTGTCATCAGGTATTAGCAAATGCTATATTTGGAGTTCATGTAATTTGGATTGTAGTCTGAATCTTATTGTAAGGTAGTGAACCTTCCCTGAGGGTTGGAGCCTTCTGGGTCATTAAATTTTGAGTAGTGAGCTCTAGGAAGTGTTCCTGAATGCACATGCATTCCCCATTGTAATATTTACACATACTACTATAGAGTATCATCTTATTGTGGGTAAGTTCCCACCGTGGCTTTTCCCTTAACCAGGTTTTCCACATCAAAATCTTGGTGTTATGTGTATTGTTGTCATTGTATTTATCTTTATTCTTGTTTCAGATGATTGGAATATGAGATTGTGCTTAATTGGTTGAATCCGATGAAAACTGATTCACACCCCCCTCTCAGTTTTCCTTCCTTGTTGCTACCAACAATACATACATACAAAATGTATATATATATAGAGAGAGATATAAAGTGTACCAACATAGACATAATTTTGATCTATGAAAATGTGAATTTACATGCATTCAATCAGGGATGTGCAAAGGTGGCCTTCTTATGCTCAGAATTTTATATCCATTTGAATATGCATTTACATATACATGTTGAACCCAAGGTAGGACTGAGAGGGGGGAGGGGGGTTGAATCAGTCCAAATAGAAATTAATGAAATACATAAACAATTAATCAACAACATATCCAACAAATGAACACGAAGATTTTCTAAGTGGAAAACCCAAACAAGGAAAAACCACGGTGAGCACTTGCCCACAAAAATATCCATTATGCATATCATATTACAATAAAAAAAGCTCACTACTTTGGACTTGCAAACCAAGGCTAACTGCTATTGGGCAAGATACAAAATAGGACTTGCAAAACCTAAAGCTAATTTCAATAAGGCAAGATACAAAAATGATCTGAAAAGAAGGATTTGTTGATCATGAAGTTGTCCTTGAACTCTGTATCAAGTAACCAACATCAGCACACAAAACTCAGACCTCAATTGTCAACACTCTGTCTCATACATCTGCAACAGTCTCAAAATAGCTTGCATATCATTCGAACACAACTCTTCTTCTTTTCTCTTCACTAAATTTTGCACACTTCTTCTCACATACTATACTCTACTCTTCCCATTCTCATAGTTCTACTCACCTTCCACACTCAACTCAATCATGTACACATTATTTATATACAAGATAGATCATCAAATCTAATGCAGTCATAATCGGTAAAAACCCTCAAAAGATTCAACCAACTTATGCAACAAGAGAGACACAATGAAAGCATGAAGAAAACATAACAAATTCACATAAACAAATCATATTCCAGGCTTAGAACTTTTGATAATCATCCAACAATCTTCATATTATTATCAAAGAAAATCTAGTAGTTAACAGGTTACATGCAGGCTTCAAGCCAGATACAATCCGACTGGGACTCTAAGAATCAACCGGATCACAACATGTGAATCTCAATCCTTATTATGAGTTCTACTTTCTCTGCCTCCTCAAATGATTACATAACAACATATTTATACCCACTAGAATACATTTGGGTCAGCCTCATAAGATTACATTCACCAATGCAGGAAAATAAAACGTTTAATTAGGTGCCATAAGATTTAAGAAATCTTTCCAAAAAATAGAAACCAAGTGATGTTGTTCAACAGGAAGGCCAACCATATGCCAAAGGACATCGGAAAAGACCCAAGATGGATCCACATGCCAAGAATCACACTGGTAATGAAGGAAAACCAACCAATAAGCACAAGAATTGTCCCAAAACCTAGAAATAGTAAACCAGAAGCGATAACTGACCAGAAAAGAACCCAAATGAACTGAAAATCTAGAATAAAGCACATGAAACCATCTGGAAACCGAAAATAATATTTTCCATGAAGAACAAGAAACTAATGGTACATACCGGTAAGAATATAAAAAACTACACAAAGAACTAAACAAGAACAAAACTGAAAGGAAATATTTTGGGTTGATGCAAGATTGCTCATCGACCGGGGATGCTCTTGCATCAGACAACCCAGGTAGAAAAAGATGTTCCATGAGAGACAACTCATGAACATCTAAAAGGATTTGAAATGAAGATCCCATGCTCATTTTTGATCCAAACATCTTCTTTATCTACCAACCTCTTCTTTAAATCTTTCAGTGCCTCAACCTGTTTCTCTAACCTTTGATTCTCTTTGCTTCTCTTTCTTTGCTTCAGATTGGCACATTGTCTCTGTTTCTACAAATCTAATTTGGTTCTACTACAAGAATTCATTTGGTTTGTCACCATCATCTCTCTGTCGATCGGTTCCATCTTTCCATCAGGTTCAACTATCAGGTCCTTCTACAAACTCATGTCATCCTCCAGTATAACTTCTAGAACTAGTTCTATCAGATCTTTCTTCAAACCCTCTGGTATAACCTCTACAACCAGTTCTATCAAACCTTCTGGTATAACTTCTACCACTGATTTCTTCGTACTGAAACTTTTCTCAGGACTCAGATTATTCACCTCCTTCTCTTTCTCCTTCAAAGAGATCAATGTGAACTATTGGCATGATTGGCATAACTGATGTAGATGAGTTGATGACTGTATCGGTAGAAGATTGATGATGACATGATTAGTTATTTGTGTTGTCATTGATGGAAACCTATGTCAATTAATGTTTGATGATGGTTATAGATGAACTTTGATGTTTGACTCGATGGATGAGTAATTTGGTCTACTAGATTTATAATTTGTAAGTATGATAGGGTTTACCGGCAGGACTGAGAATTGGGACTTCAACTAGTAAAAGAAAATATTTTGATGGAATCGGTAAATCGGTGATGGTTGGAGACTTGTGGTTTGAGACATAAGATTTTATGATGGATTTGTGTATGTGACTGGAACCACATCCTATGTTGATTACTGGAAGGCATGTTTTGAATTTCTGATGGAGTTGTGCTAAGGTTTTAGTAGGGTTTTAGGATCGGTGATGAATTCACTCAACTGGTAATGATTTCTGATATGACGGTGATTGGCGATGAGTCTTCATGAAGTTGGTAACATGGTACAACCCACGTGAAAGATTTAATTGTTGTTTTGGCATGATTCAAGGAAGATTTTCTTGGGAATCAACGAAACGCTTAGTAGAGTGTTTTGAGGATACAGATCAAATTTTCATGATGGGTTATGAATAATCAATAGTTGATATTGGATTGTAAATTGTTGTAATGAACTGGATATTGATCTGATATGATCTGTATTGTAAATTCAAGATGTAATTAGGTTTTATGGCTGACTTAGTTGTTATGGCTATATAGGGTGACACAACTGATGTTTCATGTGTCGATGGAATTAGGAGAATGAGTTAAGACATCTCAAAGAAGATAGAGATCTTCCTGAGTGTTGCATATTGTGAAGCATGACTGGATTTGATTTAGCAAGCTGAAAGTGCAAAGTAATAGATCATTTTTTACTGTTGTTCCCTAACAGTTACAAAAACATAAATCCCTTAGCCGAGTAGGTCCTAATAGGCCTTTTCCATCTAAGTCTCCTAATAGGGCAACTCATAAAAGAGTGTTTAAATCCTCTAACCAGGTTGATCCTAATAGATCATTAAGCTCCTAGCTAGAGTGATAGGTAAATCTCTTAACCGGGTGACTCCTAATAGGGTCTACTCCTAACCAGGCGTATTTTAAGCTCCTAACTGAGCTAAGCTCCTAACAGGGTGTACTTAGAAATAGTACAAATTATTGTGGGTACCAATCCCCATCGTGGTTTTTCCCATTTGGGTTTCCACGTCAAAAATATTGGTTTTCATGTGTGGAATGTCTTTTCGTAGTGTTTATGTTTTCATGCATTATTTATAATGACTGATTATGATAAGTTTACTATTGTTTATTAGAGATTTGTAAATGATTATCGGTAATGTTAATGAATTGATAGATGAAGTATTCTGATCTGATAATAAGTCAATATGATTATGTGTTGATGAGATATCTTGTTGGTGTATATTTTGATTAATAAGATTGCATAAGTGAGTATCAAGTATATGAGATTTACTAAAGGGATAGATTCATGTATTAAATGATTTCAGATCTATTCCAAATAGTATTTTGATTTGAAGTTAAAAATTGTGTTAATACTGATTCACCCCCTCTCTCATTATTAACTGGATCCTCATAGGATTAACAATTGGTATCAGAGTTGTGGTCTTCTGTGTGCAGAAAAGCTTAACCACTTGAGGAAAAGATTTTGAGGAAGACAAGATGATATAGAAAGAGGGTCCAAAATTCAACAAGGATAACTATAAGATCTGGAAAGATAGAATGAAGATATATCTCAAAATTCTTGGTGCTCAATACTGGAAACATGTTGAAACAACATATGTGGCTCCTACTACTACTCCCTTGACACTAGATGAACTTAAAGATCAACAAGAGAACATGCAAGCCCTTGAAGCTATTGTGAGTACTTTATTTGATTCTGAATATATTGATGTTCAAGGATTGGAAACTACACATGAGGTTTGGAAAAAATTAGAAACAATTCATGGAGGAGATAAGCATGTACAAAGAGAAAAAGAGGAAAGCTTGAGAGGAAAATTTGATGATATGAAAATGCAAGAAGGAGAAAACATTGCACAATATGGTCAGAGAATTAAAGAAGTTGTTGGCGGTATAAAAGGTGCTGGTGGTAAAATTGATGATGATGTGGTGGTAAGTAAAATGCTCAGAACTCTTCAACCTCAATATATTATTAGAGTATCGACAATCCAAGAACTAGGATCCATTTCAAAGGATAAGATAATTGTTGACTCTTTGATTGGTAAGCTTACAACCTTTGAGTTAAATAGTTTTGACAATAGTGTGGAAAAATCTATTGAATCTACTTTTAAAGCTTCTATTATTGGTACATCTGCTAGAAAATGAAAGAATACATGTCAAAGTCATGAGTGCAGATCTAGTCATGGAGGTAATCAAGAAAATGAAGACAATGAAGATCAAGTAATGGAACTTGAATCACTGCTAGCCAAGAGATTTCCAAGAGGCACTGGCAAGTATAAAGGAAAGCTACCTTTAAAGTGTTTCTCTTGTAGTAAGATTGGTCATATTGCTACTAACTTCCCTAACACCGATAAGAAAGATAAGTTCAAGAAATTCAAAGGGAAAGGCAGAAAACACTGTTATGTTGCCGTGGATGAAGGTGTGACCGATGAAGAATCTGAAGATGAAGATGACAATGAAGAGATTGTGTTTGTAGCTATAAAGGAGGAATTTTTTGATGAGAAGGCACTGGTTTCTTATGTAGAAAATAGTAATGAATGGATTATAGACAGTGGTTGTTCACACCATATGATCCGAGATAAGAGTAAGTCCCTAACCCTTAATGAATTTGATGGAGGTGTTGTTAGATTTGGAAATGCCTCTCCTTGCATGGTGAAAGGTAAAGGTTCTATTTCTTTGAATGGGAAGAATAATATTGATGATGTATTTTGGGTTGATGGTGTGAAACATAATCTGTTAAGTGTTGGAAAACTCAATGATAAAGGTTATTTGCTTGAGTTTAATGGTGGAAACTGTAGAATTCTTGGAGGAAATGGTGAACAAATTGCTACTAGAAAAAAAAGAGGTAACTTATTTCATTTAAATGCTAATATCAATAGTGTAAGTCACTAAGCTACCTCCCTAGTCAGTGAGGTGTTCAACTTTCCATTGGGATTTGTGACATGGCTTTAGCACCTCTCGTGGATCTAGGTATTTCTAGTGTTTGTAGTAGGCATTGATAGCTCACGCTTTTGGTGCAACTGTAAACATACCTAAAGTAACTGGTATCAGAGCCTTGGGTCATGGGTTCGAATCCTGCAAGTCTTGTTGAGGGGGATTGTAAGTCGCTAAGCTACCCCCTAGTTAGTGAGGCATTCAACTTGCCCTCGGGATTCGTGACATGGCTTTACTGCCTCTCGTGCATCTGGGTATTTTTGGCGTTTGTAGTGGGCATTGATAGCTTGAGCTTTTGGTGCAATAGCAAACATACCTAAAGTAACAAGGAGAAATATTATCCTGATAGTGCCCTTTTCTATCGTTGTCAAAGGGGGAGAAAGATATTGTAGTATTTCTGTTAGTGCCCGGTATATACAAGGAGGAATGTTATCCTGACAGTGCCCTTTGCTATTATTGTCAAAGGGGGAGAAATATACTATAATATACTGGATACTACATGTGTTGACATCAATGCCAAAGGGGGATATTGTTCGTATTGTGTTGTCATTGATGTCAATCGGTATAGGATGTTACTGGTATCACTGACATTGATGTCAACTAGTGAACAAGAGGTTGTTGGCATTAGAGTTTGATGCCAACCAAAATGAAAGATGGACCAGCATGAGAGAAGAAATGATGTGATGTTATTGGTGACAACCTGGTGATCATCTTCATGCAGAAGGAAGAACTGACATGTACCGATATACTAGAGGTGCGGTAAAGTGGCCACTTAGTAAAAGGGTTGTTGATATGGTGTTGCATACAACCAGAATGAAGAGTCTACATGATGGGTATTGATTGTGATGAAGAGGTGGAATTCTATTTGGATAAGATCAACACCGGAGGTGAAGTTTGTGCAGGTCACCAGTTTGTTAGTATAAGGATAACTAGTCTGACTCCCACCGGATGAATAAGCCATCACAGGCTAGGTGATAGGTTGATAGAGTATGTTTCCTCTAGGTGCAAGAAGACATATGGAAAACCATTGGGACATATGTCATGTTGAAAATGTATCCTCCCCTTGGTGAAGTCACACTTGCACTGACAGAATGATTCCCTGAGATAGGTAGGTGACTGAATACAGAGGTCAGATGAGAAAGCTTCCAGAGTCTAAGAACAGTTAAGCCTCCAGAGAGTGTGATCAAAGATACACACCAGATAAGCATATGGAAACAAGGTGTACTACTAGGACATTGAAGGAAGATTGAGGATTTGAGATGGCATGTTTGTCATCTTAACAAACCAGTTGAGAGGAGAACCGGTTTGATGAAGAGGGATGCTAGTGAGTCTGCAAGAATATACATGGTGATACCGGGATGCCGATGAAGGTTGATGTAGAATAGTTGGAGTTTGATGACTTGGTGTCATCACTGTGTCTCATCAACAAGAAGGAAAGTATGTTTTTCACCGATAGACACATCTACCAGAGTCTGCATTGGTGATAGTTGACATGTTATGTCAACTGGTGAAACATCAGAGAAGAGACAAGGAAGATAAGGATCTCACCTAATAAAGAGGAGTGCATCAACTGAATGATAAGGAGAGTTGTCAAAGTGTCTATGGTGCCAAAAAGTGAACATATTCACAGAGGTGTTTCACTGGCAGAACAATGAAGTGTAGACATAAGGGTTACACCGATAGGATAGAAAAGATGATGGCAGGAAGGATAACTGGAAAGGTGATTTTTGTCGGTAAGGTCAGTGAACCGGTACATTTGTATTGGTTATGTGGATGGTTGGTGACTAAGGTGAACTGACAAATCAATGTGCCAAGGTGGATATCGATAGTAATGCCATGTGGAGGTAAAGTGGCAAACTTGCATAGGTCGGTGTAGAGTGATGATGAGGTAGTTGGCAGTTGGTCCAGCATTAATGGTGACTACGAAGCTCGAGGGATGTTTGCAGAGGGGTTGCGGCTCGAGGCAGGATGTATCCATGGCATGCAATGATCAATGCAGATTATCTGGATGTAGATCAAAATTGTTAAAGCAATCTATCGAGCCATTAATGGTGATTGACCAAGAGGTGAGTCGATAGATTTATTGTAGGTTGTTGAAAAAGGAAAGTGTGTTCTAGAAGGCACAAAAATGGTGGATATGTGTAGGCAGACATCTCTAAGTTGTGATCCGATCAGATTTGATTGGATTCAATGTTCCTCGTGATCAGTGGAGAAAACCCTAAGGCACCAAGTTTGAATGTGGTTTTTGGTGAGAAGACTGGCCTATAAATATGCAAGCCAAAGATATTGTTAACACTGCTGGCTGGGAGAGAAGATAGCTACCGCAAAGTGTTTGAGTGATGGAGGAGAAAGAGTGTTGTTGCTTCAAAAGAGAGAAAATCAGTCAAGATCTCATCGAGAGTCAGAGTGGGAGAGAGAGAGAGAATTAGGTTGAAGAGTTCAACCAGTATGAGTGAGGCAACCAATAGTTGGCCATTGAGTCTGACAAAGGAGGAAACCGGTGGTGACTAAACTGGCATAAAAGAGCCATAGCAGATTACACATAAGGGAAGCTAAGGACCAGAAGGAATCAAATGATAGAAATCTAACTGAGTTCTCAAGACCGGCAATGGAGAGAAGCAAAGCAGTTGAGAGAAGAGGCGATCGACATAGAGAACTGATAGAGTGTAAATCGCTAAAGCAACAACAGAGAGAGGTGTACTGGTGTAGCAGATAAGGTGTCTCACTAGAAGAGTAAGGTATACGAAATGGTTGCAAGATTCACTTGTAATAGAATAACTACTTTTGTATTTGATGCTATCATTATGATCACTGAGTTGTAGCTAGGTGCAGGGGTTGTAGCTCCTTTCGGTTGATGCCCATAAACTAGTAGGGGTTGGAGCTCCTTTGGGTTGTAGCCCATAAATCAGTTAGGGGTTGGTGCCCTAAACATTGTAACAGATTTCATTGTGAGGCTAGATTGGAGCAGTAGACTCCAACAACATTTCTCACCAAGGTTTTTCCCATCTTGGGTTTTCCTCATACATACTGGTGTTATGAGATGTCCCTTTGTATGTGATTGTATTTGTGTTGGTCTCCCCACTAACCAGTAAGTCTTCTTTGAGCTTGATCTGTAAACCGGTATACTCACATAGGATAGTTAAAGGGAAAAGATTGAGAACCACTGATTCACCCCCCTCTAAGTGGTGCATTGTGTCCAACAAATAGTTTTCTAGTTGCAAAGATGGAAGATAGCTGGTTATGGAAAAAGAGATGTTGTCATATAAATTTTGATAACTTGGTGAAGGTAAGCAAGTCTAGTATTGTGAGTAGATTACCACAAATTGTTAAACCAGATAAAGTGATATGTAAAGACTATCAAATTGGTAAGATGACCTCTATTTCATTTAAGAGAAAGAGGTGTACATCTGGAAATATTTTGGATTTGGTTCATATTGATCTCTATGGTCCTATGAGAACAAAAAGCTATTTTGGTGATAGATATTTCATGTTTTTTACCTATGACTATTCTAAGATGATGTGGGTTACATTCCTAAAGACAAAATATGAAGCCTTTAGTAAATTTAAAGTATTTAAAGATCTAGTTGAGAATGGGACTGGTAAAAACTTGAAATGCTTAAGATCTAATCGAGGAGGAGAATTCGCGTCTAATGAGTTTGTCAAGTATTATGATGAACAAGGTATCAAAAGACAAATGTCTTCTCCAAGAACACCACAAGAAAATGGTGTAGCAGAAAGGATGAACAAAACATTTTTTGATGCTGCTAGAACAATGTTATTACAAGGTAATTTGCCTAAGATGTTTTGGAGAGAAGCGGTAAGTACTGCAGTCTACACATTAAACTGGATACTTGTAAATAAAGACAACAATAAGACACCTTATGAGCTATGGTATGGTAAAACTCCTTGTGTTAGTTATTTCAAAATCTTTGGAAGTCAATGTTTTATTAAAAAGGATAACTACATTGGAAAGTTTGATGCAAAATATCATGAAGGAATATTTCTTGGTTATTCTTCTAAAAGCAAAGCATATAAATGCTATAATAAGAGAACTAAGAAAATAGTTGAAAGTGTTAATGTGAAGGTGGATGCTTTGTCAAATAAATCTGAAGGAACAAGTAGGTCTAAACCTGAAAAAGATGATAATGAATAAAGGCTGGTGATCTTTGAACCGAAAGCACAGAATAATGATCAACCAGAAAATGTAGCTTTAGGTGCTCAACCGGTAAGCGAGGACAATGAAGAAGAAAGTAGTGAATCAACTGATGAATCAGATGAGGAAGATGTAGAACCAACATAGACTATACCTAGATATGGATTAAATCACTCTCAAGACTAGATAATGGGTGATAAGAGTGCAGGTGTGCAGATCAGGAGGAAGATTAGAGAAAATTCTTGTTTGATCTCTACAATGGAACCCAAGACAGTTAAGGAAGCACTCAAAGATGATGACTGGGTGAAAGTAATGAATGAGGAATTAGATCAAATAGAGAAAAATTAGACATGGTCACTTGTTCCTAGACCAGAGGACAAGAATGTGATTGGAACTAAATGAGTCTTTAGGAATAAGTTAAATGAAGACGGAAAAGTGGTAAGAAATAAGGCAAGGTTAGTCCGCAAAGGATATGCACAAGATGAAGGTGAAGACTGTTGTGAAAATTTTGCACTAGTTGCAAGATTGGAAGGAGTAAGGATGCTATTGGCATCTGCTGCATATAAGGGATTCAAACTCTACCAAATGGATGCCAAGTCAACCTTTTTGAATGGAATTCTTGAAGAGGAAGTATACA
Source organism: Cryptomeria japonica (assembly GCF_030272615.1). Lineage (NCBI taxonomy): Eukaryota > Viridiplantae > Streptophyta > Pinopsida > Cupressales > Cupressaceae > Cryptomeria > Cryptomeria japonica. The sequence continues at coordinate 13,097,329 of NC_081406.1, forward strand.
TTGAACAACCGAATGGTTTTTCCTTGACCGATGATAAGGACATGGTATGTAAATTGCATAAATATTTTGTATGGTCTAAAGTAGGCACCAAGAGCACGGTATGAGAGATTACATGCACATTTGATCAAGATTGGATTCCAGCGTACCAGTGAGGACAGTAATATTTATCTAAAAACTGATGGAGACAAGATGCTAATAGCTAAAGTATTTGTAGATGACATAATTTTTGGTGGAGATGATAATATGAATATGGACTTTGCTGATGAGATGAAAAAGGAATTTGAGATGTCTCTAATTAGTGAAATGAAGTTCTTTATTGGATTACAGATCCAACAACTGGATGGTGGTATTTTTATCTATCAAAACAAGTATATTAAAAAGGTGCTGAATTTTTTTGGCATGGAAGACTATAAACCGGTAGGTACACTGATGGTAATAGGCTACAAGTTGACAAAGCAAGATGATTCACCTGATGTTAGTGAAAAAGAATATGGGTCTATGATTGATAAACTACACTATGTTGTACATAGCAGACCAGAGATTGCTCATGTTGTTGGGTTAGCTGCAAGATTCGAAAAAGAGCCCAAAGAAAGTCACATGGTGGTTGTTAAGAGGATTTTCTAATATCTTAAAGGAACATTAGACTATGGATTATGGTATCCCTGCGAAGAAAATTTTACTTTAGATGTTTTTACTAACGTAGATTCGGCAAGCAATGTGGATGATAGGAAAAGCACAACCGGTGGAGCTTTTCTACTTGGAGGAAGACTTGAGCATTGACAAGCAAGAAACAAACTTGTTTTTCTCAATCTATAGTTGAAGCTGAGTATGTTGTTGCATCCATGAATTTCACACAGGCCATATGGATGAGACATGTGCTAGAAGGATTCAAGATAGATATGTTTGAACCATTGACTATCTATTGTGACAATACGAGTGCAATAAATATTTCCAAGAATCTTGTACTTCATGCAAGAGCCAAGCATATAGAGTTGAAGTATCATTTCTTAAGGGAAAGAGTTTAAGAAAAGCAGGTAAAGATGAAGTATGTGAAGAGTAAATATTAGTTAGCTGATATATTTACTAAACCATTGTCAAAGACTACTTTTGAGTTTCTCAGAAGTAAATTAGGGGTTAGACCCCTACACTAGAAGAACGAAGATGATGGAGTTGCATCATTCCTATGGATTTTGTGTTTATTCTTCACTAAGGATTGATGAAGATGTGAGCTACTCCATAGGGGGAGCGCTCTAATGCAATATGATATGTTTTATAGTTCTAGTCAGATTGAAGTCAAGTGATGCATTTTTTTAAACTTTGGCATTATTGTAAAAGGGGGAGAAGAAAAAGAAATCAGCTAATCAGTTATGAAGAAGAAAAATAAATATGATGATCAAGCTTGAGGAGAAGAAAAGACAATGAAGACCGACAGATGTAGAGATCGACAGTTAATGTGCTAAGATATAGATGATTGGCATATATGATTGTATACTGATTGGTGTTTCCATGAATACCAAAGGGGGAGATTGTTGGCATGATTGGCATAACTGATGCAGATGAGTTGATGACTGTATTGGTAGAAGATTGATGATGACATGATTAGTTATTTGTGTTGTCACTGATGGAAACCTATGTCAATTAATGTTTGATAATGGTTATAGATGAACTTTGATGTCTGAATTGGCGGATAAGTAATTTGGCCTACCATATTGAGAATTTGTAAGTATGACAGGGTTTACTTGCAGGACTGAGAATTAGGACTTCAACCAGTAAAAGAAAAGATTTTGATGGAATCGTTAAATTGGTGATGGTTGGAGACTTATGGTTTGAGACATAATATTTTATGATGGATTTGTGTATGTGACCAGAACCGCATCCTATGTTGATTACTGGAAGGCATGTTTTGAATTTTTTATGGAGTTGTGCTAAGGTTTTAGTAGGGTTTTAGGACACATGATGAATTCACTCAACCGGTAATGATTTCTAATATGACGGTGATTGGCAGCGAGTCTACATGAAGCTGCAAACACGACACAACCTGCGTGAAATATTTAATTGTTGTTTTAGCATGATTCAAGGAATTTTTTCTTGGGAATCAGGGAAATGTTTAATAGAGTGTTTTGAGGATACAGATCAGATTTCCGTGATGGGTTATTAATAATCAATGGTTGATATTGCATTGTAAATTATTGTAATGATTTGGATATTGATATTGTATATGGTGAAAATGGATAACAATAATAACAATATTGAAAGGCTAAATGAATTCAACCACAAAACCCTAGCCTAACAACAACAAAGATCCACCATAACATATGAAGATTACCTAAGACAATGCAAATCAAATGAAATCACAAAGATTATACCATCACATGTCCAATAGGTTTTGAATCTCCATTCTTCCTATCTCCATTGATCTTGCTTGATATATTTGCTCTCAGATTTCATGTGCACAAGAGCTCAACAAAGAACAGAATGTGGTTGCAAGTAGGATCGTAGTGTAGTCAAGTCCTTAAGATGATTGATTAGAATAATTGATTAGGGTTTGATAATGAGGGAAGCATCTCCTTATATAGAAGACACTATATGAAATGGAGGGATAAGATTGAGAGGTGTAAAAGGAGGTCGACTATGATTAGAGGGTAGGTAAAAGAAATAATAAAATAATGAAAGGGGTAGGTAGTGTATGAATTAAGAGATGAATGACATGTGTCATGGGTAGAAAAGGTTAATGAATTAATTAAATAAATAAAGATTTATTTAATTAATAGAAGAAGTGGGATAATTAAATAAATAAGATATTTATTTAATTTAGGAAAAAGGATAATTTAAATAAATAAATGTATTTATTTAAATGAGAAATAAGGCTAGAAGAGGATAAATGAATTAATTAAATAAATAAAGATATATTTAATTAATAGAAGAATTAAGCTTAGATAATTAAATAAATAAAATATTTATTTAATTAGACATGACAATTTTAGGTGTCTACATTTTGCCCCTCTTTGAGACAATGCGGCTTGTCGCGTTGTTTCAAAGAAGATAAGATGAACTGATACAGAGTTGCCCCAAGATGGGAATGATATGCCCCCTCGAGAGATTGGATGAAAATGTTTGGAAAGATCGCAGACAATCTCTCGATAAGAAAGAAAGGCTAGAATGGACTACCGGATAAAGTGACAAAGTCACGGGATAATGAAGACTGACTTGAGAAACGAAGGCGAGGGCTAGGATAGGCTATAAGATAGACCATAGGGGAAAATACATCCTCATTGTCATCTACACATCCACGAGAACAGATTGTAGAGCGAAAATAGAGCAGGAGCAGTCAGCAGCGATGGCCTTCATCCATAGATTCGATCGCGTTCGCCGATTTCAGAGGCCAGCAGAGGCAGGAGAGTTGGTAAGTACCACCAAACCTCCTTGTACTTTGACGCATTTAATTTTGTCATTAATGCATGCTAGATAGGGTCATAAATGCACTTAGACTAGGGTCCAAAAAGTGTCAAAAAATGTCCAGGTGCATCTGCGTTGGTGCCAGGCGCGTCTATGCTCGTGAAGCGTGTCTATGTTTGTGCCAGGCGCGTCTAAGTTTGAACCTGCGTTTGTGTCAATTGCGGCCGCATCTGTGATGTTCAGGCACGTTTGTGCCAAGAAGGCATGTCTGTGTCGCCTAGGTGCATCTGTGCAGATCATAGGCACGTCTATGTCAAATAGGCGCGTCTGTGTTTTTCAGGCGCGTCTGTGCAGTCTGAAAGCGCGTTTATGTCAGGTAAGCGTGTTTGTGTTAAGTTTTGGTCTTCTAGGTCAAATCAGCAGTTCTGTGATGAACATACACTGTTGATTGGATAAGCTGCTGAGAGGATACACTCAAGTAGGTCCTCTAGGGAAGACTAGGATAGATCAAGGCACTTTGTGATGAACAGTGAGTACCAAGATAGAGTACTTTATGATGAACAGGGAGTACTAGAGTATGAGCAGCACTTTGTGATGAATAGTGAATGCCACTATGACTGACATGAGTGATTTGCTTGACTGTAGGAGTATTTGCCGATGCTGGAGTCACGGGAGAGATTCCTGTCTATTCAGAGGTTGCGACCTGAGTTGACAGCCGAGGAGTGAGCTGCTATCGAGGAGATGGGATTGGGACATGTGCTATATGTGCCCGAGTTTCGGGTGAACATGGGACTGTTGATTGCATTGGCGGAGAGATGGCACTCCGAGACTTGTACATTTCATTTGCCGATGGGGGAGATGACAGTCACCCTCGAGGATGTATATAGGATCTTGAGGATATCGATCGATCGGGAGCTAATCCCATATGATCGAGATGGAGACAGGGAGGCCCTGAGATGAGTGTTCTAGGACCCAAGACTGGAGATGAGGGTAGGACATGTGGCATGGGACACCATGACAGCCACAGGGTTAGCATTGTCAGCAGTGATAGGAGGAGCTATTAGTGGGTTCCTGTGTCCAGATAGGGCGACACGGGAGTTGGCTGTGGGTTGGGGAGGAGCACTGGAGACACTAATGATGCAGCACACTAGATATGCTTGGGGACCGTGTGTGTTGGCCCATTTGTATTATGAGCTTCATCAGTTTGTCTACCATGGATCAGTGGGATTGGGCTGTGGAGTGACATTGCTACAGGTATGAGCTTATGAGCATCTGCTAGTGATGAGGCCGATACACTTTAGAGGTAGGGGACATGGACACAACTTTGTTCATTTGTATGATATGATCACATCATAGCCATGGATTCGCAGGTTGGAGCACTGGCGGTGAGTGATAGATGACATTGATGTGGTCATATGGAGACCATACCTGGGCTACGAGCAGTGGGAGGATGATGCAGTTGAACTGCCTTACACCTTCCAGAGCAGGTACCTAATTGGGCGAACGCCCTATGTGCTAGAGAGACAGCTTGTGGACAGGATTGGCCGACAGTTTGGCCGGATTCAGAGGATGCCCCGGGGCTTAGGCTGGTATGCACAGACAGTTAGAGATCAGGCATAGTTTGGGCCCTTGCTGTCATATGATCAGGTAGTGACACAGCTGGTAGAGATGATACCCCTACCCTGGGACATGTGGCCAGAGATCGAGGACGCTGGCATGGATGCTGAGTACATAACATACTGGGCAGAGCATCCCTTCCCATGGTTGACGGATCCAGGGGAGCCATTGGATGGAGATGGGGGTGGAGATGATGATGATGGTGGAGGGGATGGGGGCAGAGGCCGATGGAGGAGGAGGGGAATAGTTGGAGAGAGGAGGGTTGCACCTCGGAGGGAGGGTGGTGAGGAGAGACAGGCTCGGGTGGTGAGGGGTCGCGGTGGATTGTCGCTACAGGTGCCAGCAGGACAGGGTCCTAGACTGGTACAGGTGCAGGGACAGGGACAGAGACAGGTACCAGTACAGGTATAGGTACAGGCATAGGGGCAGGGGCAGGCACCCATATAGGGGGAGCCACAGGTAGAGGTGGAGGGGGCTGACCCAGTAGAGGATGAGCTGCTAGATCTAAGGGAGATCTGCCAGGGCCAGGCAGATGAGATCTAGGAGCTAGAGAGGGAGAGGGATCGACTTAGGATGAGGCTCAAAGATACTGAGTGGGAGCGGGATCAGGCTATCCAACGCTATATAGAGGCTGAGACAGCACTGAGGGCTGGGAGACAGGCAGCAGAGGATACAGGGGTAGGATATGCTTATGTCCTGCAGGTAGGGGAGGAGATTGCCTACTAGAGAGACCTCTACTATGGTGCAGTGCCAGCAGATCAGTGGGCGAGGAGCTTCCATAGATCATTGCGTATAGCGACAGCTACGGGAGGGAGCCAAAGGAGATAGGCATCGAGTGGTGGGGTTATGGGTCCTCCACCACCACCAGATAGAGGGGACAGGAGGGATGATCCTGGGGTGGGTCCTTCAAGGGCTCAGATTCCATCGAGGCTAGGTGGCTCCGAGGGAGGGAGTTCATCATAGCCATAGAGGGCTCCCTTTGTATCAGTTTTGTACCATTTTTGTATTGTAGACACCTGCGGGTGCTTTTGTAGCCATATGATTTTGACATCATTGTATCATGACACTTTTATATATATATGAGATGATTCATCTTTGCGACAGCTATATGCATGTGTACCTATGTGATGAGATGTTCTTATGTGATGCTTATGATATGGATGCAAATATTTATATGATGTAATGCAGTATTTTTGTTCTTTTATGTTTTATATGTGTATGCATGATGCAAATGTGAATGTATGAAATGTGGATGAATATGACAATGCAAATGATTATCGTGCTAACAGGTGTTGTGTGTAGGATGTGATGCAATTGTGATATCTATATGTATGTATGAAATGCTTATATGTGGTAATGCAGGTGAAACTACATGAAATGCAAATGTTTTTGGTGTGTCATTATACTCAGTCATGTGATAGCAGGCTACGCGGACTCGAGAAGGATGATGGAAGTCAATCAAGAAAGGGGGATGAAAGACAAAAGATATGAAAGTGGAAGAGCTTCTTGTGCGTTATCATCATTGAGGTTTATTATGGCAAGTAGGTTATGACAATTGAGGCATATGTTCGACCTAGAAAGTCATTGTACCTGTTTGCATGGAGATAAGATAGTCGCAAACAAGGAATGCCCCAATTTACACTAGACTCATAGTGTCCTCATATCCTTGGACAAGTCATAGCATTACTAAGAGACAATCCACAGACATCAAATACAAATAGGTGATGATACCCCATCCTCGCCTTTCTAGTCAAAGACATCTTGGAGATAAAATTTCTAGTCAGAGACATCCTAGAAAAGCTAAAAGACATGTCACCAAAAAAGATAAAATCAAAAGAGAACCAAGACTCAACACCAACATCCACTGTAGTCCTCAAGTTTAGTGTCTCTTGTCACTTGTATAAGTCTTATTCGATTGTGGTCACAATGTTTACTTTCACAAAAAGGATAGATAGCACTGAACCATATGTTGTCTGAGTCTGTTGAAAGATTTGATTTGTTGAAACCCATTGTTGCTGCTGTGTCTCATCTGAAACTGACTGAATCCATGAAACTGATACTTTATTGCGGAGAAGATGAAACTTTATTATGGATCTGTGATGCAAATGTTGCTTTATTGCGAATTGTGCGCGAATAGACTGAAGAAAGCTGGAAGAAACTGTACTCCTCGAAACATGTGATGTTCTCAATTCCACACCCATTACTAGACGTAGGATTTTGCCTTAGCCATAGATAGGATCTAATTTATTATGGATGGAAAGGGATGAAAAGGGAGGTTTATTATGAATGACGAACCAATCTTGGGTAGATCAATAACAAGCCATGATGGGAATGTGTAAGTTTATTATGGATGAAAATGGATAACCATAATAACAATATTGAAAGGCTAAATGAATTCAACCACAAAACCCTAGCCTAACAACAACAAAGATCCACCATAACATATGAAGATTACCTAAGACAATGCAAATCAAACAAAATCACAAAGATTATACCATCACATTTCCAATAGGGTTTGAATCTCCATTCTTCCTATCTCCATTGATCTTGCTTGATATATTTGCTCTCAGATTTTATGTGCACAAGAGCTCAACAAAGAATGGAATGTGGTGTGTGCAAAGTGAAAAGATGAAAGTGAATCCTGAAGGAGGGAGGAGCAATGTCTCTACACATGGTGCTGGTGCCCTAGTTTTCACTATGGTACTTGCCCAGGGTGCCACCGAAGTGGTTTTCATTGTTGGATGAAATTATTTCTCTTTACTTTTTTTATTTTTCAATGTTTTTTGTGTCACAAGGCGCCTGTTTGCCAGGTTTTCACCAAGTAACGATTTTTGATGTTTTTATGATTTTTTTTGTATTTTTGAATTTTTTGATTTTTTTGTATTTTTGAATTAGGATATTCCAAAGAGCTATGTGTAGAACCTGCGAAGGTGCATGATATTGATAGGATCCTCCAAAGGTTCACCTTCTGTAGTTGAGAGCTGATATGCACCAGATCCATATGTTGTTTTAATGATGTAAGGACCAAGCCAATTTGGTTCGAACTTGCCCTTCTTCTCTCTGTCTTGCTGATTTTTAGGATTTTCTCTGAGAACTAAGTCACCCACCTCAAATGTGCAAGGCTTGACCTTGTGATTGTAGCTGCGACTCATTCGTTGTTGGTAAGCCTTGAGATGACTAAAAGCAGTTTGTCTTCATTCATCCAGTAGTTCCAGCTCTTGTAAGCGAGAGACCCTATAGTCTTTGTCACTGATGATGTTTTGCAAAGAGACCCGTAAGTAGGGTAGCTAGACCTAAATAGGCAAGATAGCTTCAGTGCCATAGACAAGTGAATAGGGTGTAGCTCCTGTAGGTGTGCGGACACTTGTGCAGTAGGCCCAAAGTGCAGGATTAAGTTAAATATGCCAATTATGACCAGCATCATCGACAGTCTTCTTTAGGATTTTAAGGATTGTTTTATTAGACGCCTCAGCTTGGCCATTACCTTGGGGGTAATATGGTGTGGAGAAATGATGAAAAATATGGAAGCGGTCACAGAGTTCATGAACATCCTAATTTTTGAAGGGACGCCCGTTATCAGTGATAATGGAAACAGGAATACCATATCGGCAAATGATATAGTTGAGGATGAATGTAGTAATTTGTTTTCCTGTGATTTGTGTGAGAGGCACAGCTTCAATCCATTTTGTAAAATACTCTGTGGTAGTGATAATGAATTTATGACCATTGGAAGAAGGAGGGTGAATCTTGCCTATGAGATCGAGTCCCCACTGACAAAAGGGCCAAGGAGATGCAAGTGGTTGAAGTTCTTGTGCTGGCGCATGTATGAGATCTCCATGAATTTGACATTGCTTACATTTCTTGACAAACTGGTATGAGTCTTTCTCCATATTGGACCATTTAGTCCTAATGAGTTTCATGGCCAAGGTAGGACCACTAGCATGTGGACCACATATCCCTTTATGCACTTCCCGTAACGCAATCTGAGCTTCGTCGCTTTCTAAACATCTAAGAAGAGTGCCATCTAGACCTCGTCGGTATAGGATATCTACTAAAATGACATATCGAGAGGATTGGCGAATGAAAGTGCGACGTTGGTTATTTGATAGGTCAGGAGGTAAAGTATTGTCACGTAAGTATGTGAAAATGGACCCATATAACTGGGATTCAGGACCGACAACACATAGTGTCTCAGTAGGCATGATCTCATATGAAGGGAGCAAAAGGTTATCCACCAAGAACTCATAGCGGGTCTCATTTGGAGGTAGATCAATCAGTGAAGCAATTGTAGCCATGGCATCTGCGGCACGATTCTGCTCTCTTGGTATCTGCTCAAAGTCGATATTTGTGAAGTGTTGTTTCATGTTGTCCACCATTTTTTTATAAGGCATTAATTTCTCATCTTTTGTTTGGTAATCATCAGTTGCTTGACAGATGACTAGTTGGGAGTCCCCAAAAACACGAAGTTCCTGGATCTTCCATTGAACTGCAATTCGTAAGCCTGTTGTTAATGCCTCATATTCCACTATATTGTTAGTGCAAGGAAATGATAAGCGGTATTATTTTGGTATAGAATCCCCTTGAGGAGTTATAAAGAGGATGCCAGCTCCTGCCCCATGCTGTGTGTATGAGCCGTCGAAGTATAGTTGCCATGGTTTTGCATGTGACATTGTCAAAATGGATTCGTCTGGAAATTCTGAACTGAGAGGAACATCATCTATCATGGGAGCATCTGCTAATTGATCTGCAATGGCTTGTCCTTTTATTGCTATTTTGTCTACATACTCGATGTCAAATTCACTCAGGATCATTACCCATTTGGCCAGTCGCCCAGTAAGTGTTGCCTTATTGAGAAGGTATTTCAATGGTTCTATCCTTGCAACTAACTTAGTCTTATGAGTAAGCATGTAATGTCGTAATTTCTGCAAAGCAAAGACCACGGTGAGACATGCACACTCAATTGGTGTGTAGTTTAGCTCGTATCCCACCAATGTGCAACTGATATAGTATACTGCTTTTTCCTTGCCCTCAGCAATTTGTTGTGCTAAGAGTGCCCCCAGCGCTATTGGAGTAGCTGATATGTATAGTAATAGAGGCTGATCTGGAACTGGTGGCATCAGAACTGGTGGATTTAGAAGATAATCTTTGAGCGTCTGGAAAGCCTGTTGACAGTTATCATCCCATTTGAATTTGATGTTTTTATGTAGTAGGTATTGAAAAGGATTACACTTATCTGCCAGTTATGCTATGAATCTTTGGATGAGCTGGAGTCTGCCCTGTAAGGATCGAAGTTGACTGATATTTCTTGGAGGTTGCATTTCCAAGATGGCCTTAACTTTTGCTGGATCAGCTTCAATTCCCCTTTTGGATACAATGAATCCTAGGAGCTTCCCAGAGGTTACTCCAAAGACACATTTCTTGGGATTTAATCTTACTTTGTATTTTTCCAACCGTTCAAAGATGACTGAAAGCATGTGCAAATGTGTGTTTTTGTCTATTGATTTTCCCAAGAGGTCGTCAACATAATCTTCCACAGTTATGTGCATGAGATCATGAAAGATAGTAGTCATGGCTCTTGGATATGTCGCACCTGCATTCTTTAGCCCAAAAGGCATGACATTCCAGCAGAAAGTTCCCCACGGACAAGTAAATGACATTTTATGTTGATCCTCAGGTGCGATTCTTATTTGATTATAACTAGAGAATCCATCCATCAATGATAACATTTCATGACTTGCTGTGAGATCAACAATCAAGTCAATATTTGGCAATGGGAAGTCATCCTTTGGACAAGCTTTGTTGATGTCTCTGAAATCTATGCAAATTCTGATGCTGTGATCCAGTTTACTAACAGGTACCAAGTTGTAGATCCATTCGGGATAATCGATTGGGTGTATGAATCCGACATCGAGTAATTTCTCAAGTTCTGCTTTGACTAGTAATGCCACTTGTGGATGCATTTTTCTTAATTTCTGTTTTACTGGTTTTTCCCCTGGTTTGATTGTCAAATGATGCATTACCAAATCTAGATCTAATCCAGGCATATCAGCGTATGACTAGGCGAAGTTGATTTGTCGTTCTTTGAAGAAACTTATGAATTTTGACCTTTCGGACTCTGTCAGTGATTGAGCTAGGAATATGTTGTGTGGAACCTCTTCTATACCAATGTTTGTTTTGATAGTCTCCTCTACCAACATGGATGACTTTTCCTCATATGATGTTGGGAGAATGTTGAGCCTTCCATCTTCGGATGCCTCAGAGAGGTTTTCACCCTTAGATACGTCCTTTCTTTACTTTTTTGGGGTCAGATAGCGCCACTGTGTGGTTTTCGCCATAAGACCCTTGATTTGTTCTTATTTTCACATTTTTGCGACTGGAAGGTCCGACACGCTCACCAAAATATGCCATGCTATTGAATTCTATAGTGTATCCCGCTTTATGGTCTCCAGGGGGAAGATCATCTCGTATGCCCAGATAGTCAATAAAAGCTTCATCATTTTGGAATGTGTCAAACTGTGCAGGTCCTTCATGATCCCAGTCAATGAGTTGGTGGTGAACAAGGGGAAGGCCGTTAATGTCTTTGAAGTTAGCGGGTCTAAGAGTAAAGATGTAGTTATATTCGGGTATGTCAAGGTAATTATCGAGGTCATCGATGGCACTCTCCTCATCAGTCTCGATCGCAAGCGAATCCAAATTATCATCACTAGTAGCGCATTCTGGGATAGGTGTTCTCATCCTATGTGATTTCAACCTAGAACCTTGAGACAAGGACTGTGTGGAATCCTCATGGGTTGTTTCTTGACCAACTCTGAACTTGTTATAAAATTCTTCTTCTTCCGTGGGTTCATCTGGCTCTCTGAATATCTCGGTGAGCTCGTAGTCACTGGAAGACTTGTCTGAACCCCATTCCCACTCATTGGAATCTGTGGAATAGCGATCCTCTTGTTGACTTTTGGTAGCTTTGATTTGTAAGGCTTCTTCTGTCCTTTGGGTGTGGACCTTGGAAGTTGAGAAACCAAGTCCTTTCAAGCATTCCTTCTTGAGAGTCAATTCAGGTTGTAAAGGTTCAATGATGCCTTCCTTTCGTAATCCCAAAGGGCTTTTTCCATCATACCCAAATTTTTGTAGAATTTTGAAGCCTTTGCCATATTTCTCACATGGTAGACTAATGGGATCTTGTGTTTCCTCTTCATTGTCTCTGAAAAGAATTTGGTAAAAATCTTCCTCTTCTAGTTCACCCCATCTTTGAAAGGTAGTAGGGTCCCATTTGAGCATCATGATGGAGATTTGCTTGTTAGGATGTGGTCTTCCATATTCTTTTGGGGAACTCATGACTTGTCGTAAGTACATGGTCTTATTGAAAGTATATTCCCCCATGCCTTTGTCCTGAAACTTGCCTTTAAGCTCACCTTGTTTTGATGTCGAAGGTTTTAATGACTCAGGATCAATGTATGCCAAGGAAGGAACAACCTCACGATTACTGGGAATGATGGTCTCAGTCTTTGATTTCAGGTTATTGCAGTATATGAATGGATTTGGATCATCGTTAACTATTACTTCCACTCCATTATGAGGAAACTTAATGCATTGGTGATATGTGGATGGGACCGCCCTCATTTCATGAATCCAAGGATGTCCTAGCAATATGTTATAAGTGAGATTTAAATCCAGGACTTGACAAACCACATCCTTTGTAACTAGCCCAACTCTGAGAGGTAAGATGACTGTACCCTTGGATGAATGCTCTTCATCGTCATATGCCTTGATGGTGATTTTGTTTGTAGAATTCACAGCTTTATCAAAATATCCCAATTGTGTAATAGTGCTTAATGTGCAAATGTTTAAACCTGCTCCTCCATCTATTAGGACTCTTTTTATTCGATGTTTGTGTATGAAGGCTTCAATGTGTAGTGGTGCATTATGTGGCTGACTTACAGAGGTGTCATCGGCTTTCGTGAAAGTAAGGGAGTGTGGAATGGAAAGGTATCCCACCATGGCCTGAAACTGGTCCACGTTCAGATCAGTAGGAATGGCAGTATCTCTCAAGATTTTGTCAAGAATGGCTTTATGTGCCGGAGATATGCATAATAGTTCAAGGATTGAAATGAGCGCGAGTGTCTTCCCTAGTTGTTCTACAAGGTCATACTCAGGTTTGGTTGATGAAGAAGTGGTGTTTTTAGTTGGAGCACCTTGCAAAGTGATTTTACCTCGACAGGTTGTAACATTACATTCAGAGGTAGGTTCAGAAGAAGATCCAACACCTTTTAGGACAATCTTGGGTCTCTGGGTAGAATTCTCAGAGTTTTTATCCTTGATGATAATGGTAGAGACATAATTGTCCATTGAGATGTGATTGATAGTTGAATCATAGTTGTAAGATGCTCTGGTATAGTTGGTTTGATCCTCTGTGGCTTTAGCTTTTCCCTTGTCATGTTTTGGGAATGGTTCCTTAAACATCTCATGTTCTTGATTAGACGAATGTCCCTCAATCTCAATGTCACCTCTATCAATGAGATCTTGTATGATGTTCTTTAGTCGATGACAATTTCCTGTCTTATGACCTTTGCTCTTATGAAATTCACAATACTCATCATCATTCCACCAATTTGGTTTAACCATTGGTTCATATGGAGGAAAATCTGGAACTGTGATTACCTTGTTTGCCACTAGCTTCTTGAAGACTGACTCAAGTGGTTCTCCCAATGGAGTGTACTTCCTTCGTGATCTGGAAGTTGTTTGAGTATTCACTTGATTGTTTGTAGAACTTGATCCTGAAAAGATGACTTTGGGTCGCACTGTGTTGGCATCAACAACACCATCATTGACCGTGTTCTTGTTTTTATTCCAAAATATTGGCTTGTCTTTTCCTTTAAAGTCATCTTTGTTTTCCTTGAATATCTTAATGACTCCTTGTTCAATTAGGACCTTTTCTATCGCTAGGCCTTTTTCAATAACGTCCTTGAAGGTGGACAAACAGGCTTTTCTTAGATCATAGCCAATGTCTTTGTTAACATTCTGGGTGAACATTTCTACCATTTGTTTTTGTGGAATTTCACAAGAGCATATGTTGGCTAGATTTCTCCATCTTTGTAAGAATGATGCAAAAGACTCTCCCTCTTTTTGCTTGGTGTTGCACAAAGTAATAACTGATATGTCTATCTCTATATTGTAAGAGAAATGTTGAATAAATTCCTCTGCTAAGTCACCCCATGACTTAATACCAGGTGGGAGTTGGGAGAACCATTCCATAGCTTGATCACCTAGGCTTTGTGGGAATAGTCTCATCAAATATGTCTCTTCTGCTGCTACCTCAATGCAAGCTGTGAAAAACTGTCTTATGTGTGCCTTAGGATCCCCTTTGCCTCTATACTTATCAAATTTAGGCATCACAAAGTGTGTAGGAAAAGGAGGCATTGGAATGCTCTTGTCAAATGGATAAGGACATATGTCTCTCATTGTGTATGTTGGCTTCGGTGTATTTATGTCCTCCATTTTCTTTTGTAAATCCCTGATTTGTTGCTCCAAATTGCTCTTAGGTGGAGATCGACTTCTTGGACCATACCCCATGCTTGAGGCACCAATTGGAGGAGGAGCATGTTGCATATATGGATGATATTGATCATACACATGTTCATATGGAGGAGGTCTGTAATGATGCTGCATATATGGACCACTTGGTATAGATTCATGTTGAGGAACACCATATCTATTTTGTGCATGTATACCATACTCTATAGGCATGTCATGTTCTATTGTATTGCCCCCAAATTTGACACGGGGTTTCCTTGTGTCCAAATTTTGAGCATGCCTTGGAATATCCCATTGCTTTGGTGGTTGATCCTTAGCATTGATATGTGATTGAGCATATTTTTCTCCATAAGACTTCCATAGTGATCTGCGAAGGTGAGTATCATATGTTTGACCATGTGTATGTGGGACCTCTAGTTTTGATTCAGGTACCATATGTGGTCCTCTATTTCCTCCACTATTAGGTCTCCTTTGATCCATGTTGGAGTGAGGTTGTTGTAAAGGTCAATTTTCCATTATTTGAGACATGTCAAAATCATGAGGTATCTTGGCTCCACTTTGTGCCATCATTTGTAAAAAGTATTGTCTATCCCTCCTCATTATTTCCTCAACCAAGCGATTGAAATGGGGATTCATAATGGATTCTTCCACATCTGCTGAATGTACGTAAAAGTTGTCCATATTGTCATTGTGTATAGCATTTTTGTTTATAGTGTCCATGTTCTCAACATTTGGAATGTTTCTATAGGCATCCATGTCAAGTAAAGTAGTATGATCCGAATTGAAAAATATCTCATTGTCATACTCATAAGAACTCATGTTTGCGGACTCTTGAGCCTGTTTCAACCATGAACTAGGTATTGACCAGATGTGTGAGACTAGATGAAAATGGAAAGAGTATGGAAGACCAAGAGTTGGATGGAATGTAAATGAATCTGAGGTGTACTTGCAATGTCCAAAGTGTAAGACCAAGTATGTATGTAGTAGAGTAGGTGTGACTTCCAAAGAGAAGATAGTTTCTCTTGATGAGGTAAGTTGACCTTGACTCTAAGTAGGACCAAAGGAGACCCAAAGGTAAGAAACCTTGATGAGGGACCACTTAGCAAAGTGTTGTTGTATGTAGTGTGTTGACAAAGTATAGTGAGGACAAGCAAGTGACTTTTTGACTCAAGTTTAGACAAGTGTGAATGTAATGAGAGATGTAAAGCAATGATTGATTATGTGAGACCCAAGGACAGGTTGAATGCTAGATGAACCCTGGAGAAATGACCTAGGAAGCTCAAGAATTCCAAAACTGACTGTGTTTGTTTGCTAGACTGTAACAGTTTTTCAATTCTAGACATAGACGCGCCTATATACTTCATAGACGCGGTTTCCTGATGCAAACGTAGCTCTATTTAACACAGACGCATTTCTGAGATTTTTTGCAAAGTGTAATGTTGACTATTGGAACACAAACGCGATTCTGCCCTTCATAGATGCGGTTATACAACATAGACGCTATTATGTCCGACACAGACGCATTTCTATAAAATTTGTGCAATTTTTTCCAATTTGTGAAGTCATTTTGTTGTGACCAAATCTGACTGTTTGACTATTTTTCGTGACAAGAGGACACAGTGTTGATGAAGACTCAATGTTTGCAAGTGTCTAGACTCAAAATGACTCCAAGAAAAGTGTGTTGTTTGATGTAAAAATGTTTTGCATACACTTGAAGACACAAAAGACACAATGTTTTGTTGTTTGGTCTTGAATGTTTTGAATGTTTAACATAAGTCAAGCACAATTCTTATGGCTGACCAAAACAATAGTTGTTGATCCCACATGGGGTTTTACCACCGAGGCTACGCTATTCAGAGTGGATACTTATATGCTTGATCTCACTGGCTCCACCCTTGGCACTCACTTCTTGGGTCAGCCAAGCATCAGTCCCCACGAAAACTCCCCATGGCGAACTTTGTATCTCTACTAAGAACCATATGTGTGTGGGCTGCTACCAGAGGTCCGACCTCCTGCCCCAACAACTAGAAGGATTTGGGCTTCTAAAACAAAATGGTGCTAGTAAGGGCATCCGCTCGTGTGGCCATACATGCGACACTTTCAGCTCTGTAAATATAGAAGGCTCCCAGCCGGTAGGGGTTACGCCCTACAACTGATCAAATAAATTTGATCAAATGGGTTTATGGGGAGACATAGTGTCGGTATGAACTAATCAGCACATGTTATTCATAGTTTTCACCATGAATACATTTATTTATAGTGGTTCGAAAGAAGATGGCTTTTCTTTTGCTACCACTTGGGTCATTCTCTTCTCACTAGTAGTCCTAATGACCACACGAGAAGACAGGCCCTCTAAAGATTAAACAAAAAGAGCCTATTGCTCAAGACACAAAAGACAATGATTCAATTTTAGTGCACCAATTGAAGTGTTTTCTAGTCTATGAAAACAAGGCACACAATAAAAATCCAAAAACCCTTGCCAAGGACCTGCAACAAAGAGTTGTTAGTAGTTTGGATTGTTTCAAATGATCACCCCTTCCTGCAAGCACACAAGTTAGGTAAATTTTAAACCCAAAAGACTTTGTGAAAATAGGGGCCTTCAACCAAATGATTTAGCTTTCAAGACAAGCTGCACCAATTTTGTTAGCTAGATCTGAAAATGTTAGCTCAAAATAAACTAGATCTGAAACCCTAAATGCAAAATCTGAAAAACTGAATCAATGAAAACCCAAAATTTTGAAACTGATAAACACAGATGCGGTTACCCTCAACACAGATGCGACTGGATAACATAGACGCGGTTTAGTGAGACACAGACGCGGCTACAGGACACAGACGCGGCTAAAACCAGTGCAAACGTGACTTTACAACACAGACGCGTTTTCCTGAAACCTACAAAATAAAATATTGCCAAAACATAGATGTGGATCTAGATGTCGCAGACATGCCAGAAAATAAAAAATGTCATCCGAAAGTACGCAGATGCGGAAATAACAAAATGCTGCCGAAAACGTCGGATCTGCAACTTCACATTACAAAATTTGCAACAAGGATGTTAAATGCAAAAGGGACAAGAGTCCCACCGGGCATGCCAAAATGTATATGGTGAAAATGGATAACAATAATAACAATATTGAAAGGCTAAATGAATTCAACCACAAAACCCTAGCCTAACAACAACAAAGATCCACCATAACATATGAAGATTACCTAAGACAATGCAAATCAAATGAAATCACAAAGATTATACCATCACATGTCCAATAGGGTTTGAATCTCCATTCTTCCTATCTCCATTGATCTTGCTTGATATATTTGCTCTCAGATTTTATGTGCACAAGAGCTCAACAAAGAACGGAATGTGGTTGCAAGTAGGATCGTAGTGTAGTCAAGTCCTTAAGATGATTGATTAGAATAATTGATTAGGGTTTGATAATGAGGGAAACATCTCCTTATATAGAAGACACTATATGAAATGGAGGGATAAGATTGAGAGGTGTAAAAGGAGGTCGGCTATGATTAGAGGGTAGGTAAAAGAAATAATAAAATAATGAAAGGGGTAGGTAGTGTATGAATTAAGAGATGAATGACATGTGTCATGGGTAGAAAAGGTTAATGAATTAATTAAATAAATAAAGATTTATTTAATTAATAGAAGAAGTGGGATAATTAAATAAATAAGATATTTATTTAATTTAGGAAAAAGGATAATTTAAATAAATAAATGTATTTATTTAAATGAGAAATAAGGCTAGAAGAGGATAAATGAATTAATTAAATAAATAAAGATTTATTTAATTAATAGAAGAATTAAGCTTAGATAATTAAATAAATAAAATATTTATTTAATTAGACATGACAATTTTAGGTGTCTACAGATATGATATGATCTATATTATAAATTCAAGATATAATTAGGTTTTATGGCCGAATTAGTTGTAATGGTTATATGGGGAAACACAACTGATGTTTCATGTGTTGGTGGCATTAGGAGAATGAGTTAAGCCATCCCAAAGAAGATAGAGATCTACCTAAGTGTTGCAAACTGTGAAGCATAACTGGATTTGATTTAGCAAGCTGAAAGTGCAAAGTAACAAATCATTTTTCATTGTTGTTCCCTAACAGTTACAACAACATAAATCTCTTAACCAGGTAGGTCCTAATAGGCCTTTGCCATCTAAGTCCCCTAACATGGTAGCTCACAAAAGAGTGTTTAAATCCTTGAACTAGGTTGATTCTAATAGATCATTAAGCTCCTAGCTGGAGTGATAGGTAAATCCATTAACCGTGTGACTCCTAATAGGGTCTACTCCTAACATGGCATACTTCAAAAGAGTACAAATTATTGTGGGTACCAATCCCCACCATGGTTTTTCCCATTTGGGTTTCCACATCAAAAATCTTGGTGTTCATGTGTGGAATGTCTTTTCATAGTGTTTATGTTTTCATGCATTATTTTTGATTATCGATTATGATAAGTTTACTTTTGTTTATCAGAGATCTATAAGTGGTTATCAGTAATGTTAATGAATTGATAGATGAAGTATTATGATCTAGTAATAATTCAGTATGAGTATGTGTTGATCAGATATCTAGTTGGTGTATATTATGATTAATAAGATTGCATAAGTGGGTTTCAAGTATATGAGATCTTCTAAAGGGATAGATTCATGTATTAAATGATATCAGATCTGTTGTAAATGGTATTTTGATTTAAAGTTATAAATTGTGTTAATATTGATTCACCCCCCCTCTCAGTATTAACCAGATCCTCATAGGATTAACATGAACTTTTGCCCATCCTTTTCAATAGTAACAAGGTTTCTTCTGTAGTTATAAATAACTCCTATATCATACTGTGAAGGCTTTCCTAGCAAGACATGGCAAACACTCATAGACACAACATCACATAAAACTTCATCCCTTAAAGGCCCAATATTGAAACTCACC
This sequence comes from Cryptomeria japonica, assembly GCF_030272615.1. Taxonomy (NCBI): domain Eukaryota; kingdom Viridiplantae; phylum Streptophyta; class Pinopsida; order Cupressales; family Cupressaceae; genus Cryptomeria; species Cryptomeria japonica. Next base: position 13,116,820 of record NC_081406.1, read on the forward strand.
AAACATTGTTCCTTTATCTCTATCTTCTGATCATCTTGTAAACAACTCACCTCATAAGGACAAGGATGCTTAAGCCTCTTCAACCCAAGCTTCACAACCATCTCCTCAGATACTAAATTATCAGTAATTCTCCTATCTACAATTACCCTGCAACACTTACTACATGATTTACACACAGTCCGAAAAAGACTCTTCCTCTAAGTAGAACCGGTATCCTTTCTTCTAAACATAAGGTATTTTCCTTGCTTCGGTGCATAGTTAGATCTAGTACCATCACCTTCTAGTTCCTCTCTTTCCACACAACTTCTTTCCATTCCTTGCTTACATTCATAAGATCTATGTTCGATTTCTCCACACTTGAAATATTTTCCACAAAATTCTCTACTGGTACTTCTGCTACCTTTCCTCTGTGTCTTTTTTTCTGGTTCTTTACTCCACTTAGGTTTTGATTCCTCTTCTTCAACCAATTTCTTCATACTATCATTCATCTTGAATTTCTCTTTTCCCTTATTCAGTTATCTTCTTCTCACCTTCTCTTCACCCTTCAAAGCATACTCGTAAGCTTCTTCAACTGTGGAAACCTTCAACATACTCATCTCATCTTGAATGTTAAAAGTAGGTCCATTGATGTACCTCACAACCTTTTCTCTATCCATCTCCCTATTTCCAAATCTAATCACCACCTTGTAGAATTCCTCAGTATATTCCTTCATAATCATGTTTCTCTGTTTTAGGTTTTGCAATTCATAGTCTCCTGGTATGAGCTTGGCCTTCAATCTTGCAACCATCTGTCTCCATCGAGTGACCTTAAATTCACCATTCTACACTTTGTCTTTCTGTAATTATTTCCACCATGAGGTAGCATGCCCTTTCAACTTGGTATGTGCTAATAGAACTCTATGTGGGTCTTTTACATCCTCAAACTCAAAGTAGTCCTCCAACTCTTTGATCCAATTGATCAGATCCTCTAGGTTCAGTGTTTCGAAAAATTTGGAAACCTCAACTTTATGAACTTTACTCTCTTGTGTCACTACTCTTAGGAATATTTCCTCTCTTTCATCTTCTGGTCCTTAAGCTTCCTCAATCTCTTCACCGTCTTCCTCATGTTTATCCTCAAAATTAGGGTTTCTCTGCAAACCAGCCAAAGCATTTCAGATTTCATTCCTTACTTCATTCTTGAAGTCTTCCATCATCTTCTCTATCCTCTAGGAGTTTTTCCTCCTTGGCGATATCTCTTCTTCCACTCTGGTGAACTCCCTCAACTCGGCGATGTGACTACCAGTTTCAGTTGCCCCCCCTCGATGATCTATTGAACACACATGCAGCCTACCTCCAATTGATGATCTATACACCCCAAAGAATACCTCAATATTCACAATCGATTCTTCCACCAGCCAGTCCATAACCAGCTCTAACACCACTTAATGCAGCCATAACCAATAAAAACCCTCAAAAGAGTCAACTAGCTTATGCAGCAAGAGAGACACTATGAAAGCAATAAGAAAACATAACAAATTCACATAAACAAATCATATTAGATCCTTAGAACTTCCGGCAATCATCCAACAATATTCATATTATCATCAAAGAACATCCGATAGTTAACTAGTTACATGCAGACTTCAAGCCAGATACAATCCGATTGAGACTCTAAGAATCAACTAGATCACAACATGTGAATCTCAATCCTTATTCTAAGTTCTACTTTCTCTACCTCTAGAAATAATTACATAACAACATATTTATACCCACCGGAATACATCTAGGTCAGTCTCATAAGATTACATTCACCAATGCAGGAAAATGAAACATGTAATTAGGTCTGCCCTAAGATTTAAGAAAACTTTTTGGAAAATAGAAACCAAGTGATGCAGTTCAACAAGAAGGTCTGCCACACGCCAAAGAAAATCAGACAAGACCCAAGATGGATCCACATGCCAATAATCACATCGAAAACGAAGGAAAACCAATCAGTAAGCACAAGAACTATCCCAAAACCCAGAAATAGTCAATTGGAAGTGATAACCGACCAGAAAAGAACCCAAATGAATTGAAAATCTAGAATCAAGCACATGAAACCATCTAGAAACTGAAAATAAGATCTTCCACGAAGAACAAGCAACTACGGGTACATACCAATAAGAATACAAAAAAATGCACAAAGAACTAAACAAGAACAAAACTGAAAGGAAATATTTTTGGTTGATGCAAGATTGCTCATCGATTGGGGATGCTCCTGCATCAAAATCTTGAACCAATTTGGCCTCAAACAAAAAGAGGAAACAAAAAAACATCTTTTAAAGATCAATTCACCAATCCACAATCACCAGAATATAACAAACAATATATCAACACACTACACATCAATAAAAGCAATTAACAATCAAAACATATCCTCCAATGCAAAGAACTCAAATCCAAATCTCCACACGCTAGGGTAAGACCCATAACACATCAAATAATCCTCCACAAATCATATTTGGACCCAAGGATAGGTCTAGAATAGAATATCACAACTAGTTATGAACAATGCCACAATATTTGAAGAACACAACAATATTTCTAGACCACAAAACTTTAATATCCATGATACCAAAACTATATCCAAAGAATATAACAATAACAAATAACATCAACAACACTTTTTGGACCTGAGCACTTCCTAAACAACTACAACACCAACACAACAAGATATCTCTGCACCACAGACTTTCCAGACCAACACCAATCTAGGACAACAAGTTTGACATCAATGACAACCATAACAACACATACTTCCAACAAAATCTCCCTTTGTCATTGATGACAACACTGATAACACTAAAATTGACCTTCAACCAAAACTTGATCAATCCGCAAAATGATATTGCTCAATATCGAGCTCTAGAACTGAATCTTTCCACTACTCAATCTCTCTCCCTATTAGAAGTATCTCAAAACCGATCATTCTCTCCCACTTTTCCATCAAGGACAAAGGCCACAACAACACTACACATGCCACTGCTCCTCCTAAAATAAGCCACATCATCAATCTAGGGAAAGAAATAGGCATGAAAGCTTCCCTTGGAAAGATGCATCTTTATAATGCACCTAGCTAGAAGGAGGGGCAATAACCCCAAGTTTATCCTAAAGAAACTCAAATGTATCATTTTTCAATACCTTGGTGAAAATATCTGCAACTTTCTCTTTTGTAGAAATGTACTCCAATCATTTGACTAAAATATTCTTTGTGTTGGAATCCAAGAACACTGAGAGGGGCGGGGGGTGTGAATCAGTGTTCTACCAGTATGATCAATTTTAACCTTATTAAAATATGCATACACCAATCGGTATACCGATACATATAGCATTGAAATAAGTAAAGCAACCAATAAGACAATCACATAAATGAATACCATAACACACATAATTATACATGGAAAACATCAAAGAGGAAAAACCATGGTGGCATTTGTGACCCACAATATCAATCCACTGGCCATATGAAAAGATATTACAAAATATAGGGGCCTGCACTTGCAAGAAGTCTTATAGTCTAGAGAACACTACTCAATCAAAAAAGAAGCCTCTGTGACTACATATAAATCCAGACCACAATCTTGAGAAATGAGTGAACTACTAAGATATCATCTTCTATGCCAGAATACAATTCCGGTTAAGCTCTATCTATTTTGGTCTGAAACCCTAAACCCTTTACCGGAAAAACCCTTTACAAAATTATCCTCCCATACATAATCTCATATATACTTCGCATCTTCTATCCATCCATATTCACATCCTCTATATCATTACATCAGATCTCTATTATATATCAAATTGATCTAATCCAACTGACCTATATACCCTATACAATTTATCATGCCTTATGTCGACTTACAGAGATAATTACAATGTCAATATACATGTTGGCTATATAATATAAATACATGAATATGAAAATCAATAACCGATAGTGGATCCAAAAGAGGTCAGCCTCCAATAATCATAACCTTGTTCTAAACCATGTCGATCTGCATTGCCAGTAACCAAAGAAATTCATCCATCCTGTCGGTGTTAGTGTCAGTGTCGGTGTAGTGTCTATGAAATGTTTGTTGGTACACAACTAAACCAAAACATGAAGCTGAAATAAGATGCCATGCTACCATGTTGTCATTAATGACAACATAGTGAAACCAACCAAGAGAGTGTCAATTTCCAACACTTTGTTCTTGAATGCATAATTGGATTCTTTGAAATGTTTATTGCACTTGTATTGTCACACATAATAGGAATTGTTTTATCATATGTTACCTTGCTATCTTTAAGAGTGTGTCTCATCCACATCACCTGAGTACAACAAGATGTCATTGCAATATACTCTACTTTAACAGTAGATAGGGAAACTGAATCATATTTATTACTAAACTAGGAGACTAATTTGTTCCCTAAAAAGAAAGCACCACCACTAGTACTCTTCCAATCATCAACAATTCTAACCCAGTTTGCATCAATACAAGCTTTCAACATGAAATCTCCACCTTTTTTGTACCAAATCCCAAAGTCCACAATACCTTTCAAATATTTGAAAATTCTTTTCACAACTTGTTCATGTGTCACCTTCAAATTTGCCTGAAATCTAGCCACCAAACAATAGCTTGCATGATATCTGGTCTAGACATAGTTGAATACAACAATCCACTAATCATTAACCTGTACTTCTTCTGTTTAACCTCTAGAGACTCATCATATTTTCTCAACTTACACCCAATGGTTAAAGGAGTTGTAAATGGTTTGCAATCATAAAAAACAAATTTCTTCAAAATCTCTTTCACACACTTGCTTTGTGAGATTAAAATTCTATTTTCAAATTGAATAGCTTGTAACCCAAGAAAGTCAGGCAACTCACCAGTCATTGACATTTTAATTTTCGCATCTCTTTAGCAAACTCTCTACATAAGCTATCATTTCCTCCAAATATGATATCATCAACACAAACTATAACAATTAACAACTTATCTCCATCAATCTTGAAATAAAGATTATTATCTGTTGTACCTTTCCTGAAATTCTGTTGAAACAAATACCTATCTAATCTTGCATACCAGGCTCTAGGTGTCTGTTTGAGTCCATACAATGATTTCTTCAATCTACATACCATATCCAATTCTTCTATCAATCTAAATCCATCTATTTTCTCAATGTGTACTTCTTTTTCTATATCTCCATTCAAAAATGTTGATTTGACATCCATCTAATAAACTCTAAAGTTCTTGTTAGCAAAAAATGCAAGAAACATTTGAATAGCTTCCATCCTTTCCACTAGAGAAAAATTTTCTTCAAAGTTTATGCTTTCCACTTGACAATATCCTTTACATACTAGCCTTTCTTTTTTCCCTGTAACTTGTCCTTGCCCATTCAACTTATTCTTGAACACCCATTTAGTTTCTATCACATTTTTGTCCACCAATCTAGGTACCAAGTCCCAAGCCTTATTCTTTTGGATTTTATTTAGTTCTTCTTCCATTGCTTTTACCTAACTTTCATCTTTACTTTCTTCCTCATAAGTCTTTAGCTTATTGATTGATAGAAAATAATAATGGCTTGTTCTTGAGCTTCTACAATCTTCTTTCTTATCTAAACACCTTTCTTTTTGTCTCCAATTATTTGATTTTTTGAATGATGCTTCTGAACATACCTAACAGGAACTTTTGTTGAGTCTTCCTCTTCTTCTTATTCATCATCATTTATTTCCTTCTCTTTGTTCTCTTTTGGATCACTTGTCTTCTCTATAATTGCTAGAACAATCTCAACCTTTTGTGCTAGAAAACATTTACTTTCTCTCTTATCCTTGATATAGTATACATTTTGACTTGTTCTAACTCCTTTTGCAACCCTTTTACCAATCTTTTCTTTTCTGATCACACATCCAGTACTACTAAATAAAACACCATAACCTTTTCTACACATCTGACTAACACTTAACAAACTATGTCTTAATGCTTCAACATAATAAATATCATTAGTTTTATGCTTACCATCAATAGAAATACTTCCAATACCTCGAATAGCTACTCCATCTTCTCCAAAAATTTTCACCAATCCACCATCATATTTTTTGAGATTAATAAACTTGTCCTTATCACTAGTCATATGATTTGAGCATTCAGAGTCTATAATCCATGTATTTAGTTCTATCTTAGCATGAAATGTAGTCTTGACTGTCCTCTCTTCTTTCAATTTCTTCAAAGAATCCTCCTTATCTTCGATTGCCAAAAAAAAGGATTCTTCATTCGAGTCATCATAAACTTCATTTTTAGATGTATGTTCCTCAATAGAACATAATCTTTTCTTCTCTCTTTTGTTAAAGTCAAGTTTCTTCTAAATTTATTTTTCTTCTCATTATTATCTGGTCTCTTTTATTCTTCTCTGTAAGTTCAATGTGAAGCATAATATCCAATTCTATCACAAGAATTTTTTTTTAGAGGTAACATACCTTTGTTCTTTCTAGTGCCTCACTGCAATCTTCTCACAAAGTTTGCTTCAACTTCATCTACATCTCCACTGCATTCTAGATTATCATGTCTTGATACATTAAATGTTGCTTCTTTCTTTTCTCTTTTCTCTTCCTCCATTTTTGAAATTTCAAAGGTTGCTAAAGTACCAATAAGATGATCAATGCTATACTTAAATCAATTCTTTCTTGTATGGAACACCTTGTTAGTTTGTAGGATTTAGGAAAATTTAGCAATATCTTATGAACAACATCACATCCATCCAAATATCCAATAACAACTCTAATACCATAAGCAAGATCAGTCCCTCTATGAATATAGTTCTCAACACCTTCATCTTCAAGAATTCTTAGATACTCATACTTCTATTTTAGATTCATCGACCTAGCCTTTTTATCTTTGGATTTCCATCATATGCCAAATAGAGCTTGTTCCATGCAGCTTTAGCTTCTTTAAATCCTTTTACTCTTCCAAACACTAAATCACTTATACAACTGAAGATTATAGCTCTAGTGTTTGCATTAGTCTCCTTTAGCTTTATATCCAGAGTATAAGGACCACTTGATGGGGGTGTATATCTTGTCTGAATAATTTCCCATATTGCATTATGCAATGTCTCCACATGTGATTCCATTCTCTCCTTCTAGTACAAAAGGTTTGTACCATCAAAGATCGAAACTTTGTAATGCATGTCATGTGCCATATTGGATCTACCTCAAGTTGTTAAGCTTACTCAAGAGGAACCTTGCTTTGATACCAATTATTGAACCCAAGAAAGGACTGAGAGGGGGGGGGGATGAATCAATCCAAATAGAAATTAATGCAACACATAAATAATAAATCAACAAAACATCCAACAAATGAACACTAAGATTTTCCACTTGGAAAACCCAAACAGGGTGTTGAAACCCCAAAATTTTATAATAATACTTAGTACCCCTAGCAAGTCATTCATCACCAAGATTTTGTATTTAAGATGGTGAAAGGTTGAAGCTACATAAGTTTTCTTTTACCTAATATAAAATCCCACATATTATCTCCATTATGCCCTAAATCCTATGTGAATAATCCCTGGCAAACCCAAGGAAAATTAGTAAGATAACTTTCATTGAACAACATTTCATGTATATATCGGGATAGCTAACCCGATCCAATAAATCAGTGCTAAACATGAAAATTAGGATAGCATTACTGAGCATAAGGTCCTAATTGCCTATTAGAATGACTAATAAAAGCCGAGGACTAATTCTTTATTATTTTGATAGAACAAGCTATTCTGATAAGCATTACATCGGTATAATTATACCGAACGGGATAATTGAGACGCCTATCAGATTAACCACCAAAGGCAGAGAAGCAGTACTTTGTAATGCCGATAGAGTAAGCTATCCTAACACACACATTTCAGAATACATCATGCCGATACAAGTCCTATCGGAATTATATATAAGATCGAGGTAAATTCAAAAAGCTATCGAGATGGTGTAAGTTATCCTGACGAAAGAAAATATAAAAGAATGTATTATCCAGGCTCATCAGAATAACTTATGAAGTTAGAATAGCACATCAATAGGGTTTCAATTATTAAAACTGTCTCAATGATAAATAGATAGAATAATGACAGGAGAACTATCTCGATTATGGACTTATGGTTGAGATAGCAATATCGGGGAAACTTATGGCGATAAAAGGAAAATGGAGAAGGAATCCTTATCAATATAACTAATGAGATCGAGATAATGAATCACCTATGATACGATAGCATAACTTATTTGAAAAATAGGTATAATGGATGGTCATTGGAAAAGTTACCTCGATGGCGTACTCTTGATTGGAATACCTCTATGGGGATAACTCACAACAAATTCAAAGGAAAAGCCTTCATCGAGATGACTTGTGAAGTCAGGAAGATAGGTTTTAGATATGTCGATAATAGAAGTGACACTGAGAAGCATCATCCAAGATATGTTCAGCATAGGTAACCTGAATATCAAAACAAAGCTAGTGGTTACTTATCGGTATAACCCATGTCCAAATGATATGAAAGAAAGATAGTTACATATAGCACCATATTTAACTACACAACTAAATTATTAGAAAGACGCCAAACTTAGAAACTTCAATGGAAAGAGTTAAGCTGATGTCATGTGTCATCAGAGCAATTCAAATTTTGAAAAGACCACCCCATTAATTTATAGATTGGAATATTTATTGTTGTAAGAACGAAACTCTAAGAAACACATCCAAGAAATTTTTGCACCAGAATTGCAGACACATAGAGATGACATTGGAGTGGGAAAAAAAGGATAGTAAGAGTGATGAGTAAGTATCTTGAGCAATTCCCCTATGATTTCCTTAAGAAATTCATTGAATTGCCTATGAAATGGAGAGTTCTAGAGGTTCTAGGAAGAGGAAAAAGGGAGAAACAAGCAAGGGTAAAGGGAGAAAACAAAAAAATAAGGAAACAAGTGTAGAGACCCAGGTAGAAGAGATAAAATTAAATCAGGATCTGTTAGACTAATTACTTGGTTACACCCCTAAACCCAAGAGGTCTGCAAAATGAAAGTTGGAAGACAACTATGATGATGTAGGAGATGTGTACACAACCATCAGAGGCTATGAGTTATTTATGTTCCACTATCATAGGCATGAAGAGCCTGAGCCAATTTGCAACCTGTGTAAATTGAACCTGGGAAAACTGGTTGTTCCCAATGTTTATGTTAATGTGGATCTTCTAAAACTGTTAGCACAAAACTGTGACCCTAAAAAGAGGGCAATCTGTGACCGGGATGGAAAGCCTTGTTTCTTTATATCTAGAGAGACAATCTCTGAAGTTTTTAACCTACCTGGGATTTATGATTATCCCGTTAGACAGTTCAAATAATTTGAAGACAACTAAGAGGGGGCGCGGGGGCGGGGGGAGGGTGAATCAGTTGTCACCAGATTACTGGAACATTAAACAATTAAAACTTTCATACTGGAACCCAAAATATCAATATCAAAATGCATAAACCAATTATCAAAATAGCAGATATACCAATTAAGCACAAGCAATAATTAGAGAATAAATACCATCCACATGACACCAAGATTTGTAAGTGGAAAATCTAGTAAAGGGAAAAACCATGGTGGGAAGCCTACCCACAGTTAGATAATACTTTTGTAGTAAGTATGTGATTAAAAATGAGGGGCCTACACTTTCAGGAAGGCCAACAGCCTAGAGCACACTACTCATTATAAGAGGAGTCTCACTGACTACATAAAAATTTGAACTACAATTTGGAAGAATGAATGAACTGCAATGATAGAATATCCTATGCCTGAGTACATTTTTGGTTAAGCTCAATATTAGAGGACTAAATCCTCTAACATAAACCCAACTCAATCACCAATGATCGACCAAATCCTCTGCATGAATGATTATTACATTATTTGTTCCTTACATATCCATATCCCTTACACCATGAACTACAATGAGATCTTACATCATATATATACAAACCCTTGACCACAAATAATAAGGTTGGACACCAGACAAAAAAATAATTACATAATTACAAAACATGTTGGCCAGAGACAAAACAAATAATATCCAACCCATAAGATATCCCAGAAACACATAGAGAAGTCCAAACAACACGTTACATTAAGCCAGTCCATAACCTAGATAAACTAGGACCCAATTAGGTCCACACATACTAAAGCAATGATCCCAATCAACCAAGTCTTGAACATGATCACCATGAGCATCTTGAATCTCCACTAGAAGCTGCACCAACACCACTTATGCATAACATCAAAGATATTATATAATGCTCTATCGGTGAAACCCTCGCCAAAACAATAAACCAAGCTTACCAGCATACAGGATAGCATCTGATCACCAGATCAAAACCAACTAAGTGAACATGAATCTGAATAGCATGAATAATCCAATTCCATAACCCAAACATACCAGATCATACCAGATCATCATGATCTAATCCAACTAGAAACTAAACAACCTACTGGGACTAGAAGGATACCGGTAAATAGCCAAAACAACTAGTGTTGAGATCAATGACAAAACATCAATGCAACACATACTCAATTCCTCCAAATGACCAACATATCCCATTGTCCGTGAGATTTTTTTTGAAGAATACCAAAGGTTAGATACCACCTATGTAGGATGGAGATTTCCCTTTCACTTTCTTAATCATAATGTACCATTGGAGACAGGGGAAGGTTTTGAATTTCATGTAAATTTGTTCAAAAATTATTTCAAGTATACATAATACTCGGTTGGTTAGGTTTTGGGGTCGAACACTCTAGATTTCATGAGGATAGAATCCATGATCATTGCAAAAGATATTTAGTCCCTGAAAGCCAGAGAATTTGACTATGCCACATTTGTAGCAAAGCAACTTGAGATGGGGCTTACAGCTATCCAGACATATTCATCCCAGATCCACTTCCCACATTATTCCTTGCTGATGCATATGGTGTTATTTTATGTCCAAGAATTGGGTCTTTGGCCTGATGAGATGAGATTAAGACAATGGGATAATGACAACCAGCCTTTGCCAGTCCAATTATGGACTTCGATATGGGACTGTAGATTTGTTAGATCCAGCTACATTCATTTTGAAGAATACATTGTAAAAAATTTATACATTTTTTATGATCACCCTTGCAATTTTGCACTCTTTGAAGATGTTAAAATATTCCTAAGGCCTTGAAACCTTTAAGCAAAACTGGGGTGATTGGTATTGCTTTTCTGATGTAACCATGATTAGAGTCTATGGATTTGAAGGATCTCCATTATTGTTGCCCAAGACAGTGCCTGATAGAGTAACCTATTTAGAGATCATAAGGCAGATGGGAGATTCAAATCATATGCATTTATGTTCACATGACAAGCAGGCTTTTATGCCTGGAACCTTATGTGTTGGTGAATTCATTGTTAATGGGAGAGAAGGGAAAGAACTCACATGGAGAAAAAGGTCCATTATGATATGAATTTGGGTGCTCCAAGGAAGAACTTTGATCTGAAGGATATATCTATTCAGCGAGGAAGAAATGGAAACTTGGTGATTATGAGTGTAGCATAGGAAATAGGAATCATTAAAGCAATATATATATAAAGACATATTAATCATTATTAGCTCAATCACAAAAGCATTCATTGCAATGATCTATCCTAAACAACACTCAATAGAGACATGAAAACAAAGCATACAAAACTAAATATTATGCAAACCAGATGACGATTTGAATGATCCTTCCATGCGGCTCCATTGTTCTTCTTTCCTCTTCAAATGGTTGTGGATCTCACCTACAAGTGCACACACAATTGAAAGCAAGTAGACGGGATTCTTGATCAAGAGTACTAGAAGCTTAGATTCGATAGCCTGATTATCAATCATCAATTACAAAATTAAGGGGTTTGATTGAAGAAATTCATCCAATTTATAGAAGAATTGGAGAGATGACAAGATTAGCATGATTCAATTCAAATGGAAATTGCAAATCAATTATGTCAATTATGACAAATTATGACAAATTATGCACCTTCTATGCAAAATTTGTTGATTGATAATTTATGACAAATTATGACAACTTCTATGTCAAAATTGATTGATTGTCAATTATGACAAATTGACATGTCATTTCCATGAATTTAGGAGAGAAATAGGAGGAATATGAAATTAGGAATTAGAAAATTAAGAAATTAGGAAATTGATGGAAATTAGGAATTTGAAATTAGGTAAATTAATTAATAATCTTTTATTTATTAATTAATTCACAAAGAGGAATAATTAGCCAATTAAATGAACATTTAATTGTAATGAGAAGACTTAGGATAAATAAATAATTTATTAATCCTAAAGGAAGAAATGACAAACCAGGTTAAATGATGAAATCACGAAACCCTAGAAGATGAAATAGCAATGCGAGAATGACAATTAGGTCTTGATTGAAGATAATTGATATCGATCATGATTTTGAATCGATAAATGACCAGTGTTGATAAATGATTTGATTGAGATTGGTTGACAAAAATTAATGACAAATTGACCAAATTGACATGATTGGAAAGGATAAGGATCGATGACAAATTGACATCAATATGACAAGATTGACAAGGACAAAGATCGACCAAAATCATGACTGAAGGTTGTTGTCAACAAGACCAAATTCGAAGGCGAGATGATAGAAGAATGACTCGATGCTCGCAAATGATAAAAACCAAGTGCGTGACATAGGAGAAATGTTAATGCGACGCAAAAACCTAAAATGAGGCAATGCGCAAATGTTAAAGTATGACCCTGCAAGCGTTGACCATTTTTAGGTGTCTACATTTTGCCCCTCTTTGAGACAATGCGATTTTAAGCGTTATTTCAAAGAATAGTAATGAAAATGCCCCAGACAATGACAATGACATATGCATGCCCCCTCGAGGAATTGGCTAGAAACATGCAGAAAAGAGGCCAATTGATCGATAAAAATGATAGGATCGAACGAACTAACAATCGGAGATCGGATACATGAAGGACAAGCAATTTAAGGTGCACAAGACCGCGATCAACATAAGATGGAGAGGACACACGTCCATCTATGCACTGACAAAGATCTACAAATGGGACCAAGAGAGTGAAAATTGCTCATTTGCACTAGACAAGGAGGAGAATTTGTTGCTCTGGACAAGGACACTTGCAGAGAGATGGTGAACATTCCAATGGTGGATCACCTTGGAGAACATGTACACACATTCAGATGACCGGACGATGCAGGAGCAGCGGTATGGATCTCAAAAACCCATGTTTTCAATTTCATGAATTTGATGCGTTTGTGGGACATTGCGGGGCCCACAGGGGATGCAAAAGAGGACTTCTGTGCTTGTGTAGTCTAATTCTACGCTTGTGTCATGTCTTCTGCGCTTGTGTAGGAAAACACAAGCGCAAGTTACCTGAGACAGGCGCAGGTTCTCTGACATAGGCACAATTGTGCATAAATAACTCACTTTTGATTCAAAACTGCATCCAAATGACCTAAAAAGGGGGGAGAAGGGTAGGATAGGTCAATGTAGATGAAAAACACCCTGATGTGGACATGAAAATGAGGAAATGCAACCTGTAGGAGCAAACCCTAAAACTGACAAAATGATGCCCTGATTGTGATGAAGAGTCGACAGTATCCGTTGATCACGCGAGAGAATCGACCAGACTGTTTCATGCTACGACATAGACTCAGGAGCATAGAGAGAGAGACATTAGAAGGACTGGGGATATATTACATCACATACATGCCCGAGATTAGGGCAAACACAGGATTGCTTACCGCATTGGTAGAGCGATGGCATTCGGAGACCTCCTCATTCCATTTGGCGACTGGCGAGGTGACAGTGACTCTAGAGGATGTATGGTGCATCCTCCACATTCTGATACATGGGGAGATGATAGAGTATGACCCAGTGACAGGTAGAGACGCATTATGCAGGCTATTTGAGTGTGACACAGATGACTTGGACATTGTCAAGAGGGAGATTGGCTGGGAGAGCATGGCTTCCGAGTATGATCGATAATATGTGGTGATAGCAGTTGTGATAGCATGCCTACTAGCAGGTGATAGACGAGGACATGGATTCCCTATTGGATGGGGAAGAGTGCTAGAGAGGATGGCGATAGAGGGTACGGTGTACGCATGGGGACCGTGTGTACTTGCTATGCTATATTTTCAGCTGTATCAGATAGCATATCAGGGAGTTCAGACGCTGAGCTGTGGAGTCACATTGCTTCAGGTATGGGCATTTGAGCACATTTCCATATGTCGACTGATCACAGATAGATAGGTAGTACCACACCAACCATATGTGTATTGCTATGGTGGAGCATTGAGACAGGGTCCTTTTGGATATATACTATATTGGCAACATGAGCTAGACAGACTGAGAGAGTTCATATGGATGCCATATCGAGATTGCCCCGGATGGTCAGATGATCATGAGGAGCTACCATATTGCAGACAAGAGAGGTACTTGATTGGGCGGCCAGTGAACCGCTAGAGAGTGATTGAGATATACCTGCCAGAGAGGGTCAGATGATAGTTTGGAGAGACGTAGGATGTACCTAGGAGGACTGCATGCTTTGCCCGATCTCACAGAGAGATGAGTTAGTGGGGGAGTATGATTCAGCCACACATAGCATATGCCGACTTTGCACAGCTACAGCAGAGACAGTGGGAGTGGAGGTCAGATGTGGTGGATGCTGGGATGACAGAGGAGTATGAGACATGGTTTGCATGATGACGGCCAGTGCCTTTGACTGATCCTGATATTCCAGTACCTAGGAGACAGGAGGACTTCCCACTCATAGGAGAGGAGGGAGATGATGAGGATGAGGAGGATGATGAGGGTGATGATGAGATTGATGGGGATGATGGTGGGGAGGATGATGACGGAGATGATGATGGGGAGGACGAGCCAGACTCAGCTGATCAGGAGACATTGCAGGATATTCCTATAGAGCCGGGGACAGCTAGGACAGAGGAGATGGATACGTGCAGGGCTACCATAGCGAGCCAGCAGGATTATATTGTGACATTGGAGAGACAGAATGCCATTTTGAGGACAGAACGAGATATAGCAATAGCTCAGGCACAGCGAGAGGGATAGAGAGTCACTGAGTTCATTGGATTGATTAGGGATGCCAGTGCATGGGAGATGGCACAGATGCTGGTAGAGACCGGAGAGGAGAGACTGTATTGGAGGACTCTATATGAGAGTGCAGTTCCACCGAAGCGGAGAGCACCTTCATATCAGGCACGATCGAGGACAGAGAGCAGGTCACGCTCTCGGAAGTCATTGGGCAGCATGGGGGTGAGTGGACCTATGAGACCACCACAGCCAGGACCAGGAGGGACATCATCCGCGAGACATGGCAGGGATGAGGAGGACAGAGGGAGCACCCAGTGATAGAGGCACGTGCTCCTTATGACAGACAATGGACATTATGTAGTTTGACATTTTGTAGTCAGCCTGCGGGCCATACTTAGGACAGACAGTCTAATTTTGTACTCCGATATTATTATGATATGTGATATGACAGGCATCGATATGATGGGATGCAATGTGTTATGACTTGTAGTTATTTTTCTATGTATGGATGACTTATGCATTGTTGATGAATGAATTATGGAACATGTATGGATGTATTTTTTTTGTATTTTTGATGCATTTATGATATGAAATGGATAAAATGCTTGATATGAAGCTTGATATAATGCAAATGTACTAACCAATGAATGCAGGATGCATCATATGTGTTTGGATATCGGAGCACTAGACCGAACTGACTATCCGGACCGACGGAAGAAATGTTAGTAAGAAATGAGATAGAGGGCAGTTAGAGATGATGAAAAACTTGCTTTCAGTAATGCACTTTGTAGGTGAGAACCTTTATTTTTATGTAGCAAAATGGATGCGTAGCATCATGGCATTGAAGGCCAAAGCTGAAATACAACCCTTTTTGCAAAAGAGAGACACATCACAGACAAACGACAATCACAATAAAAAAGAAAGGGATCATGAGCCATCCCGGTCACTCTAAATCACTCAATGAAATCATCGAGCAACATAGGAACATGATCGAAGCCAAAGATAAATCAATAAAAAGATAAGATACACAAATTCAAGCAAATCAGACAAACATCTTGATCTTCATTGTCAAAAGTTGAAAGTGCTGATAGGACGATCATGCTGTCTGGTTTCAGGAAATGCGGTACCCCGTCTAAGACAGGACATAGTCTGGTTTCTAGTATACCACACCCTATATAAGACCCATGATAGCAGTAACAAGGACAAATGATTTTGATGTTGATATTTGATTGATAAGATGATTTTGATCAGTTTGAATGTTTGATTTGATTGAAAAAGGTCATCTGTTAAAGCATGATTTCATTAAAGCACAATGTTTGATTGCGAGTTGTTGGATGTATACTCAGTGAGCTGTCTAATGCACAAAAGGAATAATTATTTGCAAAATGTTTGTTTTTTTGTTTTTGTAGTTTTACAAAATTTTTTGTGTTTTTTCAAGACTTTATTTGATTTTTAGAGATTTTTTCAGGACCTTTTTTTGATTTTTATGAGATTTTTTCAGGACCTTTTTTTTTTGGTTTTTAGAGATTTTTTCAGGACCTTTTTTTTCAGTTTTAATGACCTTTTTTTTCAGGACATTATTTGATTTTTATGAATTTTTTCAGGACATTTTTCAATTTTTAGGATTATTTCAGGACATTTTTCAATTTTTTTGATATTTTTTTCAGGATTTTATTCAATTTTTTTGGATTATTTGTTTTTTTTGGACATTTTACAATTTTTTGAAATTTTTTCAGGACATTATTCAATTTTTATGATTTTTTTAAGGACATTTTTCAAATTTTTTATGATTTTGTTTTTAGGACATTTTCAACTTGTATGATCTTTTTCAGGATGTTTTGAATTTTTTATGATTTTGCCCCCAGTGTCTAGCAAGGCAAGGAATATGACAGGTGAATAAATAGGCTTGCTGAAATGATGGTGGATAGAGGGAAGACAAAGGCCTTTTATTATGGAGACAATGTGGATGCAATTTTCAAGGGCTATTGCATGATGGGACAAGAGACTGGATATGACAATGTAAAGCCATGATATGGCATGAGGGACATGTCAAGAGGTTTTGAAACCATGTTTAAATTTTGCATCCTTATGTCAGATCAAGATCAAGGGATGGAAAAAGTGTATAGATAGTGATAAGTTATGGATAGGATAAGCAAGACCAAGAATGGATAAGGGACATGGACTGAAGGTCGGGATTGGCTAAGGGATAGTGGCAGAAAGTTGCAATAAGCCAGGGAATATGGATGAAAGGTTATAATAAGCAAATGGATAAATGACCAAAAGCTATGATGGACTAAAAGCTACAAGCATGATGCTCATGAAGATCCTCAGCCTTGTCAAGATCAAAGGTGGAAAGAGAAACTGGACATGAGGGACAATAGGATATGAAGGGTAATGATAGGGGTATGATAGGATAATGAAGGGCAATAGGATATGAAGGAAGAGATCTGCCCCCAAGTGTGGTGTGCAAGAAGTTCATAAATTACACATGATGCCTATTTTCCAGGTTTTCATCATGGTACTTGCCCAAGGTGCTTGTTTGCTAGGTTTTCACCAGTGGACGGATTAATTTTTTTTTACTTTTTTTTCTTTTGTCTTTTTTTTTTCACTTTTATTTTTTTATTTTTTTTTTATTTTTTTGTATTTTGACTTTTTCAATAGAAGATGGACACATGATAGGGGATGGAAGAAGGACTCAAGCGTCTTTTTTTTTGGATAGTAGCCTTGAAAAAAATGGACCATGACCTTTAAAAGTATGCTCAAAGACGTTGGTAGGATAAGGACATGGAAAATAAGATGAAACTAAGGCAAGGATTTATGCAATGGATGGGATCAAAGGGATCGAAGGATGGAAAATATGCATTGGATAATGGATAGGGTATTGGAAGAAGTGGGCTTCACTAGATGGAAATGTTGGCAAGATCGACATTGGCACACACCTTGAGGGGTGATGGACTGATGGAGGAAAAATGTATTTTGGATATTGAGATTTTGATGAAGGAAAGGCTATGGATTTTGGGACATAAGGGCCCAAAATGGATGAAGGAGGTGATGGAGGAATAGACTTGGAAGGTTTGGATGGAGGAACAACAATTTTAGATGCCAATCTGGGTTGTTCTTTTTGTGCTTCAAGGAGCTTCTTGGGGATCCACATGGTTTTTGATTTTTCAAGCTTTTGTGGTTCCTTGGAGTGCATTGCTTGCACAAGGGATTTAGGAACCCATATATATTTTGACTTTGCTTTATTTTGCTCAGTGGGCCTTTGTGGCCTTTTGGATTTTTCTTTTTCTTTATAGATCAATTTGTTCTTTGTTTTGACATGTCGATTATATTGGACATGTTGATCTTTGAATACATGTGGATCGCTAGACTTATGACTTTTATACTTGGCATCCAAATTGCTTGGAAGAGGGAATGAATGTCGGTGTGGATGGGAATGATATGGAGGCCTGTGGGATTGATGGAAAGTTCTCCAAGATGTGTGCCTTTGCTGATGTTGCATAGGAGATGGAGGGATATAGGGACCTAGAATGGATGGAAGCGATGATGGGGAAGGTGGACATTTGGATTTTGACTTTGAAGGGATACCAATGCCTTGAGTGTGAGCTCTGTAGCCATGACTATTAGTATACTCTTTGATATGAAGGGGTTCTTGCTTGTGAAGGTCTACCCCTTTGCCTTTATGAATATCTTGACTTGTAGGATACTCTTTTCTTTGGGAAGAAGATGCGAGTCCATTATGAGGTGGATATGATATGAGAGAAATAATGAGATCTTGAAGGGGATTGGATTGCACCAAAGTGGAAGAACCCATTATGCATGTCGAGGATTCATGAACATCTTGCACTGACACATTAGAATCATGAGGGGGATTAGGATCATGAGGGGGATTAGGATCATGTAGTGGACATGGTTCAATGATAGGCTCTTCAAGAGATGGAATGGGAGAAATAATGGGATCATCACAAGAAATGAGATCTTGGAGTGTATATGGAGTAGTAGGACAAGGAGATGGAGGAACAAGTGGATCTTGTGGAGGATCTGAAGGAAGAATTTGATCTTGACAAGGAGGAAGATCATTGGAATCCTCTTTAAAGGTGCTTTTCTCTTGAATTTCAATGGGATCATCGGAAAGGATGGAAGGGATATCTGGAATGTCAATGGGATCTGAAAAGACATTTTTTTCATGAAATGGAAGGGGATCATTTGGGATTGGATGGACTAGAATATCTTGATCTTGCTCGGGGAATGGAGTGTCAATAGGACTTTGGATAGGATGGACAAGAATAGGGGAATCATCATGAGTGTCTGGGAAGATGAGATCCTGGTCAACAATTGGATGGGATAATAAGGTTTTGGGATCTTGATCTTGATTTTCTTTAGGACACGTTTCTTTATGCTCTAAATTATCCTCTTGACATGGGGTTAGACTTTGGATATGCATGGAGGATTCTGACAAGGAATCAATGTTTTGGCATGTAGGAAATGCACTTTGAACATTTGTGATGGATTCTGGCAAGGAATCAATGCTTGAACATGAGGAAGAGGGACTTCGAATGGGGTCCTCTAAAATAGGTAATGGCAATAAAGTGCATGGTGGCATTCGGTCTTGTATTTCTGAAACATGACAAGGATATGCATCACAAATTGGATTATTGTGGCAATCAATTATGGATAGCTCTTGGATAATTACATCCTTGGGTGTATTGTTTGATGAGGACAATATGGAAGGTTCTTGTGAAACTTCTAAAGGTGTAGGGATAGATGCCACTGGAGAGTCAATTTGTTTATCGGGGGATGAGGCATTGCTAGACATAAGTGTATTATCTTGATCTTCCTCAATAAACTCACTTGGTAGTTTCCTTAAGAGCCTTGCAATAAAGCCACCTTTCTTTTTAGGCTTTGACATAGTTGTATATGGAATTTGAACTTGTTTGGCAAGAATTTGGTCTTGGTTTGATGTCATGTTTTGATTTTGAACTAGATGTTGATCATTTTGGTTTGACATGTTCAAAATTCGGCTTGGTGCATGTTGCAAGTTTAGTTTTTGAATGTTTGGTGGCAGTTGTTGACATTGATATGTTGATTGAACTTGAACTTGTTGATATTCCATCATTGGCTGGACTATTTGTGGACATTGTATAGTTGGTTGGACATATTGTTGAAATTGGACCATTGGTTGTATTGGTTGAAAATCTGATTGATAGTAAATACCTTCTTGTTCTTGTTGTGGAGGCACATAATGTTGTTGTTGATGTTGTCTCCTTTCTTGAAATTGTTTCATCATCTCTATTTGGGAGAGGAGAGTTGGTATATCTGATCATTCAAGAAGAGATCTTACATCAATTGGCTCAATCTTTAGATTTTGACCTAGAAATTTTGGAAACATTTTGGATGTTTGTGATCTATTCTTCTGAATGTTTTTCACTCTTTGTTCCAATATCTCATTTTCTTGAGCTAGCTTCTCCTCTAACTTTTGTATTTGGAGACTTGTTTCATCATAAAAAGTTTGATCGATATTGCCTTGTTGTTGGGTTGGATAGAATTGTGATTGCATTGTCGGTTGATATGTCAAACTTTGTTGCATCATTGGTGCTTGGAACCTTGTTTCAATAGACATGTCACTATGCAAATGCAATATTTTTGGAATTTTTCAAGGATAATGTATGATATGCAACTAAATGCAACCTAAATAGGTGAAGATGCAATCTATGGCAAGAATGCAACCTATGTTTTTGGTTGTTTTTCAAGATTTTGACAAACTTTTGAAATGCAAATCTAAAAAAAGACCCTTAGGAAATTGAAATGATGTCTAGACCTCAAAGGACAAAAGGACCAAGTGACAAAAGGACAAAATGACAAAGTCTCCCCTATATGCTTGGATACTAAGCTAGGTTTGACCAAATGACAATAATGACATAAAGAGAAAAGGCTTGATAAGGTCTAGACTTCTTAACAATGACTTAGGGTTTATCAAAGATTTGGATTACTCAAGTATGACAAAACCTAGTTTTGGCACTATATGCAAAGGGACAATTACTATGCAAATGACCCTAATGTGATATGGTAATGACCTAAACTTGATGAGGAGACCTAGGATATGCAAATATGAATGAATGACAATGGTATTACTCTAATGCAAGAGGACACATGCAAATGAATGACCCTTATTGATATGCAAAGGAATATGACTTAGGTGACACCTAACCTTGGCACTTGACAATGACTTTTGCAAAATACAACCTAGGATGAACTTAAATGTAAGTGACATGAATGTTGAGACAAGATTTGGAACAATGTTTGATCATCATGTTTGAAGGTGTGTTTTGAACCTTGTTGAACTTTTTGTTGGATGAATGTCTCTTGTGTTTAATCTTATGTTGGATCAATTTGTTTTGCTTTTTGAAATGGGATGCAATTCAAATTTTGACAAGAAAAGAATACAAGATATTGCAACTTAGACTCAAGACAATCATGCTCATTTCCACATTTCTTATGGTAGGCAAAGACATTAGGTACTTGAGAGGTAGACTCATTATGGGATTCAAGGAGAATACATAGATGCTTGACCCCACGGGCTCCCCTCCACGGCACTCACTTCTCAAGGCAGCCAAGCATCAGTCCCCATGGAAATATCCCCATGGCGAACTTAGTACCTCTTCCAAGTATCCGAATTTGTCCTTCTCAAGCAACTAGAAGGGTTTTTGGCCTCTAAAAACAAGGTGTTTAGTAAGGATTTCTGTTAAGCATTACTCCTTGATGTCACACAAGCGTGATTGAGACATTAAGCCCATCAAGATACCAAACAAATGTAGTCACGCAAGCACGATTTAGACCAAGAAGCCCTACTTAGATGTTGATATGAGAAAGAGTCCAAGGGTCATCACTTCCCAAGTAACTGCAATTCCCACGTAATACTTCCTTCAAAGCTTTCGCTCATCGGGTATTTTTTTATAGTGAGTTAGAGTGCCAAGGAATTCTAGCCATACTCACTTTGGGTCGTCCCCTTCTCACGATTATCACTTGCTTGCAAAAGCAAAGTGGTCGGGAAGGCAGGCCCTCTAAAGGAGACACACAATCAAGGACAAAAGCATGGTATCGAAGATCTGGATTTCTGATCACCCTAAGAAGGATGAGAGCATACTCTCCTACTCCAATGTCACACTCAACAATCAAAGCAAAAACATGTTCATTCCAAACTATTTAAAAATCACTAGGTGCCTAATTAAAAATCACAAACACAAAGTTTGGTTGTTTCTCCAAGGCAACCTGCAAAACCCAAGTTAGAAGTTTGATTTGTTGTCTTTGACTATCGAATCTGCACAAAGCGTGTTAGTAGTTTGATTTATTGTCTTTTCCATGCATATGCCAAGATTCTGCACAGATAATTAGTGCCAAAATCCAAAGCACAGAAAACAGAATGCAAAAACACAACAAATTTCAAGTAAACACTGCATTTTTTACCTCTGTTCTGGACTTTACACAGGTGCAGAAGTCATGACACAAGCGCAGAATGTCTGACACAAGCGCAGAATGTCCCCTACACAAGCGCAGAATGTCTGACACAGGCGCAAGTTGTCTTACACAGGCGCAGAAGTCTCCAGAATACCCTGCATGACCCTATTTTTTGGTTTTTGGCCTGCAAAATCAACTTGAAAGCACTCCAAAACACAGTTAGAGGGTTAGATGGTTAGTGTTCACGTCGGGTTCACCAATTAATGTAGCATAGGAAATAGGAATCATTAAAGCAATATATATAAAGACATATTAATCATTATCAGCTCAATCACAAAAGCATTCATTGCAATGATCTATCCTAAACAACACTCAATAGAGACATGAAAACAAAGCATACAAAACTAAATATTATGCAAACTAGATGACGATTTGAATGCTCCTTCCATGCAGCTCCATTGTTCTTCTTTCCTCTTCAAATGGTTGTGGATCTCACCTACAAGTGCACACACAATTGAAAGCAAGTAGACGGGATTCTTGATCAAGAGTACTAGAAGCTTAGATTCGATAGCCTGATTATCAATCATCAATTACAAAATTAAGGGGTTTGATTGAAGAAATTCATCCAATTTATAGAAGAATTGGAGAGATGACAAGATTAGCATGATTCAATTCAAATGGAAATTGCAAATCAATTATGTCAATTATGACAAATTATGACAAATTATGCACCTTCTATGCAAAATTTGTTGATTGATAATTTATGACAAATTATGACAACTTCTATGTCAAAATTGATTGATTGTCAATTATGACAAATTGACATGTCATTTCCATGAATTTAGGAGAGAAATAGGAGGAATATGAAATTAGGAATTAGAAAATTAAGAAATTAGGAAATTGATGGAAATTAGGAATTTGAAATTAGGTAAATTAATTAATAATCTTTCATTTATTAATTAATTCACAAAGAGGAATAATTAGCCAATTAAATGAACATTTAATTGTAATGAGAAGACTTAGGATAAATAAATAATTTATTAATCCTAAAGGAAGAAATGACAAACCAGGTTAAATGATGAAATCACGAAACCCTAGAAGATGAAATAGCAATGCGAGAATGACAATTAGGTCTTGATTGAAGATAATTGATATCGATCATGATTTTGAATCGATAAATGACCAGTGTTGATAAATGATTTGATTGAGATTGGTTGACAAAAATTAATGACAAATTGACCAAATTGACATGATTGGAAAGGACAAGGATCGATGACAAATTGACATCAATATGACAAGATTGACAAGGACAAAGATTGACCAAAATCATGACTGAAGGTTGTTGTCAACAAGACCAAATTCGAAGGTGAGATGATAGAAGAATGACTCGATGCTCACAAATGATAAAAACCAAGTGCGTGACATAGGAGAAATGTTAATGCGATGCAAAAACCTAAAATGAGGCAATGCGCAAATGTTAAAGTATGACCCTGCAAGCGTTGACCATTTTTAGGTGTCTACAATGAGAATATCCCATATATGTGGGATGACTTGATAAGAAACATGGATGAAAATGAGGTTGAATTGGCCATTGATAACCATAATAGGGAGATGGAGCAAAATACAAGGGAGAAGCAGACTCGATGTGTCATCTTCAGATGATGAGGAGTCATCAAAAGGGGATGATGTTTCATTTGAGCAGTTCTCCAAAATGTTGATTGAAGAGAAAGTGTCACCTATTAGGGATCTTGATGAGGAAATTCCAATAGAAGAAGATCCAAGGCAATTTCCTTGTAAGGATTTTTTATCTGATGATAATTTTATAAAGTCTCCTAAATTCATGTCCTTTTTGTATAAAGTAAAAGGAAAAGAAATTAGAGAAAGTGTTGGAGAGGTGAATAACTCTAATGAAAAATAATTGTCACCTACTCTGGAAAATGAAGTAGAACAGGAAATGGGTCAAATGACTCCTGAAAGAGGGACAAAAATACTTGAAGATGCGGGTGTCTTGATCTTTCCTAGGTGGGATATGAATTCAACTTTAGTATTTGATAGTTTTCTTCATAATATTGATGAAAAACATAAGTTATCTCTAGAAGGTGTGACCCAAGTATACATGGGGTCATTATACAACCCTAAAAAACATTATATATTGATTTGGTTATTGTATCCTCCAAACAAAAAAACCATAGTGATTGATACATAGAAGGCCTTCAGACATTTCATGACCTTGAAGGTTGGCGAAACAAACCCCATAGTTACAGCTGATTTAGGGGTGAACATTGTCAAATTGATATAAGGCTTAGATTCAATTGTTGATGAGAGAGAACAAGTCTAGTAAACTTGAAAATATCAGGCTGAGTAAAGAAATTGATCATCTGAAGGAGATGCTGAAACAAAAGGAGCCACATAGACTATTAATGCAAGGTGAGAGCTCACAACCTCAAACTATGTCTAGTAAATTAAGAGAAGATAATTATCAGCTCTAGGCCCAATTAAGAGAAGCCAAAAGTGAAGCCATGTTAGTGCTTATCCAAAAGAGGTTTACTAACTTGATGACATGGATGGACAAATACTGGGATGTATACACTAAGAATTAGACTGTTATTGAGGAGCATGAAAAACTGGATAAATGACTGCATGAGCGATTCAAAGAGTTATAAGGTAAAGATGAAACAGATCCTGATACAATGCAGAATTGTGAAAGACTGAAGAAGACCCATAAGAAGTATTTGGAAGCACTGAAATTAGAGGGAGCCAATTTCCTTGATGATAGATCAAATAACATATCACCCATACCTAATAGAGATGGAGAGTGAAATTATAAGGTGGATTGGATTCATGAATGCCAACATGTGCTCAAGGATGCAAAGAAAGATGCCAAGAATGAAGATGTTGATAAGGTGGCAGAATACATAGAAAGCATTGTGTTGATGGAGGTAGAGGCTCAAGATGCAATCCATGATTGTGATACTCCATACAATGAGAAATATTTGGCACATTTAACTAGTGTGCATTTATGCTTAACTAGATGATTAGTTTCTTTTAAGTGTTTAGTTTATCTCCAAAAGACCTTTTTCAAAGGGTGTAACCCTTTGATATGTTATAAAGTACTCAATGTAATCATTTGCAAAGTGTCTGACATTTAGAAAGTTTTCTGAAAGTTTAAGTTTCAAACAGTTTTGATGTTTCAAGAATAAGACTTTATTCCAAAGTAATACAAATAAATTAGTTTCCTTATTTGCAAAGTTGTATTGTTGATACTTTCACTTCAGATTAGTTCTCTATTACAATTATCTGTAATTGATAATTGCTATTCTAAATCCTTGTGTGAAGATCTTATATGAAAATTACAAGTTACAAAATATAATATGCATTTAAGACAAAAGGTAGCTATTTGCATTTTATTCTGATTGGTCTTTCTGTGAGTTAAATTCATTCAGACTAACTGTAATTGAAGATATCAGAATTGTGACATTGAGGGTTGAGTAGTTGACAGATCCACCTAGTGAGGATTTAAAAATTGTCTTTCAATGTTATACATAAATTTTGCAAGTGAAAGATTCTATTGTCCAAAAGAAATAAGGCACTGGTCTAATTACATACAAATTTTTCACTTTCATTCTTATGCTACTAGGAGATATACGTAAGATTCAAAATAGAAATAGTTAAAAGGAAGTACAGTAGGAGTTGGATTAAAGAAAAAGTTATCAGTTAGAAAAGATAATCAAGAAGTAGGAGAAGTTAAAATAATCAGAATAGTAAGATAATTTATCCCAAAGACATGCCACTTTGAGATAAACAATAGAGGTAGAAAGTATAATATGCAAATCTTCTATAAAAAGCACCAAGTAAGAAAACCAATTGGCAAGTAGGTACACCCGCCTAGGTTTCGCAGAGCCTGAAGTGAGGGAGTTAGCAACCTCAAAAGGTTCACTCTATTAGTTGGCCAAATCAATTGGAAGATTTGATCATTGAGCAAGGCATACTCATAGAATATTCCAATCTGTTGATTTGAGGCCCAACACAAGGAAAAACCATGGTGAGCACTTGCCCACAAAAATATCTCTATGTATTTCAGATTACAATAAAAAGAGCTCACTAATTCAGACTCACAAACCAAGGATAATTGCTCTTGGGGCAAGATACAAAAGAGGACTTGCAAAACCTGAAGCTAACTGCAACAAGGCAAGATACAAAAATGATATGAAAAGAAGGATCTCTTGATCATGAAGTTGTCTTTGAACTCTGCATCAAGTGACTAACATCAACACACACAACTCAGACCTTAATTTTTAAAACTTCATCTCATACATTTTCCATAGTCTCAAAACAAACTTTTATATCATTCAAACATGTAGAACACAAGATGCCACTAAGAGGGGGGCTGAATCATTGGGTATAAATATTTTCAACTTTTTAAACCTAACTATGTGTATCGGTTAGCAGTTCAAACACTAAGTGAATATACCGGTTGGACAAGGAATAGATTAAGATGCAAGATCACAAAGATACATCACATAACATCGGTATATGAGGAAAACCCAATGTGGGAAAAATCTCAATGAGAAAAGTTGTTGGAGTCTACTGCTCCAATCCAGCCTCACAATAAATAATTGTATTACAATGCTTAGGGAATCAACCCAAGGACCACCAACCCTTGTTGATTTAGGTCACCAACCCAAGGAGAACCAACCCATGCACCAAGCACCAACTCAGTGATTACAATAACTGTAAATGAAACAGTCACCGATGATGAGGGACCTCAAGGAGATCAATCCAAACCAGTTAGAAAGAGTAAACACAATAGAAACACATGGATATGATGGAGGCAATGCAGAATAGATAGTTTTATTGCATGAAATTTGATTACATCCAATTGGTAACAACAGGATTACAACATATCAACACACAGGCCTGATAGAACAGGTCACACCGGACCTTGAATCAAAAGATCTATCTTCTAGGAATAGTCTATCTATCTGATACTTCTTGATTTTGAATTGATTTCACTCTTAAGCATGATTAAAAATGTATATATATTGATCCAAAGGATCTAGTTGGCCCAAAAAGGATCAAAACTCGAAGAACAAGACCTAACGTACAAAATGAACAAGGTTGGCCTCCGCCAAGAGATTAATCCAGAAAATCCAAAGGATGAAATGTAGAAGGTCAGCCACATGCCAAGAAATATTGAGATCAATGCCCAGACTCTGCAAGCTTTAGAATGGGTTCAGGTAGATCACTAGAATAGGTCTCAGGCAACCGGTAATAAGGAACAACTGAGAACAAGAAATTGTCTAAGAAATTGGTAGTGATATCTTGTCGGAAAGTGATCCAAATGAGACGTGGTTTGAAAACAAGAAATATTATCAATTCTTCAAGTAGAATCCAACTCCATAGGATCCAATGAGCCAAAACTAGGACACACAAAAAGGAAAAGTGAAACTAAAAACAAAATAGAAAGGAAATGTTTTTGGTTGATGCAAGATTGCTCTGAACCAGGGATGCTCTTGCATCAGACATCTAGGGTTAATGAAAAGTAAGCCTCTCACTTTGCTGGGGTCAAAGGTAAACCAAGGTGGTCTACCTCTTCCTAAGAAATCCAAGATAAATCTTCAACTAGTTTGTTCTTCCACTTAACAAGATATTCTTTTTACTGATTGTTCTGGGTACTACGCCTAATCCTACTATCCAAAATCTCTTCAATCTGATCTAGTTCCTTCTGAGGCAATTGTTTCTCCAAGTCTACAACACTGTCCTCATTGAATTCTAGTTCATGTTACTCATGAAGATCTATAATGTTGAATGTAGGTGAAATACTTAGACTATCTGGTAGCTCTACTTCATATGTATTTAAAGAACTTAACTTTCTCAAAATCTTACAAGGTCCAAACTTCTTCATCTACAACTTACTATAAGTTCCAACTAGGAATCTCTCTTTTCTTAAGTATACCATCTCTTCATCACCAACTTCAAATTCCTTATGTCTCCTCTTCTCATCTACCTTCTCCTTATATATGTTGTTCATGTCTTCCAAATGTTGTTTAACCTGAATATGCAATATTACCATGTGATTTGCAAAATCTTCATCTTTTGAACTCTTCTGGCCTTCACTACCAATGTCTCTCATTTTTTCTATTCCTCTAGGATGCACTCCGGTAACAATCTCAAAAGGTGTTTTTCCGGTATGTCTATTCACTTAATTGTTATAGGCAAACTCTGCTTATGCAAGGATCAAATCCCAACTTTGGTTTTATCTCCCACTAAACATCTCAACAAGTTTCCCAAACTTCGGTTAACTACTTATGTTTGTCCATCAGTCTGTGGATGAAAAGTAGAAATGAACTTCAAATCTATCTTCATCTTCTTCCAAAGTGTTCTCCAAAAATAGCCAACAAACTTAGTGTCTCTGTTTGAAACTATGCTCTTAGGTAATCCATGCAATCTCATCACTTCCTTGAAAAATAGGTTTGTTACATGCAATGCATCTGATGTATTCTTACAAGGTATGAAATGAGCCATCTTCCAAAATTTATCCACTACCACAAATATAGAATCATTCCCTCTCGATGTCTTAGGCAATCCTAGTACAAAATCCATGCTTATATCCTTCCAAGGTCTTACCAGTACTGTCAAAGGTTTATACAATCCCACATTCTGACTACTACCTTTTGCAACTTAACAAACTCTACAACTCTTCACATATCTCTTAACATGCTTATGAATTTGGGGCCAAAAGTATTTCTCACTTGCCAATGCAACTATTTTGTGAATGCCAAAATATCCACCTAAACCTCCACTATGCTTCTCTTTGATTAGGTTCTCTCTCATGGAACTCTTAGGTATGCATAATTGAACACCCTTGATAACATCCCATCCTGAATGAAACAATCCAACCATTTTCTCCTATCAACCATAACCAGTTCTCTTCATGCTTTCCAAGGTTCTACAAAATCTGGGTCTTCATCATACTAGGTCTTCAAATCTTTAAAACCTAATACTGTCACTCTCATTTGTGTCAGCAAATTCCTTCTCCTACTCAATGCATCATCAAATTTGTTAGATTTCCCACTTCTATGCTTCAAGACAAAGGTGTAACTCTACAATAATTCTACCCATCTCATATATCTCTAGTTCAACTTACTCTGACTGTTCAAATATTGCAAAGCTTGATGATATGTATACAACACAAACTCCTTAGGAAACAAGTAGTGTCTCCATTTATTCAAGGCTTGAACTATGACATAAAATTCCTGATCATACACTGAATATATCCTCTGGGCATCATTCAATTTCTCATTGAAATATGCTACCGCTCTCCCTTCTTGACTCAAAACTACTCCTATTGTTATTCCACTTGCATTGCAATCCACCTGGAATACCTTATTGAAATCTAGTAAAGCTAACACAGGCTGCTTAGTCACTTTATGCTTCAACAATTCAAAAATTTTGTTTGCTTTGGTGGTCCACTTGAATTCCTTCTGATCTCACCTCATGGTCTTAGTCATAGGGTTACAAACTAAACAAAAATTTCTAATAAATTTATGGTAAAAACTAGCCAATCCATGAAATGATCTAACCTCTCCAATTCTTTCCAGTGTAGGCCACTCAACAATGGCTTTCACTTTCTTTCCAGTGTAGGTCATTCAAATACACAATAACAAACTTACCCAAGAATTTCTTTAATACCTCATTCATTAGCCTCATGAAAGTACTCAGTGCATTAGTCAATCCAAAAGGCATCACCAACCATTTGTATAGTCCTTCATTTGTCTTAAATGTTGTTTTCAACTCATCACCTTCTCTAATCCTAATATGATCATATCCACTCTTCAAATCTATCTTTGTAAAGTATTTTGCTCCACTCAAACAGTCCACTATGTCATCCATCCTAGGCAAAGAAAACTGGTATTTCACTATGATCTTGTTTATTGCTCTTGAATCGGTACACATCCTCCATTATCCATTCTTCTTAGATGCTAATATTGTTGGTAATGCACAAGGGCTCATAATCTCCCTAATCAAATGTTTTCTTAAAAAATTCCACACTTATCTATTCAACTCTTCATTCTCTGTTAGTGTTAACCGATGTGCTGCTTTATTAGGCAAACTAGGTCTAGGAACCAAGTCCATGAAATGACTAATACTTGTAACAAGTGGCAATCCATCAAGTACATTATCTGAAATGATGTCCTCATATTCTATCAACAAATCTCTTATCTCTATTGGTTTTTCTCCTTTTGGTTCTAATCTCCCAGTCTTCTTAGGAATCAAGGCAAAACACACATTCTCATGTCTCAGTCCATCCATGATTTTCCTTCCATCCACTAAATAGATTATGGCATTTGTACAGACTTCACCATTCAAAGGTTCCTCCAAAGGTAACAAGGTTTGCTTCATCCCATTGGCCATAATAGTGTATGTATTCTTCCTTCCATCATGTACTACATGTCTATCAAACTACCAAGGTCTTCCCAACAAAAGATGACAAATATCCATATGCATATTATCACACAAAACTTCATCACACCAAACATTATTCACTTACTGACAACTTATGTTCATCCTAAATCCATGCTATTTGATAAGGCTTAGGGTGTTTCAATCTCTCCAATTTCAACTTATTCACCATCTCTTTTGAAACAAGATTATCTAAACTACCACTATCAATAACAACTTTATAGCACTCACCGAATACCTTACATCTGGTCTTGAATAGGTTATTCCTCTGCAAGGGTTCTTCATCTCCTCCAGTATGACACAAATCTCTCCTCATCATCAATAGTTCTCCATCTTCTAGTTTATTTCTGATTTGGTGGGGTTTTCTTCCACCACTGCTGCTCTTTTGGTAGCCTATGTCTACCTACATTCAAATGAACAGTGTCCTTATATCTAAACCCAAGGATAGGTCTAGCATAGAATATCACAACCAGCTATGGACAATGTCCCAACATCTAGAGAACACAACAATATTTTCGGGCCACAAAACTATCATATCCATGATACCAAAACTATATCCAAAAAAGATAACTATAATAAACAACATCATCAACACTTCTAGAACAACCAATAGAACAACTGCAACACTAACACAACAAGATATCTCTGCACCATAGACTTTTCGAACCAACACCAATTTAGGAAAAAAGTTTGACATCAATGATAACCACATCAACACATACTTCCAACAATACATACATACATATAGCTCACTAAAAACAATAAATGGACTGCAAACAATATATTGATTTATGAAAACATGAAGATAGGATCGTATCATAGTTTCTTTTCTAAGCTTTGAATATTGTAGAAGATATTCAGTGAAAACATAGAAGAATTTGTAATGAAAATGACCATGGAAATTCCCCCTTATTAAATCATTCAGATGTGAAAAATGAATGCATTTATTTGTGCTAGTTTATTTTGAAACTTGAATATGCATGGGAAACAATTGGTCATTTCATATTTGCATTTGTAATTTATGTTGGATTTCTACGATGGCTTCAATGAGTCTAGTTTTATATTTTGTTTCATGTTTGTTTTGAAAGGCTTAGGACTGCATGTAACATAAAACATATCATGAGTATATGTATACATATATATGTATATGTATATGTTTGACTTATATATGTATGTATGTATGTGTTAGATATTATTGGCATTTGATGAACTGACATGTTGATATGATGATAATATATGTTGTCATTGATGTCAATAAGTTCAAGTGAACCAGTATGAAGAGGTATGAGGAGATGCAGTGAACCGGTGTCAGGGTTTCACTAAGTGTGACTACCAGTTGGCAGTCTCAGCTCTAGGGTTATCGGTTTAGCAATCTAGCTTGTGCGATGCAACCGGTGATACTATGTGATGAGTTAGCTAGGAGATATGAGTGAGATCGAGGTGCCACGTTAGCCTTGTGCGCATGCAGGATTTCCTTGAGGATCTTGCATGAGAAGATCGACTGCATTTGAAGTCTACCTCAGGAATGATCATTCTTCTTGGCGGTATGAGAAGAGAGCATGATGGGTTACTAATTCCCATATGTGGTGAAGAATGAATGATGCAGATTGTCTTGTGATCTATTTGAAATTGTAATACTCTATGCAATGTGTTTGGATGGTCAGGATTGCACCGCTTATGTTGTAAACCTAAGATGCTTAGGGTTTAGGGTTTATGCTACCGACCTAACTGATGTCTATAAGGTTTATGATGTTTATTATTGTAAAGTTGTTGGCAAAATTTATGTGTGTGTATCCAAGTGATGAGATACTTGCCAGACTAGTAAGTGGAGAACTATAGAGTGTGATTGTAGACTAGAGGAACTAAAAAGGATCTGCCTTGGCATGTAGGACTGTTATCATATCAGAAGTTTTACCTGTTGTCTTCTAATCATTTCAATATTTGGAAAATCTCTTTACTAGGTAGCTTTAACATGATTATTGTAAAACCTTTAACCAGGTGACTCGAGATCATTGGGTTCTTCAAATCCTCTAGCGAGGTAACCTTTAACAGGGTATATAGCCATCCCTTAACTAGGTGATCTCTAACAGAATCGGTTCCTAATAGAACCTTATTGTAAAGTCTTTAACCAAACTAGGCTCCTAACAGAGCGAGCTTCAAAAAATTTCATAAAATTCTTGTGGGTATTCATTCCCACCGTGGTTTTTCCCATTTGGGTTTCCACGTGAAAAATTTGTGTGTTATTTGTTATGCATTTTTCATGTGATGTGTATGTATTATTTGGTTGAAAGATTATGCATGCAGAGTTATTAGGTTATGGTATTACTGGTATACCATTTGTCTATGTTTATGGGTGAAGTTGTTATCAAGCATTGGATGTATTTGAAGTGTTCAAACTTATCAATTTATGACGTTTGATGTCTTACTGTGTTTAACCGGTATTGCCATGGTTAAGTTCAGTAATGAAGACAACTGGTTGACATTTCTTTAACTTGATAAGTTGATAAGAAATTTTTTGTCTGTACTGATTCACCCCCACTCTCAATACTAGTTAAGGTATCTGTTGTTCGTCATTATTCATCAATTGGTATGAGAGCATCTCCAGGTCCTCGGTGATATAAGCTTAGCTGCTTGAGGTAAAAGATCCTGCTATAATGATGAAGAGGGAAGGTCCTAAGTTTAATAGAGATAACTTTAAGATATGGAAGGACAAAATGAAGATTTACATCAAGAGTATGGGTGCTCAACACTAGAGCTATGATGAGAATGCCTATGTGACTCCCACTAGCACTCTGACTAATGATAAAAAATGAGAGATCCTGGAAAATGGGCAAGTCATGGAAGGTCTCATCAACAACCTATTAGATATTGAGTTTATTGATGTAAAAGACAAGGACACACCTAAGGATGTATGGGATGCACTGGAAAACATTTATGGTGGTGATGAGCATGTAAAGAAAGCTAAGAAAGAGAGCCTTAGAGGTAAATTTGATGATATGAGGATGGTTGAAGGTGAGACCCTTCAACAATATGGCATTAGGATCAAGACTATGGTTGGTGATATCAAAAGCGCTGGTGGAACTATTGATGATACCACTATCATTTGTAAAGTCTTTAGATCATTGTTACCAATCTACGCAATCAGAGTTGCTGCTATCTAGGAACTAAGGTTTATTGATAAAACCAAGGTATCCTTAGATTCTATCAATGCAAAGTTAATTGCATATGAGTTGAATAGATATGATGGTAGTGTTTAGAAAACTGAGTTACCCTTTAAAGCATCTACTACACCATCTAGAAAAGGAAAAGAAACTAGTACTAGTTATGAGTCTGGGTAATGCAGAGATATGGATGATGAAGAGATTATGATGAAGTTTGAAGCTCTTCTTGCTAAAAGACTTTCAAAGGGAACTAGAAAATATAGAGGTAAACTTCCTTTGAAATGTTTTTCCTGCAACAAGATAGGACATATAGTTGTTAATTGTCCTAACAATGACAATAACGATAAACCGGAGATGTTTAGAAAGTATAAAGGAGGAAACAAAAGAAATTGTCTCATTGTTGTGGATGAAGGTGTCACTGATGAACAATAAAAGGATGAAGAAAATGAAGACATAGTATTTGTAGCTATAAAGGAAGAAGTGTCTGACAAGAAAGCTACTGTCTCTCACATTGGCAACTCTAATGAGTTGATAATTGATAGTGGTTGTTCTCACCACATGACTGGTGACCGGAGAAAGTTTTTGTCTCTGGAGGAATATGATGGAGGTGTTGTCAGATTTGGCAATGATGCACCATGCTTGGTGAAAGGTAAAGGATCCATCTCACTAAATGGAAAGAGCGGTGCAACTGATGTCTACTAGGTGGAAGGTCTTAAGCATAACCTATTGAGTGTTGCTCAGCTGAATGATAAAGGACTCATTTTGGAATTCAAAGGCGAAGTCTATAGTATAATTGGGAAGAGTGGTGAACTTATTGCCACTGGTAAGAAGACCAGAGGTAACCTATTTTAGTTGAATGCAAAGATAAGTCGATGTCTAATGGCTAAGTTTGATGATAGTTGGATATGGCATAGGAGACTCTGTCATATGATCTTTAACAATATTGTTAAAGTTGATAAGATCAAGGTGGTAAGAGGATTGCCTTTGCTAAACAAACCTGAGAATTCTTTGTGCAGAGAATGTCAACTTGGGAAGATGTCTTCCTCAACTTGTAAACATAAGTCCTTTTCATTAGAAAATTTACTTGATCTTGTGCATACTGATTTATGTGGTCCTATGAAAACTATAAGTATTCAGGAAGATAGGTATTTTATGATTCTTACTGATGATTGCTCAAGAATGATGTGGGTCACATTCTTGAAAGACAAGTCTGAAGCATTTGGAAAGTTCAAAGCTTTCAGAGCATTAGTAGAGAAAGAAAGTGGTAAAAAGATAAAATGTCTAAGAACTGATCAAGGAGGAGAATTCACTTCTGATGAATTCAAAAAGTACTATGAAGATAATGGTATCAAGAGATAGTTGTTTACCCCAAGGACACCACAACAGAATGGCATAGCAGAAAGAAATAACAGGAGTGTAGTTGAAGCGACTAGAACAATGCTGATCTAAGGAAAGGTTGCTCACACTTTTTGGAGAGAAGTGGTCAGCACTGCAGTCTATACTATGAACCAGGTACTCATCAAGAAAAGAAAAGATAAAACCCCTTATGAGCATTGGACTAGGAAAACTCCCACTGTGAGTTACTTTAAAGTGTTTGGTAGTAAGTGCTATATCAAGAGAGGTGAGCATTTGAGCAAATTTGATGCAAAATGTGATGAAGGAATATTTATGAGATATGCTGATCTAAGGAAAGGTTGCTCACACTTTTTAGAGAGAAGTGGTGAGCACTGCAGTCTATACTATGAACCGGATACTCATCAAGAAAAGCAAAGATAAAACCCCTTATGAGTATTGGATCGGGAAAACTCCCACTGTGAGTTACTTTAAAGTGTTTGGTAGTAAGTGCTATATCAAGGGAGGTGAGCATTTGAGCAAATTTGATGCAAAATGTGATGAAGGAATATTTCTGAGATATTCCACTAAGAGAAAAGATCTCAAGTGCTACAACAATAGAACTCAAAAAATTGTTGAAAGTATCAACGTCAGGGTTGATGAATCCCCTGAGGAACCCAAGGAAACATGCAGCAAAGAAGTGGAAGATGAACTGGGTATAGCCTTCTGGGAACCGGTTAAGAAATAAAATTGTAAAGATCTTAGTGTATCAATAGAAGCTACAATAAGAGAAGAAGAAGAAGTAAGTGAAGAAGAATAAGAAAAGCTAGCAGATTAGGCTAAAGTCATTCCTAGATATGTGAAGCTACATCATGATCCAAAGCAATCATAGGAGATAAAGATGCAGGGATACTCACAAGAAGAAAAGTGAAGGAGAACTCTTGCATGATTTTTGAATTTGAACCCAAGAC
The DNA here is from genome assembly GCF_030272615.1 of Cryptomeria japonica. Taxonomy (NCBI): domain Eukaryota; kingdom Viridiplantae; phylum Streptophyta; class Pinopsida; order Cupressales; family Cupressaceae; genus Cryptomeria; species Cryptomeria japonica. Next base: position 13,153,331 of record NC_081406.1, read on the forward strand.
TTCCAAAGAAGCTCTTACAGATGAAAACTAGATTAAAGAAATGGAAGAGGAGCTAGACTAGATAGAAAAGAATGCAACATGGTCTTTGGTGCCCACACCAGAACATAAAAATGTCATAGGTACCAAATGGGTCTTCAGAAATAAGCCGAATGAAGAAGGCATAGTTGTAAGGAACAAGGCTAGGCTTGTATGCAAGGGATATTCTCAGTAGGAGGGAGAAGACTATGGAGAAACCTTTTTTCCTGTAGATAGACTAAAAGGTGTTCATATGCTACTTACATTTGCAGCATTTAAGGGATTTAAGGTTTATCAAATGGATGTGAAGTCTACTTTTCTGAATGGAATCCTAGAAGAGGAAGTGTATATAGAGAAACTAGAAGGGTTTACCTTATCAAAAGATAGTGACATGGTGTGTAGATTACACAAAGCCCTGTATGGACTGAAACAAACACCTAGGGAATGGTATGAAAGATTACACTCTCATCTTGTGAATATTGGATTTTAGAGAACAAGTGAAGATAGAAACATCTACTTGAGATCAGAAGGTGATTAGATTATGATATGTGAAGTGTTTGTGGATGACATAATCTTTAGAGGAGATGATGAAATGAGTCATGTGTTTGCAAATGAAATGAAGAAAGAGTTTGAGATGTCTTTGATAGAAGAGATAAAGTTCTTCATTGGTTTACATATTCAACAAATGAAAGAGGGTATCTTTATTACCCAGTCCAAGTATGTCAAAGAGGTATTGAAGACTTTTGGCATGGAGGAAAGAAAACCGGTTGGTACACTGATGGTGACTGGCTGTAAACTGACTAAGGAAGATGATTAAGCGTTGGTGAATGAAAAGGAGTATAGGTCAATGATCAGTAAGCTGCACTATGTGGTGCACAATAGACCAGATATTGCTCATGCAGTGGGCATGGTAGCTCATTTTCAAAAGTGTCCAAGAGAATCCCACTTGGTAGCTGTCAAGAGGATTCTTAGATATCTAAAAGGAATAGATGATTATGGATTGTGGTATCCATATAATGGTGACTATAATCTCAAAGTATATACTAATGTCGATTGGGAAGGTAATGTGGATGACCGAAAGAGAAAAACTGGTGGAGCGTTCTTTCTCAGTGGAAGATTAGTATCATGGACAAGTAAGAAGTAGAGTTGTATTTCCCAGTCTACAGCTAAAGCAGAATATGTGGTAGCATTTATGAACTGCACTTGAGCAATCTGGATGAAACATGTATTGGAAGGTTTCAAAGTACCTGTATCTAAACCAGTGAATATATTTTGTGACAACACAAGTGCAATAAATATTTCCAAGAATCTGATATTGCATGCTAGAACTAAGCACATTGAGCTTAAATATCACTTCTTGAGAGAGAAAGTTCAGAATAAGGAGGTTGTACTACAACATGTTTCCAGTAAGGAGCAGCTAGCAGATATATTCACTAAGCCCTTACCGAAGACTACATTTAACTATTTGAGAGGTGAATTAGGGGTTCTGCCCCTTCATGAAGTCAACTAAAGTTGTGTGCTCCACATTGGTCAAGTATTACAGTGACAAATCTTTCAGGATTGATGTGTTGAAAGATGCTACTCCTTAGGGGGAGCAACATAGTAGATTATGGAAGCTTGTGCCTCCACTTTGGCATTGTTGTCAAAGGGGGAGAAGATATCTGATGTATGGGGAGAAGATATCTAATGATGAAGATACACTGGTCTATGATATCTTCAGTTGCAATGCTAATTTGAGTATTGCCATCAATGCCAAAGGGGGAGATTGTTGGATATTATTGGCATTTGATGAACCGACATGTTAATATGATGATAATACATGTTGTCATTGATGTCAATGAGTTCAAGTGAACCGGTATGAAGAGGTATGAGGAGATGCAGTGAACCGGTGTCAGGGTTTCACTAAGTGTGACTACCGGTTGATAGTCTCAGCTCTAGGGTTATCAGTTTGGTGATCTAGCTTGTGTGCTGCAACCGGTGATACTCTATGATGAGTTAGATAAGAGATATGAGTGAGATAGAGGTGCCACATCAGCCTTGTGTGCGTGAAGGATTTCCTTGAGGATCTTGCATGAGAAGATTGACTGCGTTTGAAGTCTACCTTGGGAATGATCATTCTTCTTGGTGATATGAGAAGAGAGCGTGATGGGTTACTGATTCCCATGTGTGGTGAAGAATGAATGATGCAAATTGTCTTGTGATCTGTTTGAAATCGTAATACTCTATGCAATGTGTTTGGACAGTTAGGATTGGATCACCTATGTTGTAAACCTAAGATGCTTAGGGTTTAGGGTTTATGCTACTAACCTAACTGATGTCTATAAGGTTGATGATGTTTGTTATTGTAAATTTTTTGGCAAAAGTTGTGTGTGTGTATCCAAGTGATGAGATACTGTCCAAACTAGTAAGTGGAGGACTGCAGAGTGTGATTGTAGAGTAGAGGAACTAAAAAGGATCTGCCTTGGCATGTAGTGCTATTATCAGATCAGAAGTTTTACCTGTTGTCTTCTAATCATTTCAACAGTTGGAAAATCCCTTTACCAGGTAGCTTTGACAGGCTTATTGTAAAACCTTTAACCAGGTGACTCAAGATCATTGAGTTCTTCAAATTCTCTAGCGAGGTAACCTTTAACAAGGTATATAGCCATCCCTTAACTAGGTGATCTTTAATAGGATCGATTCCTAACAGAACCTTATTGTAAAGTCTTTAACCAGACTAGGATCCTAACAGAACGAGCTTCAAAAGAGTTCAAAACAAGCTTGTGGGTATTCATTTCCACTATGGTTTTTCCTATTTGGGTTTCCACGTGAAAAATCTGTGTGTTATGTGTTATGTATTTTTCATGTGATGTGTATGTATTATTTGGTTGAAAGATTATACATGCAAAGTTATTAGGTTATGGTATTATTGGTATACCACATGCATATGTTTATGGGTGAAGTTGTTATCAAGTATTGGATGTATTTGAAGTGTTCAGACTTATCAGTTTATGATGTCTGATATCTTACGGTGTTTAACCGGTATTGCCATGGTTAAGTTTAGTAATGAAGACAACCAGTTGATATTGCTTTAACTTGATAAGTTGATAAGAAAGTTTTTGTCTGTACTTATTCACCCCTCCTCTCAGTACCAGTTAGGGTATCTGTTGTTCACCATTATTCATTAGTATGTATGTATGTATGTATGTATGTATATATTCAATAATAAGAATTTAAAAAATATTTAATTATAAAATTAAATAACAACTAATTCTAAATATCTATCCATATGGACCCGCTCACATTTTTTATTTTAATGTTAGGAGTGTGTGACCATTTAATTTTATGACCACCCTTTTATGTCCACCATCGGCCATGTACATAGCTTGGTTAGTACACATTGTCAGGGGTCATTGAGCCCTAAAAACTTCTTTTTTTGCCTTTTTTAGGATTATACATATATTCACACTGTAAGACAAGATTCACATATATTTTAGTGTATGCATATGTATGTATATGTACACATGTATACATATACATATGTATATATACACCTATATGCATATACATATACATGTGTATACATATGTATATATTCATATATATTAGAAATCAATAAAAAATAAAATCATTTGAATGAAACTCTTGATGCCATACAAATAATTATTTTAGTGTCATTGAATTATAATGTAATACTTGATGCCATACAAATAATTATTTCAGTGTATGAATATGTACACATATGCAAATATTCATATATATTATAAAATTAATAAAAAAATAAAATAATTTAAATGAAACCCTTGATGTCATACAGATAATTATTTTAATGTAATTGAAGTAAATGTAACACTTGATGACAATCAAATAATGAAACACTCGATGACATATAGATGATGGTTTCAGTGTATGTATATGTATGTATACATACACCTATAACCCTACATGAAATCATATCATTGATGAAAATTTGAAAAAAATAGGTGTAATGAATTTCACATTATAAATGGAGATAATAAAAGGTGTACATGCTAAGTAAGAAATGGAGACAATAACAATATACCCATTAAATTTCATGATAAAAAAACAAAGGTTTTGAATAAAAGTAGATAAAATTATATCTTTTTTGCATTTTGTGTAATGATTTTTACATTATAAATTGAGAGAGATAATTGCAATGAAACCCTAAACCCCACAGATAAAAATGATGAAAAAATTGGTCAAAATATTGTGATAGTAACTCTGTATATTTAAACCCTACATGAAATCATATCATTGATGTGAATTTGACAAAATAGGTTTAATGAATTTCACATTATAAATAGATACAATAAGAGGTGTACAAAGTCGGAAATAGTGACAATAACAATATACCCATTAAATTTCATGATTAAAAGTTCAGAGTTTCAAATAAAAGTAGACAATAATCCATCTTTTTTGCATTTTGTGTAATGATTTTCACATTATAAAATGAGAGAGGTCATTGAAATGAAACCCTCAATGCTATAACAATATTCCCATTAAATTTCATGATTAAAAATTAGGGGTTTCGAATAAAAGCAAACAATACTATCCTTTTTGCATTTTCTGTAATGATTTTTGCATTATAAAGTGAGAGAGATCATTGAAATGAAACCCTCAATGTCATAGAGAGAAATGATGAAAAAACAAAGCAAAATGCGGGTACAAAGGAGCATAAATCCATAATTGAACATCCAAATTGCAAGGAGGAAGGATGTGTAGACATTACATAGGTAGAGGCACTAAAGATTTCAAGTGGAGACAGTGAGGAAGGAAAAGTTCATCATAGAGTTCGTCGTGGGAAGAAAGCAACGGGGAAAATAATCCCCAAAATCACCAAAAAGAGGGCTTAGTAATTATTCGCATTGCGTACCAACCAAGATATGTACGTGACTGAAGGTGGACATAAAAGTGTAGGTAAAAAATTAAATGGCCACACACTCATAACATTAAAGTGAAAAATCTGAGCGAGCCCATATGGATAAACACTTAGAATTAGGTGTTATTTAATTTTAAATTAGATGTCATTTAATTTTGTAATTGGATATTTTTAAAATTTATATTGGTGGTCTCCCAAACCACTATTGGTGTAATTGTCATTATGTATCAGGCGACACTTTGAAATGATCAATTTTTTACCCTTTTGTGTATAACGAATTCCATAGTTTGCATCGTTACTACCTAGAAGCCAGAACCTTAGCTGTAAATAGTTAAGTCGCATATGGAGAACAACAATTTTTTTTTGTCAAAATCCGATGTACTGTTTAGGATCTCTAGGTGCGCGAAGTAATCTATATCCACTACTGGTACACTTTCCTTATAATATTGACTTTTCAACTTTTTATAGTCATTAATTTTTTTTTTTGAGTACTACATAATAATATAATTTTGATTTTTTATATTTTGTTATTTATCTTAGAATTTGATGCTTAAAGCTAACATTGATAAAAAATAGTTAATAGGTCATATCTTTCACATGTAAAATTGAACTTTAGACTTTGAATAAATGATAGAGAGTGTGAGACCTACCTTCCAATAATGGGTTTTTATACAGTTATTCATAATTGTTTTGTTATCATTATTAGACATTTTATGTTATAATTCATTAGTATGCTATGGACCTCTGATTTTGATATTTATTTTGGTTTCGTGATACACACATATATGCATGCATGGGTTCACATTAATCATGGTTATGGTAACTGAATAACAACTAATTATATGGTTTTGTTCTCTACAATTTCTATGTATAGTCTAATTTTATGACTCGATAGTTATGGTGCATTTCATATGCTAAGTTTATGATTTTCTATCCTAGAAATTTTGTTAATTTGATAAATGTAATATTATCATGATGAGTAATGAAATTATGCAATAGAGATGTATAGTTATGGAAGGCTATATGTGAATATATTATATTTTCATGTCTTCTTGTTTTATCCATGGATTTCATTATGATGAACCAAAGATTCTAATTGAGTGTGCAAAATTTCCATTGTCAATGGAATCATAGAAATCACGTGGTAACCCTATTGTAAATTACTAGTTGAGTTTGACCTAGTCTCTATGAAGAGGCTAAGGTTTTTCATGATGTGAAATTTATTATTTGTAATATGTGATTCATCATTTTATGTTATGAAATGCATTGTGAAAGGAATAAATTGTCTTTCGAATGTTGCTTTTTGGAGTCCATTGAAGAATATTTTATCTTAAGTGTCAAACTCAAATTTATATTTTACAAGGTTTAAGGTGGATGTAAAGTGTATTTTCATCTTATTTTGGGTTTTATAAGTCCCTATATTATAGGAATAGGGGTTAGAGCCCCTTTGGAAGACATAAACTAAACTATGACTATTTATAAATGTGATGAGATTGAACAAGTTTGATCAAGTCTTGGTTGTGAGTGTGTCTTTCTAGGACACATGAAAGATCTTGGATGAGGAATCTTCCTACACTACCTTTCTCACTTAATTGAGAGATCAAAATGGAAAAAGTGGTCCTTGAGGATTTTTCACACATGAGTGATCAATATGCTTAAGGTTTTTTTTAAAGGGATGAAGAGATTGAAATTTCTATTTAATTCTCAATTTTTGGATGAGAAGAGGGTATTTTTTTATTTGATAATTTTGGGGTTGTGTTTGGATAATGTTTGTGAGATTGAGAAGATAAAGGAAAAAGACTTGTTTGAAGAGAATAAGCTAGAGCGTTGTTTGTTGAACTACACCATTCCCCTTCAAGTGTTAAATAATTTAAGGTAGACCTCTTGTTTAATTGCTTTAGTTTCTTTGTAAATAAGATATATTCTTTTTTTTGTTGTTGTTAGTGTTGGTTTCTATGATGTTGGATTTTGAGTAGTTTGAGTACCTATCTCCTAAGTGCTGAGTCTACTCCATGAATGAGGTCTTGAATGATTTTGGGAACTATTGTTGGGTAAAAATGGATGGGTATGGAACACTATATGTAATTGTGAAAAACTTATGGTATGAAATTTGTGGAAAGAAGATGATGGCATGCTTTAATAAATACTTGCGATTGCATATATATTGTTAGTTATTTTTCTTTTCTTCATAACTAAGTGGCTCTCACTCACCCTCATGGGATTCTTGAGAGGATCTTTATACAATTTCTTTCATTGAGGTTTTAGGTATTATTTTGTGTTGTGTGGGATTGCATCGTATTTCTCTATGTAGGAGTAATTGTTTACTTGGTTGTTACTATAATTTCCAAAATTTTGGGGTGGGTTTCTTGCAACCCTAAGGTTGTGAAGTGAGCTCCCATTGATCTTGGAAAATATTTTTCCTATTCTTTTGATGCGTAGGTCTTGAGGGTTGTGAAAAAATCTTATTGAAAAATAGTCCATCATTCTATTTTCAAATTTTAAATTTAAATTTGTTTAAGTGGATGTATTGCATAAAAATCTTGGGTAAATAATTTGTAGATACATGGCTTATAAGCTAAGTTAAGCAACTCTTGAAGGAGATTCTTGTATAGTAATAGTGCTGGTTGAAAAGGGGTTTGAGAACACATTGCAAAACTCTTTGTATGTTCATGTTCATGTATGCAAATGCTATTCCAATGGAGGAAAAATAGTTGTATGAATTATTATCTAACATGAACTTATTTTAATGTTAAGTATTATGAAATGCTTATTTGAATGTTAATATAGAACTTATTTTCATCAAAATACACATGATTAGAAATACCTTATTTTCAACTTATGTAAGATAACTTATAATGGGTGGGTGGATGTCACTAAAGTTAAAATCCATGTTGATGTGATTGCAACATATAACACTGTAAAAAAAGGCATAAACCTAGTGTTGGCAATTGACACTCATCTAGTAGTTTCTGGTGGTTTTCGGTGGTTGAATATTGGTTTAGGGTTGTCATTGATGGAAATGCTTTATGGAGATTTGATCCTGTAATCATAATCTTTCTTATCTGAAAGAGGGTGTTAACTGGTATTTCACGTAGAATAAAGCATTTTTGGGTCTAGAAGCTTTCCAATGATTGCGGTGTATTGAATCATGTTTGGGATGATTGGGCCAACTTAGACACATCATTTTGTGATCCACATTTATTTCTAGTGATCTGGTCAAGTCGACATGTGACTACATGTTACACTGGAAAGCCAATATGATGTATGACCTATTTTATGGTTGTCGGTATATAAGTTTAATGTGGATGATCTTTTTGGTGAATGATGTGATTGTATGTGAGTGAGAGGTGATTGATAATTAATTTTGGTGCAGTTTCATGTGCACATTTTGTTGGAACCCTAAATTTTGGCAAAATTTTAGGGTCTCCTAAATGAGATAATTTAGTGAACACCCCAAAAAATGCACCCATGAATCCTGATCTCGATGGGCAATTTGACCTTGCAATTATTTTTACTACCCATAAATAAGTATGATCATCCATATTGAGCTTCCTAGAATCAAATTTGATACCTTTGTCAACTAGCAAAATTTAGGTGCATACTAGTCCGAGTCGCAAAACTATTCCAAGTAGCCACTTTTGAGAGTTAATAACTTGGTCCCTGTAAGTACTCATTCTAATCCAATTGTTCCACTCAATTTTCTATATGAAAATGAACTCCCATATTAGTTTTTAGACACCTATGACCTCATTTGCTATTTTTCCCAGGTCAACTCCATTTGTGATTTATTCATTTTATTACTTATACATTGCAAAATCTACCAAAGTGGCTTTCTGTTGAAATTATTATTTCACACTTGGATTAGAATTAGACTGAACCAATTGATCCACATAATTGTTTGTATCATAATAGACCACAGTACAAGGTTCTGGAACCCTACCAATCCATTTGATAATTTTCTTGAGCTTAAACCAAATACAATTTATGCATATTTGGAACTAGCATAAGGGTAAAATTGATTGTGGAGCCTACTTTGGAAATTAATATCTTTCACCTCAGAAGGAATTTATCAGAGTTGTCACTTGCATTGCAATCTTTGGTTAAATGTCTACATGATTGCCAACTTTCGTGACCTCATGGTATGATTTGGATGGTTTTCAACATTGATTCTTGATGCAAAAATCATGATTGGACACTTTTTACAAAATATTAGAGTTCACAACTTGATAATGTTTAATCAGTTCATGACCATAAATTTACTCTGAATTGTTCCTATCACCTGTTCAAATGAATTATTTGGAAAAATAAGTCAAAGCAAGGTATGGAGTGTTAATTCAAGAAGAATGACTTATTTGATCATCAGATAAGGTTAGTAGTGTTACAAGTTCATTAATGAAAGACATCTTCTTAATGAAATTTGATAATTCAATATATTTGAATTATTGAAACCAAATGTTTACTATATGTGGGGATAAATGCGGCTCCCATATGGGTAGAGCCCAGCATATAGTTTTAAAATGGGATCGACTTTCATCTGTGCAAATCCATAATGGTTTGTTATTCGAACTCCAATAATAATATTTGAAATGACCATGTTATATGTTTGAAGAGGAATAACACTCAAGAGAAATCAAAATTTAAATCAATCAAAAATGATTTAAATTAATCATTATGGAGCATTATAAGAAATGATCTTTTATATAAACTATATATGTGATGGTAAAATGAAAACCATTAAGTTGGTTAATATGAGCCAAAGTGATGGGCCCTGCAAAGAGAAGAGTTTGCTCAATTGTGTTATCGGTAAAACAAGGCTAATCTGCATAACAAAAAATAGCTTCTCCGAAATGGTATGTTACAACGAAATAGTGTTGCATATTTTGATTAACACAATCAAAAATATTGGTGGGCCCCCAAGTGAATACAATTAGTAGGTGTAAGACCAAATTTCATGAAGAAGATATATTAGTGAAAGATGAATATACTTTCATAAAGAGATTTTGATAAGTAAAAAAAAAACATAGCAGCCAAGTAAAAGTGTTTCATTTTTACAAAGGCAAAAATGCAGTTAGATGTATCTTTTATGAATTATTTCATTAAAAGGTAAAATAGACACGGTATGATAGGCTATAACCTCATAGGAGCCCGTCATATTGTGATCATATCTACTCATTAATGAAGATGAATTTGTCAAAATGGTTTTCTTGGTCATTTGCTCCTCGGCACTAGCTTTCGAGAACATTTTGAAATTCTTAATTTCATTAAGAAATGAAAAAGTTATGGACATTATATCAAAACTAATTTTCAGCAAAAATAAATTATCAAATAAATTGATAAAACCTCTCAATTGAAGTTGGACAAAAATGTTAATGGAAGAGGTAATAGTTTTCAAATATTTTAGAAGGATAGAATTATTCTACCCAAAGTACTTCAACATTTTACAAGACTTGAAGGGAAATAATAATAAATCATACGAAAGAATGAATGGAGTGGGAATAATAACTTAAGTGGTGAAAAGATGGGTGAAGTATTTTCACTTGATTATGAAAGGGAAGAATTATTTTGAGAAAAATAAAATCATTTCAAAGAGTTTTACATGGTGAATGTTATAAAGTGTATTATGATACTTTGTTAGCATCCACATAAAATCGGGTCAAAAAAGATTATTTCACTGTGAGTTGAAAAATAAGTAAAACATTTTTACTTGATTTATGAGAATTGGGTGAAGTGTTCAATCAAGGAAATATTTTATCAATGACCAAGAAGAGTATGATAATTCACAGTGGACACTTTTAAATATATATTTTTTTCCATATGAAATGCATTATAGTATTTTCTCATTTTTAATACCCATAGTTTGTGCAAGGAAGGATTATTTTTCAAGTGAAAATTATTACGAGAAGTTGCCAGTGAAGGAGAGTTATCATAACTATCTTCAAGAAATACAAAGGGACTAAAATTAAAATATTTTTAATCTATTGAAGATGGTTAATCAAATGAAAGATTGCATCACTCAAAGTGAAGGGTTATAACCCTAAAATTGTAGTGTAAATTAACAAAGGTGGTAATTAATATATTTTAGGGCAACGTGACTTTGTTAATAACCATTGTACTGGTTTGAAAAAACTCCTTGAATATTATAAAAGAAGAAATCAAAACCGAAGATAAGGATAATTTTTAGAATTAGAGAAGGAGTAGATTATAGCCTTAGGCTTACAATTGTAATATTTTGGCAAATATATATAACATAATCAGTTGTTTTCCTTTGCGTTTATGTTGTGGATTATTGTATTTCCTGCAAGCAGTTGCTTATGATATTATCTAAAAGGAGATAAGATTATTCATGTTCTTCCAGTGAAATTCTGTGTTTCATATTGTAGATTTGGATAAAAAAGATTTACTCGCGAATTGTAATTGTTCCCTGTATTTCTTCCTTGGATGGTCTCTTAAAAGTTAGGGTTAAATTCATTCAAGCAGTTTACAATATAGACACTGAAGTAGAGCTCATAAGAAACAATAACTGATAGACTCATCGAGAGGGGGTGGGTTCAAAAATTGTCTCATAAGTTTACACAATAAGTCCTAAAGAAATATAAAGACTCTGTAGCCCAAACAGTGAAGAAAGGCACTGGTAATCTATAGAATACAACTCATCATTTCACATTTCACTTTAAAAGTAATAGGAGAAACTGAGTAGGAAATATAGAATAGACTAGCAATAGTGTATATACATAAATTTCAAGCACAAAGATCAAATAACTTCTACAACAACAATCTTGAACTCATCTGATTTATCTCCATCCTAGGAATTTATGCCATTCTGAGATAGGAGGAAATCAGATCAAGATACTTAATCTACTATAAAAAGCATTAGTCATTGAAAACAACTAGTGAGTAGGTATACCCGCCTAGGTCCTGTAGAGCCTAAAGTGAGAGAGTTAGTAACCAAATAGGTTCACTCTATAAGTTGGCCAAGTCAATTGGAGGGTTTGATCATAGGAGTTGGCATTTCCTTAGAACCTATCCAATCTGTTGATTTCAGACCCAACACATTCTTGATTTGGTAGCTGACTTGTAAGGAAGTAAAGTAGCGGAAACAACTTCCTACACTAACCTTGAGAGGAGGGTAATGCAAAACTTTTTCAGATTGTTACAACAGTTACAGAAAATAGAAATAGATATAATAGCATTCATACCACAACACAATGATTTACGTGGGGAAAACCCTTTCGGGAGAAAAACCCCACCCTCCAAAAGCAGCTCAATATTTTATTCAGCAATCAAAAACAGATTACAACATACTTGCAGAGCAAGCTCTTCGCAGGAGTAGCACTAAACAGAGATTCAGAGGCAACTCAATAGCCATAGGACTCTTACACACAACCTCTATCTCACACACCTCATAAATAGGAGATACAATACAAGAAACCGTCAAATGGTATTACAAAACCATGGGCTAAAACCACCCAATAAGGTGTAGCCGACCTTATCTCCCTTCTATGATATGTTAAAGCACACATCAACACGTGTCGCTCCCTTTTACAGCTCATTTATGTATTCGATACAAATTATTTTTCCTATTTCAGGAGTACAAACTTCCGGAGGCCATAACTTGAGAACCGGGTGTCCGATTGACGAACCGTTTGAAGCGCCGGAAAGCTCGCGAAGTGCTCTATCACCTCGTAACCCGCTTCGCCAGTTACGGCCACTTTTCAGGGTGTTTCGGAGCCTCTAAAGTCCCCAAAATTAAGTTTAAATATTTTATTGCACCCCTCCAAGACGAAAACTTTAATATCTTCAAAACTAGCTGTGACCTTGCGACGAAACTTTACCGGAATGCTTATCTAGCCAACCAGAAGCTTCAGGGAGAGTTTCGCACCATTTCGTGCTCAAATAAAAACTTACTATAAATAGTAACCTCACATAAATGCAAGGTTGAGACACCATTTTTCCCAACAAATCTCCCACTTGTCGAACACCTTGCATGAGCGGAAGGGAATGCCAACACAATGAATCAATTGCTAGGGGCCATAAGGCCCATAGACTCTGAACACCATCTGAACTTCTCTGTGCTCACAGCCTTAGTTAAAGCATCTGCAACATTCATCAAAGTGTCTACCTTAACCAACTTCACCCTACCATCTTCGACCATATCTCTAACAAAATGATACTGAACATCAATATGTTTGGTCCGGGCATGAAATGTCGGGTTCTTAGCTAGGCTAATTGCACTCTGACTGTCACAGTAAATTGTCACTGTACCTTGTTTTATTCCAATATCCGAACACAGTCTCTTAAGCCAAATGGCCTCTTTACAAGCATGAGTAGCTGCCATATACTCTGCTTCAGTAGTGGATAAAGCAACCACAGCCTGTCGCTTACTCATCCAACTAATTGCACCACCAAACAAAGTAAACACATAAGCACTGGTGGATCTTCTGCTATCAATATCACCTGCCCAATCTGAATCCACATAACCATGGATATCAAGGGAAGTCATGTCTCCAACTCAATTACCATGATAACACAAAGAATACTCTGAAGTACCCTTCAAATATCTGAAGACTCTTTTGACTGCATCCCAATGAACTCTACCAGGATTAGACATATATCTAGAAAGTACTCCCACTGCTTGGGCAATATCTGGTCTAGTACAGACCATAGCATACATCAAGCTTCCAACTGCACTCTGGTAAGGCACTCTGCTCATGTCTTCCATCTCCAATGGGGATGTAGGACAATCTGAAACAGATAGTTTCGTTCCAACTGTAAAAGGAACACTCAATGGTCTACAATTCTGCATGTTGAACCTCTGTAACACTGAATTCACATACTTACTCTGGCCTAGCCATAGCTTTCTGTTCACCCTATCTCTTCTAATTTCCATCCCAAGAATGTGCTTTGCTGCACCAAGATCTTTCATTTCAAATTTAGCAGCGAGCTGAGACTTCAGTTCTGAAATCATACCTTTCCCTTTACCAATGAATAACATATCATCAACATACAATGCAATGAATAAGAAATGATCACCATAAGATTTATAATAAACACAGTGATCTGATTTAGAACGTTCAAATCCCAAACTCAACACATATGTATCAAATTTCTGGTACCACATCCTAGGACTTTGTTTGAGGCCATACAAAGATTTCTTCAATTTACAGACCAAATTACTTTTGCCTTTCACCACATAGTGCTCTGGCTGTGTCATATAAATATCTTCCTCCAAATCACCATGAAGGAAAGCAGTTTTCACATCCATTTGCTCAACCCCTAAATCATAAGCAGTAGCAATAGAAAGCAAAAATCTAATGGACGTCATTTTTGCAACAAGAGAAAATATCTCACCGTAATCAACACCCTCAACCTGAGAGTAGCCTTTTGCAACCAACCTTGCTTTATACTTCTCAATGCTTCCATCTGAACCAATCTTTTTCTTGAACACCCATTTACAACCAACAGGTTTTCGTCCTTCAGGCAATGGTACAAGATCCCATGTATCATTCTTTTTCAAAGCTGCCATTTCTTCCTCCATAGCAATCTTCCAGGATTCTGCATCATTCATACCTAATGCCTCTTCTACAGATTTCGGTTCATCCACACTAGTATTCAGAGCAAAAATACATCTCCAATCATCAGGTGAATACCTTTCAGGTGGTTGTCTATGTCTTGTAGACCTTCGAACAAGCTGAGTTGGAGGTTCTTCCTCCTCTTTTGAAGATTCAGAGCTAGACGAGCTCTCCTCAAATTCTTGCCTATCTAGGGGTCTCGATTCAACTCTTTCAGGTGTAGAAGGAAGTTGAATCACATCTTCTTTTTTAGTCTGTTCTGGCTGCAATGTAACAGAAGGAGACTTAATTTCTCTAAAAATAACACTTCTACTATGAATTACCTTTTGTGCAACAGGGTCCCAAAGCTTGTATCCTTTCACACCATAACTATACCTGATGAAGATACATTTCACAGCCTTGTTCTCCAACTTTGTTCGCTTCTCCTTTGGCACATGTGCATATGCCTCGCAACCAAAAACTCTAAGATGTCTCAATGAAGGCTTGTGACCTGACCATGCTTCTATAGGCGTTTTATCAACAAGAGCTGATGTAGGAGACCTGTTAATCAGGTAGCAAGCAGTGGCAACAGCTTCAGCCCAAAACTTTTGTTCGAGACCAGCACCACTCAACATACTCCTAGCCTTCTCCATCAGTGTCCTGTTCATTCTTTCTGCAACTCCATTCTGCTGTGGAGAATACGGAGTTGTCTTCTGCCTGTTAATTCCAGTCTTTACAGAATCTATCAAAATCATTAGAGCAAAACTCACCGCCATTATCAGTTCTCAAACATTTTATTTTCTTTCCAGTCTGCAACTCAACCATTGCTTTAAATTCTTTAAAATGACTAAAAACTTCAGATTTACTCTTTAGAAAATATACCCATGTCCTTCTACTAAAATCATCAATAAATGAAACATAATATGTGGATTTTCCAATCGAAGAGACATCTACTGGACCAAACACATCAGAATGGATAAGGTCCAAAACACCACAAGTTTTATGAGAACTCGAGTAAAACTGAACGCGGTTTTGTTTTCCATAAATGCAATGCTCATAGAAATCAAAGTCAAGATTACAATCATTCAAACCTTCAACAAGATTTTTATTTTTCAAGGTCCTTAGACCCTTTTCTCCAATGTGGCCAAGTCTCTGGTGCCATAACATAGTCTTCTCTGCAGGTAACTTTGCTTCAGACGAAAGTGCACCCTTAGGTACCCAAAAACCATTTCCATCTGCTGAAGGTGAAACCTTCAAATCTTCCAGTGAAGTATCCGTAGATTTACTTTTTACAGAAGTGCTATTACACTCAACAGTGTATGCTTCAAGCTTATACAAAGTGCCAAACCTGACACCTCTAGCAACTACCATAGCACCCTTAATCATCTTACATCCTGTTTCAGAAAAGACTACCTGCACACCTGCATCTATTAGTTTGCTCATAGATAACAAGTTTCGTTTTAATCCAAGGATATGCAGCACGCCATTAATCTCTTTTATTCTACCATCAGAAAACCTGATTCTAACTTTACCTGGACCAACAATGTCTAGAGGTGAATCATCACCCAAGTACACCTTACCTCCATTAAATCCTTCATATTCAGAAAACCAATCTCTATTGGAAGTCATATGAAAAGATGCACCTGAGTCAATTAGCCAGGCATCATTACCTACATGAGTTGCCAAAGCCACAATAAATGCATCGCCATCTTCCTTGTCGGACTCAGAATCAGAATCGAACTTTTTCTTTTTCTTCTTCTTTTCTTCTTTGCAGTCCTTACGGATGTGACCCGGTTTACTGCAATTCCAGCAAATGACTTTGGACTTTCCAGGAGATTTCGATCTCCCTTTGGATTTGGACTTGCTGCGCTTCTCATTCTTCTTGCCTTTCTCCTTAGGTCTTCCACGAACGGTTAGGGCTTCCTTTGAACTGATGGATACCTTCCTTCTCATCTCTTCACCGAGTAGGGCACCCACCACGTCTTCAGATTTCAAAACAACAGAAGTACTACCGATAGCCATAACAAGAGAATCCCATGAATCAGGCAAAGAACAAAGCAATATCTGACATTTCTCCTCCTCATCCATCTTAACACCGACGGATACTAATTGAGCCACAATCATATTGAATGCTTCCAAGTGGTCTGCAATTCGTCCACCCTCTTCCATCTTCAAGGAATACAATTTCTTTCTTAAGAAAATTTGATTTAATAAAGATTTCACTTGATACATCTCACCAAGCTTAGTCCATAGCTTCTTTGCAGAGTTTTCTTCATGGACATTGATTAGAACAGAGTCTGCCAGGCATAGTCTGATTAGACCCTTGGCTTTTCGGTCCATAACATCATACTGAGCTGCCGCAGTAGGATCTGAGGGCCTTTGGACATTCGCATCAATAGCATCCCAAAGATCTCGATCTATTAGCAGATCTTCCATCTTCAGCTTCCACATCTCAAAATTACTTCCTTTAAATTTCTCCACCTCTATTCTCCCTGACGAACTCGCCATCTGAATATTCCTGCAACAAGATCAAAAAGTGTCTTCTGCACAAGCTCCCACTCAAATCTGGATTAGTTCAAAAAACCCAACTGCCCACAATTGAAACCAAAGGTGATCAGGCTCTGATACCACTTGTAAGGAAGTAAAGTAGCGGAAACAACTTCCTATACTAACCTTGAGAGGAGGGTAATGCAAAACTTTTTCAGATTGTTACAACAGTTATAGAAAATAGAAATAGATATAATAGCATTCATACCACAACACAATGATTTACGTGGGGAAAACCCTTTCAGGAGAAAAACCCCACCCTCCAAAAGCAGCTCAATATTTTATTCAGCAATCAAAAACAGATTACAACATACTTGCAGAGCAAGCTCTTCGCAGGAGTAGCACTAAACAGAGATTCAGAGGCAACTCAATAGCCATAGGACTCTTACACACAACCTCTATCTCACACACCTCATAAATAGGAGATACAATACAAGAAACCGTCAAATGGTATTACAAAACCATGGGCTAAAACCACCCAATAAGGTGTAGCCGACCTTATCTCCCTTCTATGACATGTTAAAGCACACATCAACACGTGTCACTCTCTTTTACAGCTCATTTATGTATTCGATACAAATTATTTTTCCTATTTCAGGAGTACAAACTTCCGGAGGCCATAACTTGAGAACCGGGTGTCCGATTGACGAACCGTTTGAAGCGCCGGAAAGCTCGCGAAGTGCTCTATCACCTCGTAACCCACTTCGCCGGTTAAGACCACTTTTCAGGGCGTTTTGGAGCCTCTAAAGTCCCCAAAATTAAGTTTAAATATTTTATTGCACCCCTCCAAGACGAAAACTTTAATATCTTCAAAACTAGTTGTGACCTTGCGACGAAACTTTACCGGAATGCTTATCTAGCCAACCAGAAGCTTCAGGGAGAGTTTCGCACCATTTCGATCTCAAATAAAAACTTACTATAAATAGTAACCTCACATAAATGCAAGGTTGAGACACCATTTTTCCCAACATGACTGAGATAGAGAATAGGACAGAACAGAGCAGATCAGTAGAAGGGAGTCAGTCAGTATATTTGGCACTCAACCGAAACTTATCCAAGCATTGTAGATGCTATTTCAAAGTTAATTCATTGTAATTCATCATTGTAACTATCTTGCAAGTCAATGAGACTTCACTGAGGGTTGTAGCCTTTCGAGTTCTTGTAATTGAGCAGTGAGCTCTAGGCAGTGTGCTTGAATGCATGTGCATTCCCATTTTTTAATATTGTTTTGCTACTAACTATAATGGAATAATATTGTGGGTTCAAATCCCACCATGTGGTTTTTCCCATTTGGGTTTCCACATAAAAATACCAATGTTATGATCTTGAGGTTGTTTGTTCTATGTTTCTGTATTTCAGTTTCAAGTATTTGCTTCTAGTGGTTTAAAGTTAAATTTGAAAATTTGCTAACCAATAGATCACCTATTCACCCCCCCTCTTAGTGATCCTTAATTCCAAGAATTGGTATCAGAGCCTAATTCCTCTGAGGAAGCTTAACTTCTTGAGGAAGGTCTAGGAGATTGATTCAATGGATTCCGGTTTTCAGAGATAGCTCAATGTGGCACTAGAGGATCTTGATGCAACTAAAAATGGGATTTTTACCTTGAAGAAGAACTTGAATGTTGCTGATGATTTCATTAATGACTTGAAGGATCCAATGACCACTTTTAGAGACAAGAGGAAATAATTGATGGACAAGTTGAAAGAGAAAGAAGATCAGATCATGGAATATTAGGGTAAAGTTGATGAAGTTAACAAGCTTGAAAGAGAGAATGTTTCTTTGAAGAATGAGATGCAATCTATTATGATGAGACTGACTAAGGAGATTGAGGACCAGAAGAAGAATAAAGAGAATTTGGCACAATCATTGAAGGAAAGAGATGATGAATGCTCTAGACTTACCTATGAGAATGATCAGTTGAAGCTTGAATTGACATAGTAAAGGAATAATGGTCAAGATCTTGAAAGACATATTGCTACCTTAAGGGATGAACTTGCTATTGCTAATGAATACAAAGACAAATTCAAAGATAGCTCAACAAGGCTTGATGAGGTGTTGAAAAGTCAGAGACCTGGAAAGGATATGCGAGGACTTGGATTTGAGAAAGGTGAATCCTTCGGATCTGGACAAGGCAATACAAAATTTGATTAGAAAAGGGGCAAGAATCCTTCGGTAAACAACCTAATGCTCATAATTTTAATGGTAGATGTTTAACTTGCAATAAGTTTGGTCATATGGAGAATCAATGCATAAGTAGGATGAATAATGGACTAAACAACATGAACAATGTTCCTACCTTTACTGGTCAATGTTTCATATGCAATAATTTTGGACACAATCCAAACATGTGTAGAGCAGTAGTGAATAACTTCCCAAAACAAGAAATGCTATGCATGTGGGATGTTTGGACATATATCTAACCAGTGCAAGATGAGACCAAATCAAATGAACTTCAGACCTATGCAGAATAATTTTGTTTGTCATGCATGCAACAAAACTGGTCACATTGCAAAGTACTGTAGAAGCAAGAACAGTGTTCAAATAGATAAGAGAAAATTAGATGAGAAGGGAAAAACGAAATTAGAAGAGATCAGAGACAAGCATGAGAAGATGTGGGTTAGAAAAGATGAATCTAAAGAAGAAAATAGATCTGCACCTGAATCCGGTGTAGGATCTTCATCCAGTAACTAGGGTTTTATGTCTTAGGGGGAAATTTTCATGCAGATTCTAAGAATCCCCTCTTCAGTGGTCTGCAATCAATTTTGGAAGGTTGCAGAAGGCTTAGATCATAAATTCAAATATAATTCAAAAGTTTCAGAAAGGATTTGATGCTCTGGTATGCAACTTCATGAAACTCATGATAAACGGTTGCATTTATTATAGTGGAAAATTAGGTTTTCGAAGGATAAAAGTGCATTTCAAAGTTTCATTTGTCATAATGTGATCAAGCGAATAGTGCAGAGACAAAGAGAAAAGTGATTTGGCAATTTCAACAGTGATTCCATCGCGAATTTCAGTGCTCGGTTGTGAATCAAGGTATTTATCTATTTAGGCTTTCAGTTTTTCGCAAACCCTAGCATTCGAAATGGCTTAAGCTTCTAGTTTTTCTACCCCTTTTGTGGTTGAGATCAAGGACATGGTCCAACCTATTTTCAAGAAACATCCTTTAAAGTCAATTGAGGATGATCCAGAAGGTGCATTTTCATTGGTGCCCTATGACATGCTTCATAATGAAGATATCGGGGCTTACATTCACTGTGATCTCGTGGAGCTTGAAAATGTGGATATGCTAGACCTATACAACAAACATTTGGTTGACAGTTTAGGAAATCTCAAACCTGAATACAAGGTGCTTTAGGACTAGGGTTTCTCACAGTTCATTCACTTTCCATTGTTCGATGAAGTAGAGTGTATCTGATATATTCTTAGTCATGTTCATGATGAGTTTATATGGCTTGACAGGCCACACAAGATCACCAAATAGGCGATTTGAGCCATGATAGGTCTAGCTGAAACCAGTGAGGTGCCCAACTTGAGAAAAGTGTTGAAAGATATGGTGATAGCCACCATAGGATGATAGATCAATGACCATAAATAATATTTTGGAGAATAATGTGAAATTTGCATCAATGGTTGTTAGTTACAAGGTTTATCAGTCAAGCAAGTACAACTTTGTCTCTAGTACTGCCATTTACTCTACATACTAGATGCTCAAAGATGACAAAAGGTATGACTTGTGTTCAACCCTTCTGAATGAGTCATTGAGCAATTTGGAGATCAAGCAGGATAAAATTCTGATCCTTCTCCTACCGGAAAATCCAAAAGGTGAATTAGTTGTTTAGCAGGATAAAAGGTGAATTTGTCAGAGTGGTGAGGAAGCCACAATCCCATGGAGCCCAATAGAGAAAGAAGGCAAAATCTAATCCTTCTCCTACCAGAAAATCCTAAAGAGGTAGATAGGTCAAAAGTCAACTTGACAAAGACCTTGAGTCTGGTAATATACAAGGTAAGTACACAATTGTTCCTCCACTATCAGAAGATCATCTAATAGATGAAATAATACTTGATGGAAACTTGAAGAATATTGGAGCTTGTTATGAGAATTCAGATGAGGGTGATGAAAGAAAGATTGAGGAAGTAGTTGTATTATATTTACACAATTTTAGCATGACATTAATTGAATTAGAGAATACCATTCCTAGGGACTTGTATAGTCTTATAGATGCAAGGAGAATGCCAACAAGTAAGATTGACAAGGAGATGAAGGAGAGAGAGCTAATAAATGTTTGTACTTGTATTAGTCATGATGAAGCCAAGAGGTTTATTGAGGAGGCAAATAAGAAAGAATCTTATAGTAAGAATAGGGTGAACATGCTAATGAATTGTAATGTGGAAGAGGTGAGGAAAGAGACAGAGGATATATGGAGAAAGATCATTCAACATGATCCCATGTACACGGATGCATTTAAGTCCTCTCAGCTGGAAGAAAAGAAAGGTGTTTTCGGTGGTCAAAAGGATGAAACTCAAACTGAGGATCATCTGGAAGATCAAGATAACACCACACTTGATGCTGAGACCAATGATACTCCTCTGGTGGTGGACAACTCTGTAGCCCCTAAGATCCAACAGGTTGATATTGCACCAAGTGGCAACACCGATGCAGAAGATAAAGGGGATGGTGAAAAGGAGAAGGATGTTGAGATTGCAGAGGAAAAGGTTGGAGAGTCTGACAAGGGAAAAGGTGTAGATGATCTAGAAATTGTCACTCCTCCAGTTACAGGGACCCCACCTCATATTCTTATAAATATAGATGGACCACTGAACCTTGGATAGATGGCTCTTGCTGAAAATCTCATGCTTGCAGCTACTGTGCAAGCTCAAGCTAGCCAAGATTTGGTAAAGTCTTAATTTGAAGACAAGATGCTAATTTTGATGTTGGTAGATATTTTTCAAAAGGTGGCTCCAGATGTACAGTTGGATTCTAATAATAGCCCCTCCGGTAAATTGTTGAAATTAATTAATAGTGTAAATACTAGTTTTGATTCTTTAGAGAAGTCTGCTACTCATAAAGTTTTGGATAGCTTTAAGGATGTTAGGATACATACATTACAAAAGACAGTTGAGGATGATAGAGAGAGACTAAATAAGAGATTGCAGATTATTTCTGACACATTCTCAGAAGGTGGTAAATTGTACAAATCTTGCCTAATTTTTCCTAAATTCATTGTCGATATAGACAAGTAGATAGGTGTATGTCAGGGCAAGCTTGTTGATATTTCATAGTCCTTTGATTCTAATGTAACTTTAACCAGAAGTGTTGAAGGGCATGTTATATCTTTAAATGATAAGATCTCAAGTCTCCAAGTAGAAAAGGACAAAATTTTGAGAAACATTGGTGAATTCCGGAACCTAATTACCCCCCGGTTGGACATCATGTTGAGTAACAAGGCAGATTGTATGAAGGAAATGGCTCGACCTATTCCATCTGACCTAAGGGAATTAGAAATTCATGCTAATGTATTTAGTGCATTTATCATAGTTTTGGATAACTTGAATACTGGGTGGGATACTCACCTAGGATTTTTGAAGACTATTTATGCTAACATCTTCAAGTATTTGTAATTTTTTTGGTGAACATCTCTGTATATAAATTTTGGACAGCACCCCATCTTTGGCATTGTTCTCAAAGGGGAAGAGGCTAGGTGAAAAATGTATAGGATAGTGGAATTATTTGTCTAAGGGGGAGCCTTATAAATTATTTTGATTCTTTTGAACCAGTGTACAATGCTCAACACTTAGCCATTTTTCACGAGTGTTGCCATCAATGCCAAAGGGGGAGATTGTTGGCAATTGACACTCATCCAGTGGTTTCTAGTGGTTTTTGGTGGGTGAATATTATTTTAGGCTTGTCATTGATGGCAACTCTTCATGGAGATTCAATTTGGTGATCATGATTCTTCTTATCTGAAAGTGGGTGTTAACCGGTAGTTGATTAACCGGTATTTCAGGTAGAATGGATCATTTTTTGGTCAGGAAGATTTCCAATGATTGTGTTGCATTGAATCATGTTTGGGATGATTGGGCCGACTTAGATACATCATTTTGTGATCCGGTCAAGTTGACATGTGACTACACATTACACTTACAAGCCGACATGATGTATGACCTATTTTGTGGTTTCCAGTATATAAGCTTGGTGTGGATGATATTTTTGGTGAATGATGTGATTGTATGTGAGTGAGAGGTGATCAATAATTTGGTTTGGTTCAGTTTCACGTGTGCATTCTTGATCCGGTATTGACTAAGACAAAGAATAGGGCAGAATAGAGCAGATCTCAATTAGTATATTTGGCACTCAACTCGAACTCATCCAAGCATTGTAGATGCTATTTTAGAGTTCATTCATTGTAATTCATCACTTTAACTATCTTGTAAGTCAATGAGACTTCCCTGAGGGTTGTAGCCTTTCGGGTTATTGTAATTGAACAGTGAGCTCTAGGTAGTGTGCTTGAATTCCTGTGCATTCCCATTTTGTAAAATTGTTTTGCTACTAGCCATAGTGCAATGATATTGTGGGTTCAAATTCCATGGTGGTTTTTCCCATTTAGGTTTCCATGTAAAAATACCACTGCTATGATCTTGTGTTTGTTTGTTCTATGTTTCTGCATTTTAGTTTCAAGTATTTGCTTCCAATGGTTTAAAGTTAAGTTTGAAAATTTGCTAACCGATAGATCATTGATTCACCCCCTTTCAGTGATCCTTGATTCCAACACCTAGTCCCTTTTAGAACATCATTATGTTTTACATGTTATGAAGTTAAAAATCTGCAAGGTACAATGCTAGTCTATTATTCTTGACATGTGCAATATTTAAATGCTTACATGGAAGTGTATTTACAAAATAAAATGTAATTGAATTTTATATCCAGTTAAAAAGAAAGAAATAAAGATTATATATATTCTATTTCAACCAATTAATTTTAAAATAGAAGAGGAAAGTGTTGAAATGTTGTTCTACCATTACCTCATTATTTATACTCTAGAAGTGATATCATCATACTCGTATATATGTATATATGTATACATACACATAGATCCACACACAAATAGGTTAAGTGGCTCATAGTTGCTAAACACTTAGGATTGATACTCTTTTTAAATAAAACCAAAAGATTTAATATAATCACCTTTTGTCTATTTAGTTTATATCTTACATCTATTAGAAAAATCATTCCACAAGATCAATTCATTTTAGACATAATTCTATGAGAGAAAAGCATGCATGAAATTTTATAGAATAACCATATGCAAAGATCAAAGACATCATAATATAACACAAGATATACCATGTCGAAGACCTCATATAGTGAAAGATCTAGCCTCCTTAAGCATACATCCTTAATGTATTATTCAATAATGAAACATTACAATACAATCATAAACTATCTACAAATACTACTGAAATACCAAGCATCTCCAATGTATTCTCCATGTGTTCAAACACAAATCGACACATCTCATGCGATGCTCCACATATGCACTCCTAAGAAGAAGAAGAAGAATTGATATAGTGATAGCCAAGTTGAAACCTGAACTAGCTAACTTAAACTACTAAACATATGTTTTATTTTGTTGAATCAAGATCACACAAATGGTAAGGTAAAACAATGTGACGCAAAATCATGAGTTCACATAACCATTGACTTCGCATTTAATTTTTGGTACTAATTTTTCCAAACATTATATATTTTTTCCACATAGGATATCTAATCCAATATTACATACAGCTTTAGAAGTGGTCCCAAATAAATATTTAGTGTGTATAAACACATCTTGTGGATGCACCAAAAATAAATATTTAATTTACATAATTAAATTAAAATAATATTGTGCAAGGTGCAAAATATAAATTCCTAACATTTTACCACTTGTATACATTACATAAGGGTCAATAAATGAAATGCATCATCATACCCATGTACACAAAGCCACATGAATCTCTAACCTTTTCTTGTGCTCCATCAAGTACCTACAACATCAAACATACTCGCCATCTCAAGAAAGAAATCATATCATCCTCCAACATGTCACCTATGGAAGAAAATGAACAAGACAATGTGAAAATGCACCAATCCAAAGAACACAAACATCAAATCCAAGTGATAACAAAAGGCTCCAAGTTGTTGTCATTGTAGACACCTAAATTTGATCACTTGCGTTTGGTCAATTTATCCTCATATTCATCTTTTCTAGATATTTCTATTAATTAAATATTTTATTATTTATTATTAATCACCTTTATTCCTCCATTTTCTAGTCTATTTCATAAGATAATTAATTTAATTAATTAATTTATTCAACATTACCTCTTAGCCTTTTATATAACCAATTTATTTATTTAATTATATTTATCTTATCCTCTTTCCTCCAATTTTGAATTAAAATTAATTCAAAAATCTTATTTTCCCTCATCCACTTGCATCCTCTTGCATTTCCCACTTGCATCTAATCCTAATCCTAATCCTAATCTCCACATAACCCACTATATTAAGTATGTACACACACTTAATCCTTGATTAAATGAAGTCAACTCCCATCACATCAAGCACATGAGCTTCTTACACAAGCATTCTTACACTTATCCATTCATCTCATCCAAAATCCTATAAATCCAACCCTTAACCATTTTTATCTAGCTCACCCATTTTCAACTTGAGCATCATTATGTTGCTGAAATATTGAGTGAGCATACATCCAACCAAACATAATGGGAAAATCTAAGCAACAAGGGGTTGGATATAGTTTCATTTTGCTATATTATATGCTCGTTTAACCTCTTTTATCCTAATCTTTATTGTTGCACTAATATGTGATTTTGAGTGTTTAAAAATATTTTATGCACTCCTTTGAAAATACTTTTCCTTGCACACAGTCGTAATAAGAAAATTCAACATGACTAAAAATAATAACCACAAAAATTCTAATCCATACAATCATCTATACCTCTAAGGTATCAAACATCAGTAAATGGATGCAAACAACATATCCAACCCATAAACCACAATCACAAGCTCTATGAGTAAACATGTCAATGAAGAACATTAACATACATGAACTCCAATTGTATCAGTAATGTCAAATCTGAAAATTATCTAGGCATATTAGAGTCTACCAATAGAATCACATAGAGGGTGTAACCAATATCAAGTAGTATTGAGGAACATCCACAAAGATATGCAAACCCTACAAAACAATATGTTGTAATACATCTCTTACCACTAGTTTCCATATCTCTCCCAAGCTCTCCACACTACAAAAAAAGAGATCAAGAAACCTCCATTTTCTCACCAAAGAATATTGAAAGACATATGACCATATAGTGATCACTCTAGCTCCACATAAACTTGATATTCAATTCTATGTGAATACAAACATTTACAAAGAAAAACAAGACCATGGAGAGAAATTTGTAAGAACCCAAACTCCAATAACTCAAATCCACCACAATTTTTTTTTTACTTAGCTTTATACATGTTCAATTCAATTGTATACTTAGGTACTTCAATCCATATGGGATAGGCATCTATTCACTCGAGATAGGAATCTAACCATATGGGTTAGGCATCTATCCATATGGGATAGGGGTTCATTTATCCATCTGGGATAGGCATCTACCCCAAGGGGTTAGGCATCTATTCATAAAGAATAGGAAATGCTGTAGCCAGAGACAGACTCATCGAGACCATCCAAGTCCCGAGTCACTCTATAAAGACTACATTACCCTACTAGGAGTGCACCTAGGTCATCATGCTTAGGAGTATGTGAAGGTACAATATAGCTTGAGTCTTGCCTTTGAATTTGGCTGAAAGCCTCAAGGATTCAAGCAAATCCATTCAAAATTCCTTTTGAGTACATAATGAATTTATTTTATACTAGGATTATCTTTCTTTCCTGCAAACATTTGATTAGACCATGAAATAAAATAATCATCCTTAGATGAACCCTAAACCCCATAATTGATTGTCTGTGTACTAGGGAAAACTCCATCCCTAGATTGCCTACATACATCATTTCAACATGAGATCAAGGTGTAGTATATATGTAGTTCTAGTTTCTAACTATGTCTAGTTTAAATTTTATAGTGGGTACACAGTCTTTTCTAGGTTCATTGTCCCAGATAGTTTCTTTGTATTTTTTACCCACGTTGGTAGCTCATAAAGCACAATGGTCCATAGTGACCTTTTGCTTGTTGCCTATATCATTTAAGTCCTAATTCCTATAAATCATGTCACCTTTAACCCGTTATCAATCCACAAACCTTATGAAGATAAAGAAAATTCCAAAATTATTTCAGGTATCCAACCCTATTGGGGTTTTCTATTGTTTCACTTGTGGATGTTACTTCATTAGAAATTATCTTGTTAGATTATCGATCCAAGGGTGATTTCCCACCCATTGGATTTAACTTCCAAATGATCCTTATTTATCCTTGGCAATTTAAAGGGACATTGCCACATACACCGTTATTGTAGCTTTATTAGGCTTTAAGTGCAATATATCAACACAACAACATTACTTGTAAGCATGAGCCGGAGAGACCATTGATACCAGAACACTGCTAGTTTTTTGTTTCAACCTATTGTTTAGTTTTCTAACTATGAAAGATGAAATCAACTCTATTACATGAAAAAAGAATTTTACTATCGGGTAAAAGCACAAAGTTGTGTCACACTTTTATAAAGAAAATGGCCAATGTTGATTCAATTTTTTAAATTGAATCAATAAAAAGTGAAATATATGTTTTGAATTTTGAAATGATGTAAACTAATAAAATGTATATTTTTTCGTGTATTTTATGTTTGTAATTTAAAAAAATAAAAATAAATTATTTGAATATAATTTCTTATAAAGTAAACACAATAATTTAGTTGCTAATAAAATGCTAAAATTGAAGTTACACGAGGCATCACACTTTACATAGTAAATTTTACCTTTTTTCTTCAATTTTTTGTGTATATTGAAAACTTGAAACTTTAGTGCAAAAATATATGTTTAACTATTTTTTATGTATATATATTTTTCAAAAAATTTGAAAAGTTGTATTTACTCAAATATAACTCTTTCCATTTGGCGTCACCTTTTTTCTTAATTATTTATCCAAATTTGAAAAGAATTATATCATCTTGGCATAGACTCTTTTCTCTAGTGATTTTTTTTAAAAAAAAATTTAAATAAATTTTAGTATTTTTCCTTCATAAGATAACCAACCTTATATTTTAGTGCTGATGACTTACTTTCAATAAAAATAAAATATAAAAATAATAAATGATTAAAATATTAAAAGATAAATATTTTTGAAAATTCACTTATAGATCTATAAAACCATATTTTTACATTTCAAAAAAAATATTATTGATAAGAGTAGGAGTTGTTGAAACATCGAGTTTCTAAAAAAAAATTAAAAAATTGGTAATTAGACCCAAAGTGGTATAAAATATACATTTAGTAGACAATTCCAATTGGAAAAGTTGTGGTCCATATATAAGATAGCTATAATGAATCTCTATAGACCATTTGTTTGACTTAAATTAATTTTTAGTTAGAATTACTTAAATTCACTTATGTTGATAAGTTGGTTTGAAACCAGACATGGTTTTGTGCTTTTACCCTATCAAATACTTGAAACTTAATGTAAAACAATTGACTTGAAAGGTACTAATTCCTCAAAACAAAACTATGTATGTACTATTTGTTTGAGAATTAAAACCATGATAATAATTCAATTTATATGAAAGATGATAGTTCCTATGATGATAAGTCAACTACTTGAAAAGTAATATTTTCTTGAAAAGGAAACTTGAACTAAATACATGAAAGTACTAATTACTTGAAAACTATGATATACTTGAAAATGATTTTAATTACTTGTAAGATACTAATGGTTTTGAAAATAAAAACTATTAAACTTTAAATATGAAAACTAATACTTGAAAGGTACTAAATTGATTGAAAGAAAAAAACTATTAAATAACAAGACTTTGAAAATGAATTTAATACTTACGTGTTTGAAGGGAAAAACTATTTAATAATAAGCTTGAAAATAACTACATTACTTTTAAATCCTAATTGTTTGAAAATAAGATTGGAAAAGAGTCTAAATACTTGCAAGGTATTGTTTGCTAGTTAGCCAATGTAAATAATAATAAGGCTCCTAATGAATATTAATAATTCTATTTGCTTAAAAAAGAAAACTAACTAATACTTAAAATGAAAATGCTTGAAAGGAAATATTAAGTAATAACTTGAAAGATGAATCTCTATACTTGTAAAAATACTAGTTGGTATCTAAATATGTAAATGCTAAATACTTTTAAATAGCAAAGGCTAAAAACATGCAAATAAAATTCATCTATTTCATTTCTTAAATATAATTTCTAATCAATCTACTTCTACTTGCTCCTGGGATAGATTTTCAAAAATTATTTTTGCTTGATTAAGATAAGAATCCAAAAATATAGAACAATGAAATATAACTTTATTCAACTTCCAAACTAAGTTTCATTAGTCATTTACAAACAAAAGATGAGTATTTAATTTGAGATCCACAAGGTAAGTCAAGTTTAACAATCTAATGTAAAAAGGATTTCAATTTTTGTTTCATTTTCATTTGCTAAAAATATTTTGACTTTCATGGATTGGAATTCAAAATATTTATTTTTCTCATTAGTTTTCGAATATTTGATTTCAATTTTTTTTTGTCATCCTAATACTAATATTTTTACAAAATAGATTATACTATTAAAATTATATGAAAAGACTAAATTCATCTATAGTAATTAATTTGCAATATAAATGCATTTACTCCTTTTACTAGTCTTCAGTGCCTTTAAAGCTAGAAGATTCAACTATACAAAATTTAACTATTAATATACTTGTCTATTCTCAATAGCCTTGCATACTCTATATCTTGAAATCTAACTTGTAACATAGATTCAAACAATCTAGTTCTATTGAAAACTAATTAATTCCTTTGATTTCTTTATAAATTTCACTATTATTACTGGCAAATAAATTTGATTAAATTATTAGAGATAATTATTAATTTTTAAATAAATAAATAAATTTATCGTTATTACTTGTGGTCCTTTTAAATAAATTTGACTCAATGAATTCATTTTCAATCTAAATCCTTCCATGTAAAATTCAAATTTGATATAAAATAATAGATTTGTGAGAATAACTTATCATATAAACCCTCTTGTTCTATAAAATACTCAATTTATTTGGATAAATTTTAAAGAGTTGTGTATAAAGAAGAATATATTATAATCTCCCTTTTAGTATTTTCATTATGTATTTGTATATGAATTTAAATGTTAGATCAACTTTCAATCTTTCAGTGAGGATAAATTTTTTTCCAATTGTTGCAAATAAAAAAATAAAATAGTTTTAGATTTTAAATTTTAATAAATAATTTATATTACTCAATATATTTAGTTCTTATAACTCTTTTCATAATACATAAAAAAATTATTTATTTATTTATTTTCAATATAAACAAAGAATGTTGAATAATTTTAATATCAAATTATTATTCACTGAAATATTTATTTATCTTAATATTTTAAAATTAATATCTTATTAAATTTATATCAGTATGAAATAATGCTAAAAGAAAATTAACTAGCCTTTTTATAAAGTAATAATATTTATTCATTGATTATATTATAAACAATGAATTTAATATATTTCAATCTCATTGATAAATTTAACATATAGGGGAAAGGACCCAGTAGTTGTGCACCCTAACTTCGTGCTTCTCAAAATCCTATGTGGAAATTTCAAATCACTCTGATTTTTTTATAGCAGCTTACATGGCAAATCTCCTGCTTATAACTAAGGTTTCAAGGCCACATTATCAAATATGATGCCACATCAACATGCTTTTTGCCAAGGTGTCTAAAACAACCCCCCAAAAAAGTGAGACCAATAGGTGTGCAAAAGGGCCCCAATACTTGTGCAGCTGATGTGGCATCACATGATTGGTTGCTTTTCACAACAAATGGTATATTTCATTCAATTATTGGTACTTATCATACAACTATTGGTGCAATGTTATACAAAGGTTGGGCATTAAATCAACAAGTATTAGGGTATTAAATCAACAACTTCTATCACAAGAATTGGAACGCCCTCAACTATTGGGCCCTTTCCCCTATATTAATATTAAGTTGAAGTGTTAATTCAAAATTTAAATTTTTAACTTTTAAACTCAATATAGGGAATCATGTGTAATGCCTCGCTAGGAAACCCCGAAGGGATAAGCCAAAACACAAGAATAGAGTGCAATAATTTTTATTTTTTTTAAGTTACACCACATTAAGATACAACAAGATATCAAAGATTCAGATTACAAAGAAGAAGACATCAACTTACACCTAAAGAGTTTCCCAACGAGATTACTTAAATTTCACAATTCACTTAACTCACACAATTAATCCAATAAACTGATTATCTTAATAACGAGATAATTCTTAATCAGGATAATTTCTTTCAGAAGATGGAAATATAAATCACAAGCAAAGATTCATCCATTAAGATCTATTCATAATCTTCATTCAAGCTTTTCATTAAAATACAAGCCATACATCTAATATTCTAACACACTAGAATTTCATCATAAACATATGAGATTTTTCAGAGCATACCTAATCTCCTTAACAACAACTGAATATATTCCATTACTCTAAGTTATATTCTTTCATATTCCAATTTATTGTGTTTAAAAAGACGATTGCATACATGCATCTACGATAAATCTCATCTAAACCACTTATGCATTCAATCAAAATGGCATTCAAGAAAGAACTGCATATAAACATTTAAAGTTAATTCCATCTTATCCACTTATACATTCTAACATAAGCTATTCTTACAAGATAAAGTTGAGTAAGGGAAACATAAGAGAATAACATCACATAACACCATAATGATCTCGGAGTTCACCCCTAAAGGGCTACATCTTCGGGTCTGCTCAACTGCAAGACCCCTTTGATAATTAATAAAGTTAAGAATACAAGAGGTTACAACATTACAATCTGGTCATCAAGGTGAAACATAAACAATATACAAGCGACCGCATCGGTCAATAAATACATAAACGATCCCTGAAAAGAAAAGGATCCAGCTGAACATAATCAAAGCTAATACAAAGGTCCATTGGAGCATCCACAAAACTGAGTCATCACCACCCAAGGTCTAACATGAAACCAAGTACTCACAAGGGTAAAGACAATAGGGCGACCCACAAAAGTGCTCCTAACAGGACAAAATGACAACACACTAGCGAACGTAGGGACAAGTGTCATCACACAGCCTGGTACGGTTACCATGACAGGTCTTCATAGGTCCCAGCCCCATACACTGGGTTACCCTAGCAACCTAATCCAAGCCTCCGGCCCATCCAAGCCTCATGTGGACCCAGACATCCTCTCGTGAAGACAAGGATGATGGTTTGCCATTTCAGGCCTTCTCACAACATATCGAGTCTATGTTAGCACTCGTCCCATGTGTGAGGCACATTTATCTTACTTAGAGATTACATTCTAATCTATTGTTAGGTTATCACTTATTAGACTCACTTTCAAAGGGTTACCCAGCAGCCACTTTGGGCGTGGCCCCCAATCGAAAGCCACTTTCCCATACGACACTAGACTAAACTCGGACGAACTCAAAAACCAAGGAATACACATGGTCAGACGAACGGAGTTCAAATAGAGAAATCCACCATTTGGTCAAACATGACTTCATACGAGGTGCACTGACAGACGGTACTCTAACTAGAGACCTGACCGACTAAGGTCAACCACAAATCATCATTCGACACCCACACAAAGGATATGACCAACTACGACACCACCACAATACAACAGTCAACTTGGGACCGAGGACTGATACAGGTACCCCAAATCAATCCATACGACAGGGTCCTATCAAACAAAGCACGACTTGCCATTACATAAGCAAAAGCGAATACAGAAATTAAACTCGCATAGGTAATATTCAGCAGATACAATCTTTTCCGAATTGATCTAAACATTAAAAGTCGATCAAGTTTTCTACATGATCTATAATAGATTGCAGTTATCTACCTCATTTAGATACAGGTTGTCCTTGGTTTTCTAACTCTCTAAGGTTCATTGCATTGAACATACAAAAATACGCCATAACGAGTTCTTTAACCAATTTCACAAAAATATAATTTAAACAACCATTAACCAATTAATTAAGATATTTAATCTTCAATTAAAACATCATTGATGTACTGGTTCAAAATAAATCCTACACATTTGTCTTTTCCAGAACCAATTTACACTATACAGATCAAGGAAATATACATATTTAGGAAGGCCAAATAAAGAAAATCCATTCCCAGATTAACAAATTGTTTCCTTGAGCATATAAAGAAAATTACTAAAATTAACTATTAATTAATGAATATATTTAATAATCCACGATTAATTAAATATAACAAATTAATAATTATTAACGGAATTAACAAATTAAGTATTTAATTACAAAAAAATATGCATTAATAATAAGATAAGATTTGAATATTA
Organism: Cryptomeria japonica; assembly: GCF_030272615.1. Classification (NCBI taxonomy): domain Eukaryota; kingdom Viridiplantae; phylum Streptophyta; class Pinopsida; order Cupressales; family Cupressaceae; genus Cryptomeria; species Cryptomeria japonica. The sequence goes on from NC_081406.1 coordinate 13,186,939, forward strand.
ATTATTGTATATTTAACCTTATACAATTAATTAATAACAAATTATACTTGAATTATTAATTAATGCAAATATTTAATCATAATAAAAAAAAACTTAATTAAAATATCAAACATAATTAAAAACTTAATTTAAAATTAAATTTAATAATATTACACTATAATATGTATATATATATTTAAAAAAAAAACATTAAAAAAAAACTTTTCTTTTTTTTTTGGAATACTAAAAAAAAAACATAAATATGGGGGAGGGTACCCACGTGGAACTCCACGTGGCCCGCCCCCTTGGGAGTGCTTCCCAATGGGAGCACGCAGCTGCCATGGGAGCGCTGTTGTTCTCAAAGGGAGCACGCAACCCCCATGGGAGCGCTGCTGCCCAAAGGGAATGCAGCACCCCTCCACGTGGTGGGGAAAACTCTCCACGTGGATGGGGTTAAAACATATTTTATTTTCATTTTTTTATTTTTATTTTTACTGTGTAAAACACAGTCTAGAAAAAAAACAGTCTCCCAGAGACTAACAAAATTATTATTTTTTTAAAATTTATTTACTGTGAATAAAAAACACAGTCAGTCTCCCAGAGACTTAAAACAAACAATTTTTTTTTCTTTAAAACACACAGCTTCAAATAACCTTAAAATGAGAATTTTCCCAGTAAGAATAAAGTTTCAAATCCTCAAAAAAATTTGAAGAATATCAAACCATAATAATTTCTTCAACAAAAACCCATACTTGGGCAAAATGGGCATTTAAACTCAATAACTCAACCATTCTTCCCAACAACATCTAATTTCTAAAATAGAATTTGAATTTGAGAACACCCAATGGAGATTTAAACAAGAGTTCCTTATGAACAACCATTTCCAATTGATATCCAATATTTGGTTTTGAAAAAGCAAGAACAATACAACCAGAAATCGAAGAGATGGATCTGAATCCTACCTTATCTCGCATTCCTAGCAAGATCTGCTGAAAGCCCCAATTTGCAGCTCCAAGAATCCTTCCCCATCCAAAACCCCCAAATTACATCCAAAAATATTTTTTTTCAAAATTATATTTTTTTCTCCAAAAAAACTCCATCCTCCAAAATTTTCCAAAAGTCTAGGTTATAAGGAAGAGTTGACCAAAATTTCATTTTTTGGAATTAAAATTTTTATTTAAAAATAATTCCCAAAAATTACTATTTTCCAACTATATCAATAAATTGAATTGCTTTTCCCATTTAAAATTGATTTTCTCACTCAACTGAAATTTAACCTTTCTATTTCAAAAATGCCAAAAGATTAAATTAATTCTATTGCAATTAAATTTAAATCTTTCTTTTTCAACAGCATATACAAAATGCATTTACTATTCAAAATCAACCATTTAATTGAACTTACTCCCAATTTAAATCGAGCAATTCAAATTAACGATAAATCACATATAGAAATCCTGATTAATTTAGTCCATTAATCTTTAATGCACAAACACATATTTAATCCAATTAAATACTAAGGACTAATTAATCAATTTAACCATACACACCAAGCACGCAAACCAAGAAAGTCAACCAGACTGATGATTCACAAACCCTACAAAAAGGGAATACTGACGAGGACTGACGATGATCACTTGAGCATGACTATGGTCAACTAGGGTCCTACGACCACCTAATCCAACTCTAAGGATTAAAGAGGTACACTCAAACCTGCAAATCCAGGTGAAGATGAACCTCACACTCATGCAACGTTGTACCTGAAATCTCCTGCAACCAAGAGTCATACATGCATATATATATATATAAACTTAATGAAAGTGTTAGCCCGATATTAATACCACGAAATAGGAACACTAAACAACTTGCATACAACTAGTGTGAAAACCACATCAACAACTATGCATTAACTCAAACATCTGACTATAACATTATATTAAGATAAACTGACCAAGATTAAACCAAGATTAGAAATTGATTAGGGCAGGGGTACTACATTCTTCCCCCTAGGTTCTGACTTACTCCTGGAAGTCGTAAGGCTAGATGGAGAACATGTCGTACGCATCAGCCCTAAAACTCATTCAACAAAGATCAAATTGCACATAGAAATCTTTCAATAATCAAATGAAATATTATTGCAAAATCCTTTACAAATGCCATTATCCATTGGCAAGATACATCTAAATCCATACATTTCTTATAACATTCTATAAATTATCAATAATCATAGGAGAGATACAAGAACTTTCTTCCTTTCATTACACCAAATTAAAGCATTACCAAGGGGTAAACAACAATTACTATAATCATCTACCAAAAATGACAAAAAACATGCCATCATGATCAATTTCTTTTACCAATGCATCTTTATCATAACATTTTATTGCATAGAACTAGCTTTAAATATCAATTTCTACAACCAAATTAACTTCCAATAAATAAGAGCAACAAAATAACTCAATTGATTACACTTGCCAGGCATATAAAAACCTTTCCAAAGACCATGTCCCATAACATAGTGACAAGTTAACACAATTTACTCCATGATACAATTAATAACCATCCACATAATTGGAATACATAACTCAAAAGGCCACATGTGAGCATGTCTAATGCTCGGTCAAAGATAACATGCATGATCAGCATCTCTATGCCTGATCTCAGAACAACAATATGATCATAAATATCCAATAGCTCACTCGAGGCTTGATGGTGCTAGGCACACCATAGCGATGCTACCTTCCATACAAGACCTTCATGAACATCTCTTGTTGAGTAAGGTGGTTAGCCTCCAAGGGATAGTCACCACACATAGGTAGGTAGTGGGTCCTAGCTGCAACACAGCCTCACATACCCCCATCCTCAAGGTTCCTTACGACCACTTCCTCATACACACTCTGCCAAATCCGTATCATACGTCTTTGGAGAGGAATTTCACATTTCAACACAAGACCAGCATCCAAAAACAATAAGGGTAAACTAGTTTAGCCACCAAAGTATAGATGAATAAAGATAATAAATCATCAAATCCAATAGTAAGGTAAGAAAATAATCTAGAATTTCAACACCAAATCAAAAGTGCAAAAGATCACAAGATCGTGGCTAAACCTTCAAAGTCAAAGTAAAATAAATTGCTGATCCCCAAAGAAATACAAATAATATCACAACTGCACATAACATCACTATGTGACTAGCATCTAGCCACCAACGAGGAAGGAAGGAACAATTGACTAGCTATTACAGTAGCTCATCATGTGGTGTGACATAGTCACACTACCCACATGGCATGGCGGTGTGCACCTCGACATCACCCTGCATCACGTCATCACGCGGCATGGCAATACCCCAAGTGGAGAAAACACGCAATGGGCGTATCCCGCATGGTAGTGTACCTCACGGAAAAAGCACGCGCAGGTCACATCCCGCATAGCGACGCATCTAGAAGGATACTCGCCGTAAGTCAAAGGTATACATGACTAGGGTCCACCCACATGCCCACCAACACGTACTAACTAGTAGCACATGTGAATAAACCTACCTTTCATGAAGACAAGGCAAAGGATCCTCCAAATTACACCACCACCATACACAAGAATCACCATCGAAAATGCTCAAATAAAGGAAAGGAATAGGCTATCACATATAAACCTATAAATAGATTCATCAAAAGGGAAAGTATTGAGTACACCTTTGATACAGTTTAATAGTACAACTATATCATTCCTCGAAGTAGAGAAGCTAAAGTCACTTCGCACCGACATTACTCGTACGCCAATCCATACTATTCAAGGAACAGTTACTTTGAATACTACCCCTTAACATACTGAGTTACCCACAACCCGAGATTTGGTACTCAGTAGGGAAACAAATAAGAAACATCACATAAACAATATGGTTTACCATACTCATAAGCAACATATTCTCCACGGTTGATTACTTCACCAATCCATGGGTACATATAATAAGCACTGGTTTCTTACAATACACACAATTACACCAGTACTAGTTTAGTCACATTTACGAGGAGTACTTTTCAGTATGCTAACATCTATACAAGGAAGATTTTAATTATGCTTTCTATATAAATAACTGAATCAAGTTTACTCTAGATACAAGTACTGAAATTATTAACAATTCACAATTACATAAGGAAATAACATCATTCTTATAGCTTTCTCGAATCTCACTAAGCATTCATAACTAAATTACTAACTATGCAAATTCTTTAATACCATTTCTAAAAAATATTATGATTAGGCAAAGAGAAGGGAAAGGGAGTTTGATAACCAAACTATTTCCTACAAAGATACCAGATCAACAAAATCACACTATGATATCAAATTTCTCACTATACACCTATCATTTAATTTGCACGGTTTTCATTTCACTACCATTTTAGAAGGATACCAAACAGCCTAACATGACATTTCCAATAATTATGGTTGCAACAGGAGGTTCTCATTTTCCAAACAAAACAGAGATCAAGACAGTCAATCTTTTCGATAATACCAGACCTCTTGAGAACACTCTCTTATACTTAATACAATACAGACACATGTCATAATTTACAACCTATTATAGAAATCACATTACGATCAAAAGTAAGCAAGGAGCTATCAACTAAATAATACATCTTAATGCATGCACATCAAACAAGCTTTTCATTCGCACTTCTTAAACATAATAAGACAATTACATAAATTCAAAAGCAAGTTCAATGGAGCATTTGCTAAAATAAATCTTCAATCAAACTAGTTTAATGAAACACATAAAACAACCTTTCGTGGAACACATTAATACACTCTTGAAGCTACTATAACATGTTCCCTTTTATACATCTTTTACAAACAAAGCAGTTTCACATAACAACTATCCACATATTAATGCACATTACTTAAGATAAAATTTAATTATGTTACTCCTAGAAAACACATGGAGAATTCTTTAAACGTACACATACAGTTTTCTCCCAATAACCAAAATAAATTTTTAAAACCCATAGCCCTTTAATAATCTAAAAACATAAGCGTCATAAGGCTCACACAAGGGTTCAAGAAGTCACACCCTTTTCTCTCTCACAAACAAGAAAACTCGAATCAAAGATAATTACACATATCCTAATCATTTTAATTTCTAGAGAGAGAGAGAGAGGAATGGTGATGATCATTTAATTTTCTACAAAATAAGCATTCAATAATTTCCATACTAGTCCTTCGAGTGGACAACACTAAGTTAGATCATAATCTTAAACAAAAACAATTCGCACTTTTAGATTCAAGACAAGCACGGACCAACCCAAATGGATTAGTTTAAAGAGTACAACACTCAAAAAGGAAGGTACATACGACTCTCTTTCAGAGTATGAGTAATCATAGACCAAGACATCAATAAGCACACCAAGCACATATAATCATTCAAAACACCAACATAAGAAGGTGAGAACAAGGTGGGAACACACATGTTACACACAAGTTAAGGTCTACTCAATCACTCACATGGAAAAGGAGGACAAGCATACACATAAGGTCGATACACCTCACACCAATAGAGGGTACACGCGACACAAGAGATCCCAGTGTTTGCAACATGGGCTCTGATACCAAATGTAATGCCTCGCCAGGAAACCCCGAAGGGATAAGCCAAAACACAAGAATAGAGTGCAATTATTATTATTTTTTTTAAAGTTACACCACATTAAGATACAACAAGATATCAAAGATTCAGATTACAAAGCGGAAGACATCAACTAACACCTAAAGAGTTTCCCAACGAGATTACTTAAATTTTACAATTCACTTAACTCACACAATTAATCCAATAAGCTGATTATCTTAATAACAAGATAATTCTTAATCAGGATAATTTCTTTCAGAAGATGGAAATATAAATCACAAGCAAAGATTCATCCATTAAGATCTATTCATAATCTTCATTCAAGCTTTTCATTAAAATACAAGCCATACATCTAATATTCTAACACACTAGAATTTCATCATAAACATATGAGATCTTTCCAAGCATACCTAATCTCCTTAACAACAACTGAATATATTCCATTACTCTAAGTTATATTCTTTCATATTCCAATTTATTGTGTTTAAAAAGACGATTGCATACATGCATCTACGATAAATCTCATCTAAACCACTTATGCATTCGATCAAAATGGCATTCAAGAAAGAACTGCATATAAACATTTAAAGTTAATTCCATCTTATCCACTTATACATTCTAACATAAGCTATTCATACAAGATAAAGTTGAATAAGGGAAACATAAGAGAATAACATCACATAACACCATAATGATCTCGGAGTTCACCCCTAAAGGGCTACATCTCCGGGTCTGCTCAACTGCAAGACCCCTTTGATAATTAATAAAGTTAAGAATACAAGAGGTTACACCATTACAATTTGGTCATCAAAGCGAAACATAAACAATATACAAGCGACCGCATCGGTCAATAAATACATAAACTATCCCTGAAAAGAAAAGGATCCAACTGAACATAATCAAAGCTAATACAAAGGTCCATTGGAGCATCCACAAAACTGAGTCATCACCACCCAAGGTCTAACATGAAACCAAGTACTCACAAGGGTAAAGACAATAGGGCGACCCACAAAAGTGCTCCTAACATGACAAAACGACAACACACTAACGAATGTAGGGACAAGTGTCATCACACAGCCTGGTACGGTTACCATGACAGGTCTTCATAGGTCCTAGCCCCATACACTGGGTTACCCTGACAACCTAATCCGAGCCTCCGGCCCATCCAAGCCTCATGTGGACCCAGACATCCTCTCGTGAAGACAAGGATGATGGTTTGCCATTTCAGGCCTTCTCACAACATGTCGAGTCTATGTTAGCACTCGTCCCATGTGTGAGGCACATTTATCTTACTTAGAGATTACATTCTAATCTATTGTTAGGTTATCACTTATTAGACTCACTTTCAAAGGGTTACCCAGTAGCCACTTTGGGCGTGGCCCCCAATCGAAAGCCACTTTCCCATACGACACTAGACTAAACTCGGACGAACTCAAAAACCAAGGAATACACATGGTCAGACGAACAGAGTTCAAATAGAGAAATCCACCATTTGGTCAAACATGACTTCATACGAGGTGCACTAACAGACGGTACTCTAACTAGAGACCTGACCGACTAAGGTCAACCACGAATCATCATTCGACACCCACACAAAGGATATGACCAACTATGACACCACCACAATACAACAGTCAACTTGGGACCGAGGACTGATACAGGTACCCCAAATCAATCCATACGACAGGGTCCTATCAAACAAAGCATGACTTGCCATTACATAAGCAAAAGCGAATACAGAAATTAAACTCGCATAGGTAATATTCAGCAGATACAATCTTTTCTGAATTGATCTAAACATTAAAAGTCGATCAAGTTTTCTACATGATCTATAATAGATTGCAGTTATCTACCTCATTTAGATACAGGTTGTCCTTGGTTTTCTAACTCTCTAAGGTTCATTGCATCGAACATACAAAAATACGCCATAACGAGTTCTTTAACCAATTTCACAAAAATATAATTTAAACAACCATTAACCAATTAATTAAGATATTTAATCTTCAATTAAAACATCATTGACGTACTGGTTCAAAATAAATCCTACACATTTGTCTTTTCCAGAACCAATTTACACTATACAGATCAAGGAAATATACATATTTAGGGAGGCCAAATAAAGAAAATCCATTCCCAGATTAGCAAATTGTTTCCTTGAGCATATAAAGAAAATTACTAAAATTAACTATTAATTAATGAATATATTTAATAATCCACGATTAATTAAATATAACAAATTAATAATTAATAATGGAATTAACAAATTAAGTATTTAATTACAAAAAAATATGCATTAATAATAAGATAAGATTGGAATATTAATTATTGTATATTTAACCTTATACAATTAATTAATAACAAATTATACTTGAATTATTAATTAATGCCAATATTTAATCATAATAAAAAAAAACTTAATTAAAATATCAAACATAATTAAAAACTTAATTTAAAATTAAATTTAATAATATTACACTATAATATATATATATATATATATTTAAAAAAAAAACATTAAAAAAAAACTTTTTTTTTTTTTGAATACTAAAAAAAAAACATAAATATGGGGGAGGGTACCCACATGGAACTCCACGTGGCCCCCCCCCTTGGGAGTGCTTCCCAATGGGAGCACGCAGCCCCCATGGGAGCGCTATTGTTCCCAAAGGGAGCACGTAGCCCCCATGGGAGCGCTGCTGCCCAAAGGGAATGCAGCACCCCTCCACGTGGTGGGGAAAACTCTCCACGTGGATGGGGTTAAAACATATTTTATTTTCATTTTTTTATTTTTTTTAACTGTGTAAAACACAGTCTGGAAAAAAAACAGTCTCCCAGAGACTAACAAAATTATTATTTTTTTAAAATTTATTTACTGTGAATAAAAAACATAGTCAGTCTCCCAGAGACTTAAAACAAACAATTTTTTTTTCTTTAAAACACACAGCTTCAAATAACCTTAAAATGAGAATTTTCCCAGCAAGAATAAAGTTTCAAATCCTCAAAAAAATTTGAAGAATATCAAACCATAATAATTTCTTCAACAAAAACCCATACTTGGGCAAAATGGGCATTTAAACTCAATAACTCAACCATTCTTCCCAACAACATCTAATTTCTAAAATAGAATTTGAATTTGAGAACACCCAATGGAGATTTAAACAAGAGTTCCTTATGAACAACCATTTCCAATTGATATCCAATATTTGGTTTTGAAAAAGCAAGAACAATAAAACCAGAAATCGAAGAGATGGATCTGAATCCTACCTTATCTCGCATTCCTGGCAAGATCTGCTGAAAAGCCCCAATCTGCAGCTCCAGGAATCCTTCCCCATCCAAAACCCCCAAATTACATCCAAAAATATTGTTTTTCAAAATTATATTTTTTTCTCCAAAAAAACTCCATCCTCCAAAATTTTCCAAAAGTCTAGGTTATAAGGAAGAGTTGACCAAAATTTCATTTTTTGGAATTAAAATTTTTATTTAAAAATAATTCCCAAAAATTACTATTTTCCAGCTATATCAATAAATTGAATTGCTTTTCCCATTTAAAATTGATTTTCTCACTCAACTGAAATTTAACCTTTCTATTTCAAAAATGCCAAAATATTAAATTAATTCTATTGCAATTAAATTTAAATCTTTCTTTTTCAACAGCATATACAAAATGCATTTAATGTTCAAAATCAACCATTTAATTGAACTTACTCCCAATTTAAATCAAGCAATTCAAATTAACGATAAATCACATACAGAAATCCTGATTAATTTAGTCCATTAATCTTTAATGCACAAACACATATTTAATCCAATTAAATACTAAGGACTAATTAATTAATTTAACCATACACACCAAGCATGCAAACCAAGAAAGTCAACCAGACTGACGACTCACAAACCCAACAAAAAGGGAATACCGATGACGATTGACGATGCTCACTTGAGCACGACTATGGTCAACTAGGGTCCTATGACCACCTAATCCAACTCTAAGGATTAAAGAGGTACACTCAAACCTGCAAATCCAGGTGAAGACGAACCTCGCACTCATGCGGCGTTGTACCTGAAATCTCCTACAACCAAGAGTCATACATGCATATATATATAAACTTAATGAAAGCATTAGCCCGATATTAATACCACGAAATAGGAACACTAAACAACTTGCATACAACTAGTGTGAAAACCACATCAATAGCTATGCATTAACTCAAACATCTGACTATAACATTATATTAAGATAAACTGACCAAGATTAAACCGAGATTAGAAATTGATTAGGGCAGGGGTACTACATCATGTCCCAAGGGCAACGACCTTCCATTAATGGGGTCGCAAACCCATTAATGGGATCGTCAACCCCTTTCTATTATTATTATTATTATTATTATTATTATTATTATTATTTTTAGAACTATTTATAGCAATTTTTTTGGGAATCTGTACATACAGTCACCCTTATTTATGGAATCTAATTTTAAAATAGGTTAATAATATTATTTATTATTTAGAATATCAATAGATGTTGATATTTTAATTATGTATAACTTAAAATATTTTTGTCTTTTAATTATTTAATAATCGATTGGTATTATAATATTTTTTATTTTTTATTTTATTATATGAAACCAAACAAAGTATTATGTATATAGGAAGAATAAGATAAATGTAAATATATTTTTATTATCTTTTCTTTATTTCTATATTATTTTATCTTATAAAGCACATTTTTAATTAAAAAGGAAAAATAAGAAATATTGTATAACAAAGATATTATTAGTATTATTATTATGTTAATGTTGGAAGAAATTTTTATAGAGAATTGACAAAAATATTCATGCACTTGAATATTTTTCTTTACATTTTTCTCAAGTAATATTCCTTATGTAATATTTTTTGTATCATATAATATTTACCCAAGTAAATCTAAACAATCCTTTCCTAGTTTCCAAATGTAATGCAATCAAAAAATTCTCCTCAAAAATACCCAAAAAACTACATGCATTCAAAAAAAAAATTTACTTGCATTCAAATTTTACTTAAACAAATATACATATATATTTATCATTACATTTTTAACAAATGATAATACTTGCATTTGAAAATATACAAAAGAAGATTAAATAGATTAAAAACTTGGATTCACAAAAAGATCAAATCTTTCCATGCTCCTACTCCTTGCAATTTTGATGTCTATCTCCTTTCAAAAGTAGTATTTATATTCTATTCATATTTCATCAAAGAATCTCCTTCCAAAAGTAGTATCTATATTCTATTCATATTTCATCAAAGAATCTCCTTCCAAAAATAGTATCCATATTCAACTCATTTTTCATCAAAGAATCTCCTTCCAAAAGTAGTATCTATATTCAACTCATATTTCATCAAAGATCTCTAACAAAACTTGCTCACAAAAATTCTTCTAAACTAGAACTAATTCATAAAATGAAACTTTTTTTATGATTACAGTTTTGCCATTAATAATTTAAAAGTACACTATTTTTATTTATTTTTCAATAAAAGTGGCCAAGCCACTAAACTTTTTTATTAATTTTAGAAATTTTTACAATAGGTTCAAAAGGCATACTGACAGGAAAGAACCCACAAGAAAACCTTCGGTTGTCGCCTTAAAATAAAGAACTAAACTACCCTTACAAAATAGCTGGATCCAGTTGATCTGAAATCCCACCCAAACCCATACAATTGACCTATATACAGATACAAAGATCCTCAATTGATTATAACTTAGTTGGTTACAAAATGAAGAGCTAAACTTGAAAAAAAGTTTCCTCGAGAAGATCTAGAAGCCCACCAGTTATCAATTGGGGAGCAGCAACAGGTTACAAAATGTGGATATAAAATTATCTCCTCAAGAAGATCATGCAGAGACACCAAGGAGCCCATGAATTTGAGCCAAAGGGGAGCCAAAACTGAAATAGACCAATTATATCCAACTCCAAAAATTTGAGTATTAAAAAAAAGGGGTTGGAGGATAAAAAATCACTCCACGAGAGTGACTTGGGCCAAGCCTTAAAAACCAACTAAACCAAAAACAAGTCACATGGGTCGACCCTGGAAAACTAACTATAAAGGGAAAAAATCAGCCATTAAGTGGCTAATGCAATGCCCATAAAAGGTGGCGGATCACAATCATTCTTTGGACCCCATACATTAACAAGGTTAGGAGTAGGGTTGGGCACCCCAACCATATTCAACAAAAAAGTCATCTTCATTCTGAGTCTCCTTCCTGGCTGGGGAGATGGTCAGAGAAAGTCAGGGGAACCCTTTAGAGGAGATAGGCCACCCAGAATATACACCAGAAGTTGGCCAACCAAGATCACTAGGAGGCACAAAAGTAGCTTTGGACCTGCAAGTCATCTAGAAGCAGGAGCATCCTATAGAGGAGAAGTTGAGTAGTGATGTGGAAAATATCTTTCCGCACCAGATTGGCAGTGGGGGGCTTGGGAACACATTGTTTGAGAGCAGTGGACAGAAGAACCGCAGTCGTGTCACCTGCCTCAAGACAAAGAATGGTCACGAGAAACAGAAGGGTCTATGGGATTATGAAAACTATACAAGGGGCATTACCCCAATGGTCGAGAAGCACTTGCAAGTGAGCCACCTCTAGTGCCACTTTATTTGCAACTTGAACTTGAATCTACACCATTACATTATTACATATACATGCTTTAGTATAAAAAGAAACATTGATATTCAGAGAGCTATGAGAAAATAAAACAATATTTCTATCTTTCCATAGAGTGAAGAGGATTTCCAACCTGAAAGCATGCCATATCTGTGTGAATCTAAAAGGAAACCTGAGAGAATCTCCTAGCAAAACCATATGCCAAGAAAAAGGTTCAGGCCAAAAACGCTGAAAGAAATCATGAATTCAAACCTACAATTGTTGGGCTCTTCTACAATACCAAAATAGATGTATGAAAGTTTCGAGTTTCTCACAAAAAGGACATGAAGGATTTGACACCCCCAGATGCATGAGATGAGAACCCAAGGGAAAGCCTTGGAAAAGAATACACTAGGAAAAATGGGTCACTTTGGGTTCAGAAATGGTAGTCCAAATAGTGTGAAATCTATGTTGCCATGTGGCTTGAGAAGATTGCCAATATCATTAAAGATTCAAAGAAGAAACCATTGGAAAATGAAGCACGAACCAATGGTAACCTAGATTGGGCTTGTAATTATAGAAAGGGGTGTTGGGGAACCAATGCCAATCTTTTCATCAAGGCTTGGTAGAGTGAATTGCAAGTTTGTTTAGCATATTCAAATGTAGAGCCAACATCAATAGGTCAAATGTATGTCGATCTGGTCGGCTGAAGTGGAATTGGGCCTATAAATCCTCCCAACTGTGGAGATTCATAGTAGCATGAGAAAAATCATGGAGTGCAAATTCCATGCTTATGAAAGTGCAAATCATGAACTCTAGGAACATGCACCAGGGGAAGCTCCTAAACCTGTATGAGTGAAAACCTCCAAATATTATGTTGGTTGAAAGAGAGGCCATCTCAAAAACCAGCCCCATCCCAGCAAAGCCACAACTTGATAGCCTCCCAAGCCCGCCAGATGCTTTTAGCAACAAAAGTCCCTTGAATTTGCATAATATATTTTATCACCAAAAGGTTATGAAAACCAATCCCCTTCCAGATAGGCCTATTGACAAGATACCCAGAAGAAATGTACACTATTACATTCAGAGCTAATTTCCGATGGTCGATTGTCAGAATTGTGACTAATTTTCATCAGAGTTTCGACAAAAGTAGCCATCAAAAACTTGTCGTCAGATTTGTCGACGATGCCCTAATCGTCGGAAATACGAAAATCCCATGGACTCTGCCGATGGTGGGCATGATCTCTCTTTCGATCAAAAAAGTCGTGGAACATGCATCATCCCCATTGGATGCTTCAGCAGATTTCGTCGCAAAGTCGACGGCCATTTGGAACTTTGCACTGACAGTGATGTTGTTTGTCCGATACTTGTGTCATCGGTCCATTCAGAGGTATTGCTGACCATCTGACTACGAAGTGTCATCACACGTACAACATCCTTGTCGGATGTTTGTGTAGTTTGAGTAAGAAGTGTGACAACTCCAGAACACTTTCACTGACGAGAACGATGTATGTCCGTCAATTTCATCATCGGTGGAAAGCTTAGTATTCATCGTAATTCTGATGATGATAATATTTTTATTATTATCCAGTCATTGATATGTATAGCGAATGATATTCTATCCCCACCATCTACCAGTAGGGGGCATAGGTTTGAGGCTAATATGATCAGGTGGACCATTATTGAGATGGTCCAACTCCCTAGTCTCACTCTAGGACTAAGCTCATGCCATATCTAAATGAAAGACATCTCAAACACATCGTCGATGGAAAGCTGCAAAATACCATTTTCATACATAAGCAAGACATACACAATTGGGCACAATCACCAAGAGAACGATAAAAAGTGTGTTTGAGATCATTGTCCTAATTGTGGTGTGGTCATGAAGAGATCACCATAAATTTGTCAACCTTTCCTTCATTTAAACCAAGTAAACCTTTATGTATATGCATATGCATATGGATATATATATATATAGATATATATATCATTGTCCTAATTGTCCTAATTGTGGTGTGGTCACGAAGATATCGACGTAAATTTGTCAACCTTTCCTTCATTTAAACCAAGTAAACCTTTATGTATATTGTTCGTGTACAAACAAGACAATATGGGAGTTCATTATACCCAGCAATTTGTGGTGGTGTTGTTCGTGTTGGCTCTGTTGGACCCTACAATTAAGATTCAATATACATTATTCAATAAGATTAACTGTGCAACATAATGAAATATTGAAAAGTGTGTTATCTTGTTGAGTTTCACTTGGTTTCGAGAATAGTTTAATATTCTCTACTTAACAAGGCCAACCACGTGAAGGTGGAAGCTCATTTGGCCCCTACCCCCCCCTAACATCACTCTAAATTCCCCGTTAACATCTTATAACATTCATTCATTCATTCTTTCTTTCTATCATTAATAAAATATAGAATTCATTCATTAATATCACATAACATTCATTAACACATAACATTGATTAACATTAATTAACATGCAACATTAATCAATATTAATTAACACATATCATCCATAACCATTAATTAGCACATAATTACATTCACTAACACATAAAAATCAATCATTATCAAATAAGTTAGATTACAATCATTTCTTTTTTATTTCTTTGAAGCTATGAAAAGACTAAGTGGAACATCAGTTTCTTCATCATTTCCCCCCTCTGTAGATGTTCTGCCAACTGCTTGTGATCTCGATGTATGCCTAGTCCTATACTGAGGACGAGGACACTGAAGCGAAGGGGGGTCCTCTGCAATAACAAAGAAATGGGTTAAATTCAAAAAAAAATTTATTATTGTTACAAGTATTTCATTAATTTAGAGAACATAATTGTTTCTCTCTTTACCTGATGGGGCCACATCATTTTGTGTAGCCTCAACCTCAACATGCTGAACACCCTCTAGATCATCTGGAGTTGAAATACTAAAGGTTACATTAATGATGAACACCAATTGCAATTATATTTGTTTAAAGGAATAATAGTGGTCCTCTTTACCTGACTGGGGAACATCACTTTCCTGATGTTGTGTACCCAGATCATGCTCCACTTGGTCACCACCGACTACATGCTCTAAAATATTAACAAAAAAGATTACATTAATTACTACTCTAATTACAAATTAAGATGTTTAATTGTATGAATATCTAAATAAATAAATTTGAATACCAAATGAATACCTCCACTACTGGGATGCACATCCGGACCTTCATGTGTAGGTGGTGTTTCATGATTAGCAGGTTGCATTCCAATGTCACACACATTGTTATCATTGCTTGCTTATTTAAAACAAATATAGTCACTTTATGTTGGAACTCAACATCAATTAGATTATTGGTAAAGTATTCAATTTGAAATAATTTCCATTTAGCATATTTACCTATGTGACGGATGCACTCAAATGTTGAGTATGCCCACTCAATTCTCGTAGCTAATCAACCACAGCTGAATAGCCTTGCTGGTAGGCAATTCTCTTGTCATCTTTTGTGGGCGCTCTATTGAATTCAGAGCCCTGCATTTTTGCTTGGTATCATGAATTTTGCTTGCATTGTTTGATAAAAGAAAAATGTTTGCAATTTATTAATATTTTGATGCAATATTTCGTTTACATGAGATACTTACAATTCATGCAGCAAGTTTCATGTAATCACCAGAGCCAAGTTTGTGTTGCTCGTGCTTTTCTTGTCTTGCCTTGGTTGCCTTTGACATGTCACTCAGTCTATAAAAATTTTGAAATATGTTAGATTATATAAATATAAAGAGTAATTAATTAGTACAAATTATATTCTTAATAGTATCTCGTACCTTCTTCTAGCGTCTAGTGGTGTATTTCCTTTTTTCCTTTCAATTCTCTCCTTGGCATCCAAAATCATGTCCTTCCACTCCCTCTCTGGAATCATGGGGGATGCTCGTACTTTAGGTTCCTCTCTAAATGGGTCCTGTATTGGTCCCTCACATACTTTAGATATGTGCCATCTTTTTCAAGGAGCTTGGTTTTGTCAAAGGTGTCATTTCCAAACCACTCAACCATTTGGTTTGTCAATTCATTTTTTAACCTTTTTTCTTGGTCATTCCACCTTTTAAAGCAAAAACAAACCTGTTAGATTTAGAAATGAACTGAAGCTACATTTATTACACTTCAAGAAATGGATCAAAGGAAAACTATTCTAGCAATGATATGAAATCAAAATAGTGGATTAGAGTTAGTTCACATATGATGTACCACCTTTTACGTATGGTGGGCCCAAATATCTGCAATGCAATATCACTAAGATGTTTATAGAAAATATCATTGCCTGCAAAAAATTCATGGGATCATTAGTCCAAAATGAGTGATCATAAAGTAAATTACAATTAGAGTATATATAATAATAATTTTAAAGTACCTGGAACCTTTTGTATCTTTAAGGGAATCATTTCTTCGTCACTCACCACCAATGTGGCCTGCAACGTTCCCATACTAGCAATACGAGAAGATCCAGGAAATGATGGTACATTATCAGCAATAGTTGCCTCTGGCACATCCTCATGTGCATCTCTTCCTGCAAAAAATGAATCCACTATGAAATGGCATTAGAATTCAAGAAAGAATGCTTGAAGGGAAATAAACACATGATAGAAGATAGAGGAAAAGAGGGATCTACCAATAGTGGGTAGGCCAATATGACGTGCACTAGAGGATGTCTGCATGCTACGTGTTGCCGACATTGCAGTTGGAAATACAGGTGAGGGTAACTTCTGATGAGGCGGCAGTGACATTTGCACAGGAACATTAACAACACCTAAAGAATAATACATTAAATATATCAAACATTAAATATATGAAAAGTGTAAGAATTGTAAACAAGGATGAACCTTTATTTTGAAAGTTGACAGTGTCAAGTATGATGTGTTTTGGGTACTCAGAGTGATAAGCCAAGCAAGTGATAATACAAGAAAATTGTCATCACCTGAAGATCCTGCAACACCTTGATCGTGGCAACAACTTTCATGAGGGCGGATAAATTGCTGTAAAAACAATACGTACATATTTTAGTTAATGACATAAAAGAAAATAAAATATAAACCATTATTGAACTTTTGTTATAATTAAAGCTTTCATTACTGCTTACTTGCAAGTTTTCTACTGTCCGAAGGAATAATTCCACCCTCTCTCGTATCTCATCAGTAATAGGATGCACGGTTTTCAAAGCAATAATCTCTTTTCTAATTTTTGTAAGAGGCATTTTAAAGAATTTAATAAGGTGTGTGGAATCTTCAGGGTCATTATTGCTTAACCCTAATGATTCCACATCCCTAGAAAGGTGCTTAGGTACTGCAACTCCCTTTCCCTTTCCCCAAACATTCATTTGTGTCAAGAATATCATTAACAATTACAAAATTAGTATAAATCACTAAAAAAAAGAACATAATAATGTAACAGTTTACTTCTATCTAATTTGTACAGTTACAATGAGGTGTACCTGCTTGGTAGAAGTGTCACAAGCTACATCCCTGTTTGCAATATGTGATGGATCCATGTCACCCTGTGACAAAGAAAAAATATAAAAAACGTTAGCGAAATTAAACCAATAGACTTAGCAAAAAAACTTCATAATAAAATGGTATATTGGATTCATTAATTGGAGGTTGGTTAATTTAAATAGTATATAGTACGTACCATCCCCATGATATTAACTTTGTTTGTATCTATACGATTCAAACTATAATCGATTAGAAGCTCTTCGCCTGCACTTATTGATTTTATCGCACATACAAATACATGATTTCCCTCACACGCCTCAAATATGCAATTGGGTTGTTTATTAGTTGACCCAGGTCGCATACTATTTATAAAACCTGAAATATTCCTTGTTTCTTTTGGTCGACCATCAATGTATACAACCACTCATTTACTTTGATCATTATCTTTATGTTGTATATAATTTGCTGATAGTGCATACCTACACATACTTTTTTTATATTTAACAATCTGCATCCAGTTATTGTAATTGTAACAAGGTCCAACAAACTCCATCAATTCAACAACTCTATTGTAACAGACCTTTATGCCATCCATGGAAAATAAGCCTAAACCATGTAACGACGAAGGTTCTATGTGATATATCCTATCGTTAACATAAAAATCGGTGTTTATTAGAGGAAGTTCCTTGGGCACCCATTGTTTCTGTAGATGTCTATACCTCAGTGGCACCTCAATGTCTCCTTTGGTCTCATCATCATAAGAACATGACCCCCCTTGAGCAAGGAAAAATTTCATGTGTTTATTGAATTTTTTTCTAATCTTTTGACCTCTTGTTGATCTCCCTATTTTAGACCTACTACATGTGTCACTTTCATTTTCTATTCTTGCATTTTCCTCACTCGACGAAGATAGATATGAAAAATACCTATTTGGGGGTACCTGCACTCCATGAAATGAGAGAGTTAATTGGTAATGAGAGAGAAATTTTGCAAATGAGGGTAATGTTGATGAAGAAGTCAGCCCTAAAGTTGATTTTGGGATTAAAATTGGAATAAGTCCAACTGGGGCCTCAAGTGTTGATAACTGTATTAGATTTGCTACTAATGTCAAGGTTTGAAAAACTGAGGAAGTTTGTTTTCCAAGTAATTTTAAAAAAATAAATTGTTTTTATAGGATGTATTGACTAGTTATACTTGTCCAACCATGAGACTGTGCAGGATCCTCATCAAAGGGGTTTAGGGTCTTGTACAATGTAATCCAATTATCTTATGTTAGCTAAAAATTACATATTACAAAACATGAACAACATGAACTTTGTAGACAAAACAAGTACTAAATAAATAAAAATATGTTGTCATCAAAATCATTGTAAATTTTTTAATTCCTTACCTTTACTTTATGTAGACTATGTAGGATCGTCAACTAAATGGTTGACGATATCTGTAGTCAATGACCTGTTCCCACCAAGGGTGACAACATCACACAGGGACTATACCTGAAATCAACACCATCAATTGAGCATCATAAGCATTACTACATTTGTAAGTTGATAAACTATAAATACATACGTATTACAAGCATCATAAGATCACATGATGTGTCATCATATATGTAACTGAGCATCACAATTAGCATCACATATGTGTCATCATAAACATGTAATCCATCACATATGTATCATAAATCACCATCCATCACATAGGTAATAAACAATCCACATTCTATAAATAAACACAAAGTTCAAAAAATGTCACATGCATCATCATAAACATGTGATCCATCACATATGTATTTTAAATCAACATCCATCACATAGCTAATAAACAATTCAATTTCCATAAATAAACACAGTTTACAAAAATGTCACATAAATAGTCACTTCCCTATCTCCATCTCCATATTAAAAGGTGCATCATGAATTAATTATGTAATGGCATTAGAATTCAAAACATAATGAATTAATTATGTAAAAAAAATTCTATCAAGAAGTCAATATTAAATAGATAATATACTAATTGCATACCTCATACATTTCATTCTTCATCATCATGAACATCAAGGTCATCATCATCATCATCATCATCATCATCATCATCATCATCATCATCATCATCAACGTCTTCGCCATCATCACCATCACCATCACCATCACCATCACCATCACCATCACCATCATCATCATCATCTTCTTCTTCTTCTTCTTCTTCTTCTTCTTCTTCTTCTTCTTCTTCTTCATCATCATCATCATTGAAAAACTGTCGATCATGATCATCATCCAATTCATCTTCTACTTCTTTGGTATCTTCTTCTTCCATCACATTATACTTTATTGACCTTCCTCTTGGATAATGTCTAACAACAAATGACCAACCCGGTTTATGTGGAACCTCTAAGTAAAATACTTGCTCACATTGGCTTGGAAGAACATAGGGCTCATCCCCAACTGGTTCAAATGACCTTGTATTTAGCATTATAAAACCATTATCATGTTCAATAACAGTTCTATCAAAATCATTTTTACTCAATCATAGCCTATACCATTTGATGACGAACAAAACTAATTTGAAGGAATTAAAGTCACACTCAAGTATATCATCCAAAATGCCATAGTATCGATTTTGAGACTATTGAGGATGTATGTCATTTCTCAATGAAATATTTGTCACCTCAAAGACTGCAGTGATGCCAGAATCACAAGTTTTCTTCATGTCATCCAACTTTTTTATGCGAAATTTATGACCATTGTAGCACATAGCGTTGTGGTGTTTGACCTGCGATATGTCAAACATATAAAATTTATTGCATTGTGAGTTGATAAACATATGGGTGATTAATAAATTTATGCGTACCTGTTTATCTCTTAAACCATATGCTAAATCAATTTCCCTTTGCGTAACATTAGAATCTCCATTACGATGAGCTTCTTTAACCAATGAAGCCACACCTTCCCATGTTAACATGCGTCCAGAATGTTGACAACGTTCAATCCATACCATCATCCAATCAAGATTGTTTGCAATATACAAATGTAGTGCATCCCACTCTCGACCAACTGTACAAAAAATAAATAGACGTCTTACAATCGATTTATTTTGAAGATTAAGAATTAATTAACTACAATAACATCTTATAATTACCTCTCACTTTCCTCAATCTACCTTTCCTTGTCAAGTACTCCCCTTCGAATTTGTTAATGGTGTTGGGATCCCAAATGCGATCCACGTGGATCTTTGCTACAAACTTAGGAAGATATTCAGAAATGTACACCATAGTTTGGTATACCATATATCCCTCCACCATAGAACCCTCAGGATGTTCTCTTTGTCGAACCAAAGCCTTCAAAAAATTCAAGTGTCTCTCAACCATCCACATTGACCTAGTGTGTATAGGTCCACACAATTCAATCTCCTCAACTTGGTGTATGAGGTAGTGTTCTTTTGCATTGAAAAAAGCTGGAGGTAGACACTTTTGCATTTCACACATTAAATGAGGAAATTTTCTCTTCCAATATTTTATATTGTCTTTATGGATTTCTTTATATGACAACCACCTACAAGATATTCAAGATGCAAAAAAATATATTACATAACAAGTAAAACAAATAACAAATATAATATCTATACATCAAACTAAACAAACATCACTACTTACCTCATGTATTTTCCAAGATCATATATGACTTGCTTGACATTATTGTCGAAGTCATCTAGGAGAGATAGAGGTAGAACGTACCGCAACAATTATAAAATTTTCTTTTCATTTTTTTGTAACATATTACAATGAAAAGTGCATGTACGCGTAGTACTTAAATACATACTAAAAACACAAGAACATGAATTACCTTAATGAAGGTATGCCAATCATGCATTTTCATCCCTGGCCCAAATTCACTTTTCTTTGATATGAGATTGTTTATGTTCGCAGCAAATCCTGTGGGAAATCGAATTTTTCGTATGACTTCTTTTATAGCATTTCTTTGTTGGTCCGTTAATAACCAAGGAAGCTCACTTATATTAATCTGGTCTCCATGGCTATTTGATTGAATGACATTTATCATTGTATGATTGGAATCCTGAATGTCACTACATATTTTGACAATGTTTTCTTTGTCACTCTTTCCATCCAATATTTTCCATACTGTCTCTGTTAAATTCTTTCCAATATGCATACTATCAAACAATTGAACAATTTGTAACTGCTCGTAGTAGGACAACCTACTAAATTGTTGGGGATAACTTTTTAGTCCCTTAGAAAGGTGGTCATTTTGTTGGCATTATAATAGACAAGGGAGATTGTTGGCATTTCAATAAGGATATTGAGAAGGTTGTTATGGATATAACTGATTAAGGATGTTTACTGTCTTAATATTATTATTTTGTCATTGATGTCAAGAAATTGATTTTCTAATTCAGTATGATGTTGTCATATCTTGAGAAGTATGAATTGGTGAGTATAAAGATGTTGGTAAAAGATACAGAAAGAATGTGATGAATAAGGGGAGGAATAAGTTATTCAATGGGCAACTATTACTGAGCTAGACAATGATGAGATCATGATGTTTAGATTGTTTTGATATCCTACATATGTTATTGATTGTAAGGTTAATACTATACTATGTTACCGAGCAAAGAACCTAGTGGGTAAACCCTAAGATTATCACTATCGGTTAATGAAGGCAGAATGTCTACTGAGTGAAGTTTAGTATTTACCAAGTTGCAACCGAGTAATAATAGAATGTATTAAATGAATAAAAGCATTATTTAATGAGGGAAGCTGATGAGCTGGTTATGATTAAATGATTGGTATGCCATGCATGAAGTTCGTTAAGAATCTATGGCAAAGGAAAATCGGTAGGAAGATCTACAGCTCAGATTGAACCACAATACCCTAGCACAAGTTCCAAGAAATGTATGCAAGTTCCAAGGTGGGGTAAAACATTTTCAGATTCAAGGATACATTGAACCTGGTCAAGTTTGAAGATCTGATGGCTATGATTGATCATGAGATATGTGATCAAGGAGATTAAGCGGTTGGCAAATTGTTTATAAATAAGGAACTGTTGATAAACAATGCATGTGGGCAAGTGAATGCATAGGGATTCTACATAGTGATTACCGAGCACAAAAGCTTGAAGACCTTTTTGAATAACAGAGTATAGAGCCCAGTAGATGGACAAGATTAGTTCTATGTCTAGATTGTATTGAGCAAATAAGAATCTGCTTTAGCATTTTTAGATGTGAAGTTGCAGATAGAGTTTTATTACTATTATTTTGTAAAGTGATAGAAAATCTCTTAACTAAGTGGACTTAACAGTATTATTTGTAAAACCCTCTAGCAAGGTGACATTTTGATTGAGTGTTTGAAATCCTTTAACAAGGTCACTTCTAACAAGGTGAAGATCCTAACAAATCTGAGGGAAATCCCTTAACCGGATCACATCTAGCAATGTGTTTGTAATATTTAATAGGATTTGCTTTTAACCGAGCATACTCTAGAAGAGTATATTTCTTAGTGGGTCCGAAATCCCACAGTGGTTTTTCCCTATTTGGGTTTCCACATTAAATCTGGTGTTATAAGTGTTATGATGTTTATGTGCTTATGAGTTTGCATGTTTAGTAATTTTGGTTATATTGCTGAAGTATATGTTACCGAGGTTGAATCTGTTGTTTTTATGGAAGATTAAGTTTGTATGATTCATCCCCCCTCTCATCTTATTAACTTGGCATATGTACTTAACATTAAGTATCAGAAATATCAATTGGTATCAGAGCTTTGGACTCTGGAAGAAAAGTTTAAAGGTACTTGAGGCAAAGATCCAAAGATGTATAAGAGGGATGCACTGAAGCTGAACAAGTCAAGTTTCTCTACATGGCAAAAAAGGATGAAGCTCCACCTATTAGGAGTTGGATAATATGTTGTATATTATCTGGAGAATGATTTCATTACACTGAGCACCTATCCATTGACAATGGAAGAGATAAAGGCAAAGCAAGAACATATTCAAGCAATGATTGAAATAACATCTGCATTGACTAACTCAAAGTTTAATGATCTAGAAGGCTGCAATGATGCAAAAGCAATGTGGGACAAGCTCATATCTGTGTATGGTGGAGATGAACATGTTCAAAGAGAAAAAGTGGATAGTCTAAGAGGACAACTTGAATCTATGAGGATGAATGAAGGTGAGAACATAGCCCAGTACAATACAAGACTAAAGGAGATTGTCAATCAAATCGAAGGAGCAGGTGGAACTACTGAAGAAAAGGATATAACAAGTAAGTTGTTAAGAACCCTTCTACTAGCTTATGCAATCCAAGTCTCTACAATCAATGAATTGAGGTCTGTACCCAATATGTCATTTTCTTTAGATGCTACTATTGGTAAGCTACATGCATTTGAGTTAAGTAATTTTGATAACAGTGGGTCTTCAGTAAATAAAGTTGAATCTGCATTTAGTTCTTTTCATATTGGTGAATCTGATGATTACAATGATAGAATGAGTAAGTACACTGAAGGGGATCATAATGGAGCAAGTGAAAGATTTCGTAAGAACATGGAAAAAGTGCACAAACTATATGAGGAAATCAGAAAGCAAGAAGAGTTTGAAACACTATTAGCTAGAAGGTTACCGAGAGGCAAAGGTAAGTATAAAGGAAAACTACCTTTGAAATGTTTCAATTGTGATAAGATAGGACATATGGCTTCTAATTGTCCTGACAAAGATTCTACTGAAAAGAGAGATTACCAAGATGACAGACAGAAAGATAATCATTACAGAGGACACCGAGACTTCAGAAGAAGAGATAGAAAGTCATGCCTAATAGCTGATGAGGAATCAAATGATGATAAATCAGATGAAATTGATATAGAGGAAGTAGTTTATGTGGCTATCAAAGATGGATCAAATGAAGAAAGGTATGAAGAAAAAACCCTAATATCTCACATAAATACTAATGATTCTTGGATCATAGATAGTGGATGCCCACATCACATGACAGGTGGTAAACACAAATTTGTTACATTAGAAGATTATGATGGAGGCTATGTAAGATTTGGTAATGATGCACCATGTCTAGTAAAAGGTAAAGGATCTATAACACTTCTTGACAATGCAAGATGCAATGATGTTTGTTGGGTTGAAGGTTTGAAATACAATTTGTTGAGTGTAGCATAGCTAAACAATACAGGTTACCGAATAGAATTTCAGAAAGGAATTGTCAAAGTTCATGACTAGCATGGAAAGTTTGCTGCTACCAGGACACAAACAAAAGGTAACACATTTCACCTTGACTCAACTTGGAACAAGTGTCTATATGCAAATATAGATGATACCTGGTTATGGCATAAAAGGTTTTGTCATGTAAATTTTGATAATCTGATCAAAATAAGCAAGAAGCATCGAGTAAGAGGTCTACCGAGTCTTGAAAAATCTGAGAATGCTATGTGTCGAGGATGCTAGATGGGTAAAATGACAAGGTCAAGCTTTACAAGTAAGTCCTACACTTCTAAGGGAATTTTAGATCTTGTGCACATTGATCTTTGTGGTCCTATGAAAGTTCAAAGTTATTATGGTGATAAATATTTCATATTATTTGTGGATGATTACTCAAGGATGATGTCAGTAATGTTTTTAAAAGAAAAATCAGAAGCTTTTCAAATGTTTAAATGGTACAAGGCAAGAGTTGAAAATGAAACAGGAAGACAACTGAAATGTCTTAGATCAGATAGAGGAGGAGAGTTCACATCTGATGAGTTCAACTTATTCTGCAATGATCATGGTATAAAAAGACAAGTCTCTACACTGAGAACTCCACAACAAAATGGGATAGCTGAGAGAAGAAATAGATCTATTGTGGATTGTGCCAGAACCCTAATGATTGAAAAGAAAGTGCCACAAACATTTTGGAGAGAAGCAATAAGCACAACAGTTTACACCCTAAACCGAGTACAACTAAAGAAAGGAACTTTGAAGACACCATATGAGATCTGGTATGACAAGAAACCTAATGTAAGTTATTTTAAAATTTTTGGAAGTAGCTACTATGTTCACAAAGATGACAGAAATGGCAAATTTGATCAGAAAAGTGAAGGAACATTTCTTGGTTATTCTTCTAGAAGTAAAGCATTTAAATGTCTGATCAAATCATCTAACAAAATAGTAGAAAGTGAAATTTTGAAAATTGATGAATTTGCAAAAAGAAATGATGAAGGAAACTCCAAAGAACCAGAAGATTATGATGAGTTTGTCTATGTTCAACCGACAAGTATTACCAAGAGAACTATTGAAGAAAATGAAGAGAATATCCAGTTACCGAGTGATGAAGAAGATTATTTTGTCATTAATGTCAAGAAATTAATTTTCTAATTCAGTATGATGTTGCCATATCTTGAAAAGTATGAATTGGTGAGTATAAAGATGTTGGTAAAAGACACAGAAAGAATGTGATGAATAAGGGGAGGAATGAGTTATTCAATGGGCAACTATTACTGAGTTAGACAATGATGAGATCATGATGTTTAGATTGTTTTGATATCCTACATATGTTATTGATTGTAAGGTTAATACTATACTATGTTATTGAGCAAAGAACCTAGTCAGTAAACCCTAAGGTTATCGCTATCGGTTAATGAAGGTAGAATGTCTACCGAGTGAAGTTTAGTATTTACCGAGTTGCAACCGAGTAATAACAGAATGCATTGAATGAATAAAAGCATTATTTAATAAAGGAAGCTGATGAGCTGGTTATGATTAAATTATTGGTATGTCATGCATGAAGTTCGTTAAGAATCTATGGCAAAGGAAAATTGGCATGAAGATCTACAGCTCAGATTGAACCGCAATACCCTAGCACAAGTTCCAAGGCAGGCTAAAATGTTTTCAGATCGAAGGATACATTGAACCTAGTCAAGTTTGAAGATCTAATGGCTATGATTGATCATGAGATATGTGATCAAGGAGATTAAGTGGTTGGCAAATTGTTTATAAATAAGGAACTATTGATAAACAATGCATGTGGGCAAGTGTATGCACAGGGATGCTACATAGTGATTACCGAGCATAGAAGCTTGAAGACCTGTTTGAATAACAGAGTATAGAGCCCAGCAGATGGACAAGATTAATTCTATGTCTAGATTGTATTTAGCAAATAAGAATCAACTTTAGCATTTTTAGATGTGAAATTGTAGATAGATTTTTATTACTGTTATTTTGTAAAGTGATAGAAAATCTCTTAACCGAGTGGACTTAACAGTCTTATTTGTAAAACCCTCTAGCAAGGTGACATTCTGATTGAGTGTTTGAAATCCTTTAACAAGGTCACTTCTAACAAGGTGAAGATCCTAACAGATCTGAGGGAAATCCCTTAACTGGGTCACATCTAGAAATGTGTTTGTAATCTTTAACAAGATTTTCTTTTAACCGAGCATACTCTAGAAGAGTATATTTCTTAGTGGGTTCGAAATCCCACAGTGGTTTTTCCCTATTTGGGTTTCCACATTAAATCTGGTGTTATAAGTGCTATGATGTTTATGTGCTTATGAGTTTGCATGTTTAGCAGTTTTGGTTATATTGCTGAAGTATATGTTACCGAGGTTGAATTTGTTGTTTTTATGGAAGATTAAGTTTGTATGATTGACCCCGCCTCTCATCTTATTAGCTTGGAATCTATACTTAACATTAAGTATCAGAACTATCACATTTATGCCTTCACGACCTTCATGATCATCAATCACATCATCAGTAAACAAAACAAAATAGTAAAGATGTTTTATGACAAACCAATAGATGGAATGGCATTACCTTGACAATTAATTTTACTATATTCCAACTTCCACATGCGAGGTGTCATTCTTCGTGGATTTGATGTATTCTCTTCTTTCCCATTGAAAATATGTTTTTTAGTATTTCAATACTTATGATTTTTGTGGAGAAAGTGCCTATACTCATCAAACACCTGCTTTCCTAAACCTTTTGAATGACGAGATTTCATCTTTGCACCACAAACAGGACATGCAAATTTTCCCTTTGTTTGAAGACCTACAAGATAATGTATAATTGGATTAAATATGATAATTTTTTGAGTTATAATGTTCATGCACAACTTAAACACTATAACATACCACAAAAATGTGTGAGCCCTGGGGAGTTGTGTATTGTCCATAGAAGCATCGCATGGAATTGAAATTGTCTTTGTCCTATTGGTCTAGAGACGTCATACATAGTGACACCATTCCATAACTCCAGCAACTCGTCGATAAGAGGCTCGATATATACATTCATATCATTAACTTGGTACTTACCTAATTGAATGAACAAAAACATTACATAATTATTATGACCATTTTATTTCAATATTTATAATTAAATTTAGACGACTATATTTAAATGATAAAATACTGGGAACAATCATTGCCAATATTATGTGCTCCCTCTTTATTGACATCCGTGGAGGAATACTATTGTTGATAACAAAAATAGGCCACACTGAGTAAACAGATCTCATCTCTCCAAATTTAATTGACACCATCCACTACCAATGAAAGCCTGAGATTACGAGGTTCTTCTTTAAAGTGTGGCCACTTTTCCTCTATTTCCATAAATGTTGAACCATCCACAGGCATTCGAATAATGTCATCTCGACTTCTATTGCGTGCATGGTAATCCATAAATTGTGCCAAGCTAGTGCACTTGAATATTCGTTGCATACGTGGAATAATGGGAATATAGCAAAGAACCTTGCGAGGAACCCTTTTTGTTATTTGATCTGTTCGATATCTACTGATCTGACATTCAGGGCATTCAATTTGAAATTCTTGTTGTTTGTGATATATAATATGATCATTGGGACAAGCATCTATTGCTTGATACTCCATTCCAATATCTTTCATAATGGCAGATAATTCTCGGTATGAGAGAGGTAGAATATTTGATAGTGGTAACAAAAACTCACCTATCAATCTACAACAAAAAATATAATTTGTTAATATAAAGAACATTAATGGTACAACATGATTCACAGTTTATTATGACATATATGACATACCTTAACATATGTGACATTGTTATGTTGGATAAACCATTCATAACCTTCAAGTTCACCAACAACAATACAGCAGAGAGAAGAGTTTCCTTCAAGCCTTCGTAAAGGGCCTCAGATGCCTTCTAAAGTAGAGGGACATCATGAATGACATCAAGGTCATCTTCATCATCATGATTAGCTGCATGAGTACTAAATGTGTCATGGTTCAATGTATTTGTACCATCATCTTCAATTGTGTTTTCTGGCTCATGAATGTCATCTTCCATGGGATCATTATCTTCAGCTTTGATATTCACATCTCCATGTTTGTCCACTTCAAAAACCATATTCTCTGGGTTGTGTTGATCCATACCATGTGCTCTGGGGTGCTTGACCTATATAAAATTGATATAAAATTGATAAACATAAATAAACCATGATCATGATCTCATCATCACATGATTTATTATGTATATAAATTGTTAAAATGATATAATGAAAAACTTACCAATGGATGATAATCATGTCCACCTTCAATGTGACCACGCAACCTACAATGTTTCTTCGTTGTTTTGATTAGAAGCCTTTTAATCTTTAACCCCTTACAAATTTTGCACTGTTGGTGTAAATAAATATTCATTTTGGATATTATTACACTTACTTAAGTTAACTTAGGATAATGCATCTCTTCGTAGTTTAGATTTGAGACACTTAGGGAAGTGTGCACTTAGGAATAGAGCTTGTAGGAGAAATTCCACCTTTTGTGGTCTTATTTTGTTGTTACACTCCACATTCGGTGGGTCATCCACCTCTTGTGGAATATTATATTATTTCTCCTACCTACCCTTAGTATTTCTTACCTACCCTTGTTTCTCATTGAGCCACATGTCATATTTGTGTGCTCATACATCCATATGGCCTTGCCTATATAAGCAGGCCTCTATTCATTGTATTGGTTAATCCAATTGATCATTTGTATATTGATGAGAATACAGTTTGTTCTTGTCATTCTATTCTCTCTTTTATGTTTTTCATTGTGCCCTTGATCTTGGCAAAATCCTACATGGTATCAAAGCTATTGGGGCTTCATTGATCGGTTTTTGGAGACATCGTGGAAGGCTTCTATTTTCGGATTTGGGGATCTTCATTTTTGGGGGGCGTCATACAACAATTTGGACATCACCGTTGAATCTGGGAGGTCGTTTCCATTAATTTTGACTATAAAGTCGACCTATTTTGGTGAGAAATTTTTTTTCCCCATTTTGGCTAATGTCGTATGGATTTCGAAATTTAAAAAAAAAAATTATTTTTTTCAAAAAAAAAAGATTTCAAAAATTTTCAAAAAAAAAAAGCAAAAACAAGTTTTTTTTGCATTTTTTGAGGGGTCCGTAGACCCCATGTACTCGGCCATACCTGCTGTGCGCAGGTTGCAGGTACCTACCATTGTAGGCCACGCAGGACCCTGGTTGCTGCACTGTGTACCCGCCGGCTGCCTCGCTTCCCCGACGGCTGCCTTGGTTCTCCTCCCACCGGTCGCTACCGAGCATGCCACCACTACCGAGACCTGCTATCGAGACCCACCATTGTTGAGCACGCCACTGCCCACACCCTCCAAAGCCCGTTGCCGCCGCTCGCCGCTGGTCTCCGCTCTCCCGTCTCCAGCAGTACCTCCTTCCGCCGGCGTATTGAAAACCGGCGATCCACGTCTGCCACGTGGTAGGAGGCCACTGGCCCGTGGCCACCTCGTCTGACACATTAGCTCTAAATGGAAGCCCAGTTAACTGCCACATCACTGCGCCACATAGCCCGTCCATATAGTGCCACGTCATCCATACGACCTGTAGAGTCACCTGCCCAGTCAGCAGTCCGTACAGTACGGATGCCCAGTCAGCAAGGAGGCAAAGTTTTTGTGACGGTCATACGGCCATAAAATTTAACATAGTGACTTGCTGATGTCAGCACCACATCAGCACTTTTTGAAATTTTTTTGACCCCTCTCCATTGGGCTTTTCAGTTTTGCAGTCCAACTTTGGAAGGCCATATCTTGCTCATTTTTGCTCCTTTTTTGGTGCAATTTTTTGTGAAATGGGCTAAAATTTCATGATCTTCGCAGTGGTGTGGTTATTTTATGATTTTGGTGCATAGGTTTTTCAAAAATTTTGGATTCTCTTAGCTGTACCTATCCAATCCTCAATTCTGCAACTTCAAAGGCCTCGTTTGAGCTCATACGACCTCTTTTTCAGGTGCCGTTTTTTTTTAAAGTGCTTATTTTTTTGTCTACTTTCAGAATCTATGATTAGATTTTAGAGATTTTGAGTGAAAATTGTACTTTCAGATATTGGTCTTATTTGGCCTATTAGGTACTTGTAAATTGCTTGGATCTTAGTTAGATCTCTTGCATTATCAGTTTGAGACTCTTTTGGCCTTATTGAGGTAGTTTTAAAATTGTAAATTAGAAGTCCACTTTGCCATTTTTTGCAAGTGGCCCATTGTATACGCACTACTTATAAAGTGCCAAATCATCACATTTGGGGGGGGTTCTTTGATTGAGTGAATTTGGGGGGGTGTCTTGTGTGATTGTGCCTCTCTTTGTGCTCTTTCCATTCTTTTTGCAATGAGTCCTAATAAGTTTCCACCATTAACTCCACATAATTATGCATCATGGAAAATTAAAGTATGGAGTAAACTAATGGAAAAGGGTCTCACACACTACATAGATGGAACAATAACAACACCACCTGATCCTAAGGCTGATCCAATTGCTCAATTAGAATGGCTCACAAAGAATTGCATGGCTCTTGGAACTTTATGCAAGTATGTATCAGATGGCCTCATTTTTCACATTGAGAAGTGCAAAACAATTAAAGAGGCTTGGGATATGTTTTAGAAATTGTATGGACAAGTTGATGAAATCAGAGGCTATCAGATTGACAATGAGCTCACCAAATTAGATCCCAAGAGTTTTGATACAATCCAAGATTATGTAACCAAAGCAAATGAGCTAAGAGCAAAGCTAAAGGATTGTGGAATTGACAAGAAGGATGCTCAATTGATATTCAACTTGTTGGACAAGCTTGCACCAGAATATGTAGCATTTGTATCTAGCTTCCAAACTCATCGTTTGACAGTGGGGAGTTCTTATGTTATGCCTTCATTTGATGCTTTCACAGAAATGTTAATATTGGATCAAACTAAGTTGTTGAACATGGGGTTTCTCAAGTCTTCAAAGTCCAAGGCTTTGGTAGAAAATCAAGGAAATCAAGGAAGTCAAGGCAAAGATTCCAACAAGAAGAAGAAGCAATCCAAGTCTAAGCCACACCAGGAAAAAGGACAATCATCCTCTCCATCACAAGGTGATTTTTCATCCTCTTCCAAGAAGGGGACACCACCTAAGAAGGATAAACCAACTTGTGCATATTGCAAAAAGTATGGTCATGACGAGCATCGATGCCACGCAAAGCAAGTTGATGAGTTAACCAATCTTCTCAAGAAAAACAACATCAACTTGCCATCCACCTACACAAAGAAGGATTCAATTCCTTCCTCTTCCTCACAGTCTAAGGGAAAAGGGCAAGCATTTGTGGCTACAACAGGTTCTTCACAACAATGGATACTTGACTCGGGTGCCTCATATCACATGGGTTCTACAAAGGAGCAGTTTTCTTCATTGGAGCCATCCAAGGTACCTCACATTTACATAGGTGATGACACACAAGTAGAGTTTGAAGGGAAAGGTTTAGTTGACATGGATGATGGAACATTTGAGAATGTTCTCTATGTTCCTAAGTTGTCTACCAACCTTCTCTCCATCTACCAAATCACTCACTATGGGAATGGGAAAAAGGTCGAGTTTACACCAGATTCAGTTGTGGTAAAGGAACTTGATGATGATGCCTTGGTAGCAGTGGGACAAGTCAATGACAACTCTAGGCTTTATTCATTCTCCCACTTTGTGCCAAGTTCACCTTCTAGGGCCTTGCTTACTCATTCAAATTCATAAAGTAAGCTATAGCATGAGCGGTTTGGTCACCTCAACTACCGCTATCTTCAGTAGCTAAGCACTAAAGACATGGTCACAAGTCTACCTCGAATCAGTTTTTCAAAGGGTGTATGTTCAGGTTGTTCCATGGGCAAGCATCCCGAAGAGAAGTTTGATAAAGGGAAAACTTGGAGAGCTTTGGAAGTTCTTCAACTTGTTCATAGTGATGTAGCAAGTCCATTTCCAGTACCTTCATTCAGTAAGGCCCGCTATGTTCTTACCTTCATTGATGACTACTCCCACTTCACTTGGGTCTACTTTCTCATTCATAAGAGTGAAGTATTTGACAGATTTTAGGACTTCAAGACTCGTGTGGAGAAGCAATTAGGGAGAGTGGTCAAGATTCTTCGCACAGATAATGGAAAGGAATATGTGAACAAGAGACTTGAGGATTTTTGTACATTTGAGGGGATTGATCTTCAGCATTCTGTAGCATACACTCCATAGCAGAACGGGGTTGCAGAACGCAAGAATAGAACTCTCAAAGAAATGGCTAGCTGTATGATACACGCATGTTCTCTTGATCTCGCCTTTTGGGCAGAGGCTATTAGTTGTGCCACACACATCCAGAATCGGGTTCCTCACAAAGCTTTGCAAGGTATTACTCCTTTTGAAGCTTGGGCTGGTAGGAAACCGATTGTGAGACATTTCAGAGTCTTTGGGTGTCCAGCATGGGCTCGCATACCTCCACAGAAACGCAAGGCATTGGAACCTCAGAGTTGACCTTGCATATTTGTTGGATATCCTGAAGGTGTTAAGGCATACAGATTGATGGATCCAGAGACACATGAGGTATTCATTGAGAGGAGTGTTCACTTTGAGGAAATCTCTCCTAGCTTAGCCTCTCAACCTCCTCCACCTTCCTCCATTATGGATAGTGATGTTAGTGATTCAGATGATGAGACTCCCTCAAGTCCGACTCACAGGGTTACACCTCCATAGGGTCCACTTGCAGTGGAGGAGCCTCGTTCTCCACTTCCACCTAAACCTCGTTGGGCTCAACAAACACTTGAGTCCGTGGGTTCTCTTGTTGGGGATCCTTCCGATACATGGAGAACTCGATCACAACATTAGGATCTTCCACATGCATTCATTGCTATCGCTTCTGATCCACAGACATTTAGGGAAGCATCAGGGGTTCCTGAGTGGGACCAAGCTATGGAGGAAGAGTATAGTTCCTTGATGAGGAACAACACATGGGATCTAGTCCATCTCCCTAAGGGGAGAAAGATGGTTCGATGTAAGTGGATCTATCGGACCAAGTTTGCAGCGGATGGTAGTGTGGATAAGTATAAGGCTCGACTTGTTGCAAAAGGTTTCTCGCAGGTTGCAGGTGTTGACTATACTGAGACCTTTGCACCCATAGCCAAGATGAACTCCATTTGTTTGACACTTGCTATTGCTGCAGCTCATGGTTGGGCTATACATCAGATGGATGTGAAGAGTGCTTTTCTTCATGGTGATCTTGATGAGGAGATTTATATGGAGTAGCCACAGGGTTTCATCCAGGATACTTCCTTGGTTTGCAGACTAAGGAAATCTCTCTATGGCCTTAAGCAGGCCCCCAGGGCTTGGTATGCCAAGATGGATTCCTTTCTTCTCTCCATCAGGTTCACCAGGTGTCATTCCGATCTGAATGTCTACATTTTGTGATAGGATTACTCTCACTTGATACTTGTGCTCTATGTTGATGACTTGATCATTACAGGGAGTACTTCATCCATCATTAGCAGGGTCAAATCTGCTTTGCATGATAGATTTGCTATGACTGACTTGGGTCTTTTGCACTACTTTCTCGGGATAGAGATTTCATAGTTACCTTCCGAGATCACACTATCGCAGCCCAAGTATTCTCTTGATCTACTTGCACGCTTTCATATGGCTGATTGTAAGCCTACCCCGACTCCCTTTCTTTTAGGAGTCAAGCTTGAGGCTCATTGTTCTTCTCCACCAGTTGATGCCACTTTGTATCGTCAGCTTGTGGGTAGTCTCATCTACTTGACTCATACACGCCTTGATATTTCATTTGTAGTTGGCATGGTTTCCCGCTTCATGCAAGATCCACATGAGCTTCATTGGAAAGCCACCAAATGCATCCTTTTTTACATCCAAGGTACACATCACTATGGGATTCACTATGCAGTAGGCACATGACTTCGCTTGGTTGGTTACACAAACTCTGATTGGGCTGGCAATCTAGTTGATCGTAAGTCTACTTCTGGTTATAGTTTTCACCTTGGTTTAGGCCCCATTTGTTGGCAGAGCAAGAAGCAACATTCTATTGCTCTCTCTTCGACTGAGGCTGAGTATCGAGGTGCTATTAACGTAGCGACTAAGACCATTTGGCTCCAGGAAATTCTCACAGAGTTTGGATTCACCACTCCATGATCGACAGTTCTACATTGTGACAATCAGAGTGCCATTGCGATCTTGAAGAACCCGGTCCACCACCAGCAGACCAAACACATCAAGATTCATATGCACTATATTCAAGAGCTCATCCAGGAGCATGTCATTGATTTGTAGTATTGTCCTATAGCAGAGCAGGCTGCTGATATATTCACCAAACCTTTCACCGAGAGTAAGTTCCAGTAGTTGTGAGCTCTCTTGGGGGTGCGGGATGTGTCATTAGGGGGGGTCAGCTGACTTCTCCTTCCTCTCTTATGGGGGGTGCTTTTTCCTCTTTGAGGTTTTGTCCTTCTTCTTTGAGAGTCTTTTGTACATTCATCTCTCTTTTGGGGGGGAGTTTTTTCCCACTGGGTTTTCTCCCTTTCTCCGTTTGTGAAAGATTGCATTGCATAGTTTTGCTTGCATTTGCATATTGTACATGGGTACCTATCATGGCCTAGTAGCCAGGACCCATCTTGCATTGTTGACTTGAGTCTTCATTCCCCTAAGTTGCACTTAAGCGGGGGTGTTGGCGTAAATAAATATCCATTTTGGATATTATTACACTTACTTAAGTTAACTTAGGATAATGCATCTCTTCATAGTTTGGATTTGAGACACTTAGGGAAGTGTACACTTAGGGATAGAGCTTGTAGGAGAAATTCCACCTTTTGTGGTCTTATTTTGCTATTACACTCCACATTCAGTGGGTCATCCACCTCTTGTGAAATATTATATTATTTCTCCTACCTACCCTTAGTATTTCTTACCTACCCTTATTTCTCATTGAGCCACATGTCATATTTGTGTGCTCATACATCCATATGGCCTTGCCTATACAAGCAGGCCTCTATTCATTGTATTGGTTAATCCAATTGATCATTTGTATATTGATGAGAATACAGTTTGTTCTTGTCATTCTATTTTCTCTTTTATACTTTTAATTGTGCCCTTGATCTTGGCAAAATCCTACATGCACAGACAATAACATTTTCCATCACCTTTTCCTTTCAAGTTAGACCACAATGTAGCAATTGTCTCCTTATTTTGTTGTTCGTTGATATTATCTGACATGGTTTTTCTTCACAGGCAAGAAAATTAGGCTATAGAACTAGTTATATAGAAGTTGAAATGTTAGTTATGAAATCATGTTTCAGTATAATATACCACATTAAATTACTTGAAAATAGAAATTATCATCATTGAACCAAAACTATTTAACTCTTCTTTTTCATCTCAAAACATATCTAATGGCTTTGTGGTATGCAATCCTTGTATAAAATATTAATTTGACTAATGTCTAATTGGGGTAATCCATGAGTGTCTAATGTGAAGTTAGTATCCTAAACATTGGAGAGACCTTATCTAACTTGCCTAATCAATGTGGTTGTTGTCCTAATATGAAGTACTAAGTTCTACCCTTTCCTCTGCATCAAACTTCTCACATCATGTTTCTTCAACAAAACACACTAATATGAATTAAGGCAACACCATGAGGATAGGGTCAAGTATCATGGCAACTAATCATAATATGTGAAGATGGGGTTCACACATAAGTGTTGGCTCTCAACAATGCCACACTTCCAAAATTGTTAGTCTCAAGACTTATCCTATTAGGTGAGCACTCATTGATGGCCACAAGGCCAAATCAATGCATGTAGGCTTCGAACTCCTAACTCTAGGCTAGGAGCACCTTACAAAAGGTCTATGAACACTCACCTGGTATTACAATAGAAAGAGCCTTCCTCTAGAACTTTGTTTGCAACACACACATCAATATTGGTAATAATTGTTATGATGGATGGTCTATTAGGACGGTAAATAAAATGCTTATTCTTTTTCCACCCTTTGAAACTACAACAAGGTATTTGACATGGCAGGGTCCCCACACATCACTTCAACAACAAACATTAGGCAATTCAACCTTTTTCCTTCTCAATGCATTTTTTTTTGTCTTTCATTGGTTTTCTCAGTCTGATACATAGGGATATCAGACCTTTCATGGCATCATCACATGCGCCTTCCAATATGTAGTCATTTCATATTTTAAGTGCCTACACACTATGTTGTTGTTAAGTATTGATGTAGTCTTAAGACATCTCATGACTCCATTACATGTCCACATTTGGATTTACAAACACAACTCTGTCAAAACAAAAACAATATCAATAGTAAAACTATGACTGTGACACTCAATACCCTTAGGATAGTCATAGAAATTTAATCTATTTCATTTGGTTTTGATTGACAAACTCTTCCAAAGGTTGCATAGGGTCCCCTCACCCCTCTCTCTATCATCAACCACTTCAAAATACCAATTGCTTGGTCTTCCCACCAAATTCTTCCTTGTTATGACACATAGCATGAAAAAAGGTGTGAGGCCCTACCTCGACTCATCCTAGCATTTCAATAATTTTCATGTTGAGACTATTATGGATGCTTTATTTTGATGCATTATTGATTTAGAACTTATATGATTCCATGATTTGGATAACATTGATATATATTGATGCTTCATTTCTATGCATTATAGATATATAACTCTATATGATTCTAGAATAGGATAAATTTGGGATGATGTATGTCATTATTGGATTTGCAAGACTTTACTATGATGATAGAAATAGAATACATGTTTTATGTATGGATCAAAATTATGAGGATTATGATAATTTCTTATGTGGATTTATTTGGATATAAGATATATCGATTTGTTTAAATGTAAATTGTATGCAGAGTGTTTGATGTGTATTCTTATTCATGTGTTTAATATTATATGAGGTTATTTGGAATTACTAATGTGTAATTGAGATGTGCAAGAAAATTATCCATGTGACCATGGAAACATTATGGAGAACCAAACCTAGACCTATGTACATTCGTAAAACCAAGGGTTGTCTATTTGGAAAGACAACACCCCGTATGTATCGTATTTTATTTGTCAAATTAAATGTTGCATGTGTGTTAAATTGAATTATTAATTTGTGTAAATCCAACAAGAGACAAATTTCATGTGTAATTTTGTAAAGTATTTTATTGTGTCACTTGACATGTGTTGATTTTTGACTTGTCTCTTGGAGGGAGTTGTTTCAACCATAGTTTTTTCAAACATTTGAATGTGGTTCCAAATTTTCCTTGGGTAGAGAGTCTTTGGATTGGTCAACTTAGGTTTGACCCGAAAGTTAACTTCAGATGGGTTTATAAGGGGTCAAATGGACTCCTAGGGGTAGTTTAAAGGTGTTTCCTAAAGTCCATAAGGTATACCTATGGGTTAGGAGTATTTTTAGGCATGTGTCTACTCCCATGTGACTATTTAGTCACCTCAAAAAGTGAGTTTCCTAAGATGAGCGAAAATTCAAAATTAGAAGGTGTCATCTGTTAGGTCCCGGAGACAACTGAGGGGGGGGGGGGTGAATTAGTTGTCTAATAAATTCAAACCAAAAACCAATTAACCAACTTAATGCTTAATATTGGTAAACTAGTTAAGTATGTCGGTAGACAGTGTTAACAGTAAATTGCTATACCGGTAAAGATTAATGCATGAAACATAAACATAAAATCATCCACAACACATAACACCAATATTTGTACGTGGAAACCCTGTAAGGGGAAAAACCACAGTGGGAAACCTTATCCAGAATCAGATGATACTACTACAGATAGTAAGTGTACATAAATGGGGTCTGTACATGCAGAAAGGCCAACAACCTAGAGCTCACTGCTCAATCACAAAATGGGAGTCACACTGACTACAGTTGGATGGTTAAATCCAATAAGAATGTATTGTACAAAATAGCATCTTTATATGCTAGATTCAGTACTGGTGTAATGCTGATATGCTTCTACAAAAACCTAACTTTACCTTCAAATGATGTCTTCGTGTATACCTCTGCTTAATCTCGCATATACCTTCTCGCAATTCTTCTTCGCATTCGATCTTATAAATAAGATCTTATATTTATACCATACCCTAAGACCAATTTTAGTAGGTCAGCTCTATAAGATATTACAATAAAAATATTTTACAAATAATATAATATCTGATGCAATAACTGATTGGACATGTCGGCTTAATGCATTTACAACAATAATAAATCATCTCTATAGCGTGCCATGCTGATCTGAAAAAGATAAGCCTGTCGGTGTAACCCTAGATAACCCTGGACCTATTTGCCAGTAAAAGCAAATATGCCAATATGAATATACCAATGATTAATTATTCAAAACAAAGTGTCCATATGATGTCTTCGACATTACCAAGTGTCTTCCATATCATTCCAAGTGCTGGTGAACATTATATCCTATTGGTGAACCATATACCAGTAACTGTGCAATAGTTACTTGCTTGTCGGTGAATGTTGCTGGATCTCCAAAGTACTAGTGTTTTAGTAGGTGTTGACATCAATGACAAAACCATACCAAAATACCAAAAATCTCCCCCTTTGGCATTGATGGCAACACAAGATGGAAAAACCATCAAAGTGCCATAACAGAAATGCCAAATACCAAAAACCAACAATCTCCTCTACACAATTTCTCCCCTTGGGAGCAACATGTGTTTTCCAAAACTTTTTTTTAATACCAATCTCTCCTCAAAAGATAATGTGTTT
Source organism: Cryptomeria japonica (assembly GCF_030272615.1). Taxonomy (NCBI): domain Eukaryota; kingdom Viridiplantae; phylum Streptophyta; class Pinopsida; order Cupressales; family Cupressaceae; genus Cryptomeria; species Cryptomeria japonica. The sequence goes on from NC_081406.1 coordinate 13,226,676, forward strand.
TTCCATAGATATCTCTCCCCCTTTGACATCAAATGCCAAAGTTATAATAAAACCAAGTTCATATACAAAATACCAATCAATTCAATATACTAGCTACTCCCCCTGAGAAGTAGCTTCCTCATCAAAGATCGGAGAAAAAGATTTGTCTTTCAATTCTACCGGTTGATGACAATTATCAATTGTCTAAGTCTACCGGTGGTGGTATGACTCCAAGCTGATCTTTGAGATATTCAAAAGTCTCCTTAGGCAAAGGTTTTGTGAAAATATCTGCAAGTTGTTCTTTAGTATTCAAATAAACCATTTTTATCTCCTTTTCTTCAACTTTTTCTCTTAGAAAATTCAGTTTGATAGAAACATGTTTTGTTTTAGAATGTAATACTGGATTCTTAGATATATCAATTGTTGCAGTGTTATCACAATATATAGTAATAGGTTCTTTGCATTTTACCTTTATGTCTTTCAACATTTGCTTAAGTCATGGTACCTGTGTACAGTTAGTTGCTGCTGCAACATATTCTGATTTTGTTGTTGATAAAGATGTACAACTCTGTTTCTTACTCAACCAAGAAACTAATCTCTTTCCAAGAAATAATGCTCCTCTAGTGGTACTTTTTCTATCATCCACATCTCCTGCCCAATTTGCATCTGTGTATGCACATAGATCAAAATTTTCATCTCTAGGATACCATAATCCAAGATTTGCAGTGCCTTGTAAGTACCAGAAAATCTTTTTTACTGTTGATTCATGATTTTCCCTAGGATTACTTTGAAATATAGAAACAATACATACCACATTAATAATATCAGGCCTGGTTTGTGTCAAATACAGTAAACCTCCTATCATAGATTTGTATCTAGTTGGATTAACATGTTTAGATTCATCCCTTTGAGATAATTTGTCATTTGTAGTCATAGGTGTGCTTATCGGTTTAGAGTTCTCCATCCCAAATTTCTTTAGTAATTCTTTCAAGTACTTGGATTGACTAAAAAATATACCTTTATCAGTCTGTGAAATCTGCAATCCTAAAAAGAATTTTATTTCTCCAATCATAGACATTTCAAATTCTTGCTGCATTTTAATAGAAAATTCCTTACATAATCCATCTTCTCCTCCAAAGATTATATCATCAAAGAATACTTCTATAATCAAGATGTCATCATTAGTTATTTTGTAATATAAATTATTGTCTGCATTTCCTTTAGTAAAACCAATCTTTAAAAGATACTTATCCAACCTTGCATACCAAGCTCTTAGGGCTTGTTTCAATCCATACAGAGCTTTTCTTAACCTCCAAACCATATCATTGTCATCTGTCAAAGAAAATCCATCAAGTTGTTCAATATATACTTCTTCTTCAAGATCTCCATTCAAAAATACATATTTAATATCCATTTGACAAACTTTGTAGTCCTTGTGAGCTGCAAAAGCCAAGAATAATCTGACTACCTCAATTCTAGCTACTAGTGCAAAGGTTTCATTGTAATAAACTCCTTCTTTCTGAGAATATCCCTTACACACTAGTCTTGCTTTATTTCTGACAACTTTACCACCTTCATTAAGTTTGTTTCTAAATACCCATTTGGTTCCAATTACATTTTTATCTTTAGGTCGGGGAACTAATGTCCAAGTATTATTTTTCTCAATTTGTCCTTATTCTTCTTCCATAGCTTTAATCCAAAATTTATCTTCACATGCCTCATTTATAGATGATGGTTCAATTTGAGAAATAAGACATACCTCTTCATTTGCCAATCTTCCTCTTGTCATAACTCCTTTAAATTTGTTTCCAATTATCTAATCTTCAGAATGATTCAATCTTACATACCAGGGTGTCTTAATTTGTTGTTGTTCTTCAATTACTGTGGAATCCTTTGATGGTACCAGGGTAACTGGATCTTCATTTTGTATCGGTGGATTTAGTGTAGGTTCATTTGTCACAATTTTTGTTGCTGGTTCAGAGTCTATGTACCTTGAAGTTCCTCTGAATTGTTCATCAATCTTTACATTTATACTCTCAACAATTTTATGCAATCTCTTATTAAAACATCTATATGCCTTGCTCTTAGATGAATAACCAAGAAATATTCCTTCATCACTTCTAGGATCAAAATTGCCAATATACTCATCTCTTCTAATATAACATTTACTTCCAAAAATTCTGAAATACTTAAGAGTAAGAGTATTACCAAACCATAGTTCATGAGCGGTCTTACCAGTTTCACCTTTGATGTGAACTTTGTTGAATGTATAAACAACAGTGCTAACTGCTTCTCTCCAATACACATGTGGTAGATTTGCTTTAGATAACATACTTCTTGCTGCATCCAAGATAGTTCTATTTTTCCTTTCAACAACTCCATTCTGATGTGGTGTCCGAGGTGCTGATAACTGTCTTCTGATTCCATTCACTTCACAAAATGTATTAAAGTCCTTAGATGTGAATCCTCCTCCTTGATCTGATCTTAAACATTTAATTTTCTTATCGGTTTCATTCTCAACCATTGCTTTGAACAGTTTGAACTTTCTAAGTGCTTCTAATTTTTCTTTGAGAAAAGTAACCCAACACATTCTAGAATAATCATCAATAATTAGCATGAAATATCTATCACCTTGTAAGCTTTTAGTTCTTGCTGGACCACATAAATCAGTATGAATCAAATCAAGAGCATTATTGGATTTGTCTAGAATACTTTTGAAACTAGCTCTTACTTGTTTTCCAAATTGACATTCCTTACAAATTGTATTCTGAGGTTTCACAATTTTAGGTAGATCTCTAACTACCTTAGAAGTACTGATTTTTACCATGCAATCAAATTTTACATGACATAGTTTCTTATGCCATAACCAACTTTCATCTATATGTGTAATCAAGCATGCCTTTTCACTGTTATCCAAATGAAAGATATTACCTCTAGTCTGATTACTGGTTGCAATTTTCAAACCAATTCTATTCATGATTTTGTATTTTCCATTTTTAAATTGTAACTGAAATCCCTTCTCAACTAATTGACCAACACTTAAAAGATTATGCTTTAATCCTTCAACATAGTAAACATTGTCAGTGTTATTCTTACCATCAAGAGATATTGAACCCTTAACTTTGATTGAACAGGCTTTGTCATCTCCAAATCTTACTAAACCTCCATTGTATTCTTGAAAGTTCAATAATTTACCTTTGTCTCTTGTCATGTGATGTGAGCATCCTGAGTCAATGATCCATTCATCCTTTTCTTCAACATTAGCTACTAGGGCTTGTTCTACCAGTTGAGCAATAGGTGCCGGTTGATCTTCTATTATAGCAACAAAAACCCATCCATTGTCTGTTGGATCCTCATCAAAATCATCAGTCACACCTTCATCAACAATATAACAAGATTTGTCTTTGTTCTTCTTAAATCTGTATCTCTGATATTCAGGATTAGGCTTGTATGTTCTTCTAGCTTCTTCTCTTATTCTAGCATGTCTATCAGAGCATCTCGAAGCCCTATGACTAATTTTATTGCAGTTGAAACATTTAAAGGGTGCTTTACCTTCATACTGACCTTTTGGCATTTTCCTTGCAAATAGTGCTTCAAGTTCTTCAAGCTCTTCATTCTCCTTCCTAGTTTCTTCAAGTTCTCTTGCATAAAAGGCTTTCTAGTCTGATTTGTCAAATGATGGAGCAGATGATGTTGATGCTTTAAAGACCAAATCTATCTTTATAGTAGCAACAGGACCAAATTCCTCAATTTCAAAGGCTGAAAGTTTTCCAATCAATGTATCCCTAGTTACTGATGTATTAGGCATTGTTCTCAACTCATTTATAGCAGTAACCTTCATTTTATATGCCAATGGCAAACCTCTTAATATTTTTGAAACAATTTCATCCTCACTCAGGGTTCCTCCACAACATTTTATACCCAAAACAATTTTATTTACTCTTTCCATAAAAGTAGAAATTCTTTCATCTTCTTCCATTTTTAGATGTTCATACCTGACTCGGAAGCTTTCAAGTTTTGCAATCTTGACCATGGAATCTCCTTCATTTAGTGTTTCCAAATGATCCCAAATAGCTTTAGCAGTAGACCTATCTGATAATCCCATGATTTGTTGATCTGATAATGCACTCAAAAGTGCTTCTCTTGCTTTGCAATCATTCTCCTCATTTTTAGCTAAGGTAGTTGGAGTAGTCTGACTAGCTACAATAGCAGTATAACCATTCTTTGTAAATTCCCAGATGTCTTTACCAATGCAATTCAGATGTGTCTCCATCTTGATCTTCCATATCCCATAGTTGGTTCCATCAAGTTTAGGACTGTCCTTCCTGAAATAATTAGTAGACATTGGATCTCCTCAAGTTGTTAAACTTCTGCAAAAGAGGAATAGGCTCTGATACCAATTGTTAGGTCCCGGAGACAACTGAGAGGGGGGGAGGTGAATCAGTTGTCTAATAAATTCAAACTAAAAACCAATTAACCAACTTAATGCTTAATACTGGTAAACCAGTTAAGTATGCCAGTAGACAATGTTAATAGTAAATTGCTATACCAGTAAATATTAATGCATGAAACATAAATATAAAGTCATCCACAACACATAACACCAATATTTGTACATGGAAACCCTATAAAGGGAAAATCCACAATGAGAAACCTTACCCACAATCAGATGATACTACTGTAGATAGTAAGTGTACATAAATGGGGTCTGCACATGCAGAAAGGCCAACAACCTAGAGCTCACTGCTCAATCACAAAATGGGAGTCACACTAACTATAGTTGGATGGTTAAATCCAATAAGAATGTACTATACAAAATAGCATCTTTATATGCTGGATTCAGTACCGGTGTGATGCTGATATGCTTCTACAAAAACCTAACTTTACCTTCAAATGATGTCTTCATGTATACCTCTACTTAATCTCGCATATACCTTCTCGCAATTCTTCTTCGCATTCCACACATTCGATCTAACAAATAAGATCTTATATTTATACCATACCCTAAGACCAATTTTAGTAGGTCGGCTCTACAAGATATTACAATAAAAACATTTTACAAATAATATAATATCTGATGCAATAACCGATTGAACATGTTGGCTTAATGCATTTACAACAATAATAAATCATCTCTATAGAGTGCCATGCTGATTTGAAAAAGATAAGCCTGTCGGTGTAACCCTAGATAACCCTGGACCTATTTGTCGGTAAAAGAAAATATGCCAATATGAATATACCAATGATTAATTCTTCAAAACAAAGTGTCCATATGATGTCTTCGACATTACCAAGTGTCTTCCATATCATTCCAAGTGCCGGTGAACATTATATCTTGCCGGTGAACCATATACTGGTAACTGTGCAATAGTTACTTGCTTGCCAGTGAATGTTGTTGGATCTCCAAAGTGCTAGTGTTTCACTAGGTGTTCACATCAATGACAAAACCATACCAAAATACCAACACCATCTAGGTTAGATAACCTTCCTTTTTGATGTGAGATCCTTTTTCCACTTTCTCTGACTTTTTCCTTTGTTAGTTTTAGTAACCTGTGAAAACTCTCACTGAGGTCTTTTTAGGCAAGGATTAGAGATTTTGTGGGTAATCACCCACTCTCCATTTTTGGAGATCATGCAATTTTGAAAAGAATAGTTTTGGGATAGAATTTTGGCTAAGTGTATAAGGAAGAATTGTGGAATTGGGTTGCTCATCCTCAAACTATTTCTAGCAAACCTTTGGGCAGATTGAAGGTTGGTTCATCTTCTCCTTTTGTTTCTTTTTACGTTGCATGTTTATGTTGGAAAGATTGTTTGTATGTAAAAGTGGCTTTCTTGTATTTTCTTTTGTGAAAATTATATGCGACCTATCTTTTATTCTTTTATGCATTTCTTGTGATTTGGGAGTAACCAAGGCCTTCTACTCTTGGGAGAGTAGGAGTTTGACAGCCCTCAAGTGAGAGGCTCTCATTATGAGAGTGATCTCAAGGGGTGTATATGTGACCCTTGCTGCATGGCCTATTTTATGCATTTGGGGGTCATAAGGAGAGAAAGTATGGCATGAATGCCTTGAGGGGGCATAAGGATGTGGGGTTAATGAACTTATGATATATCTTTGTTTGCCATGAGGTGGCATTGTGATCTACCATTCTTGCAGTCTCCTCAATATATTTGGTCCACTATCACCCATGTAAAAACTTCACATTTTGTGATGAAGTGTAGCCTTTGTTGGGAATGTGTTGTTGTGTGTTTTTCCTTTACTTGTTGTGTTTTCATGTGTGTAACCTGTCTAGGGCTTGGTTCTCTAAGCTCGGGGGTGGCTTCTAGTAAGCCTAGGCTGGGAGGCGAGCACTCCATGGTCATAGCCTCATGATTTATTTGTAGGTTGCTTGGAAAGAAAAGGAAAATACAAGCTAGGAGTTACTTGATTTACTTGATTTACATAAAAAGATTAGGGAATGAGATGTTTTATATTTTACTTCCAACAATGTAAAAGAAAAACTATATGTTGTATTTATTTTGAAAAAGAAATGTATTCATTTTAATTAAAGTCCTCATTTAATAGAAATGAGAGACTAGTTGGGGTATCTCACCCATTTGTAATGTTGACTACATTGTATTCTAAATATGCTTTAAAGAAATGCATTATTCTATTAAGCTATTATTGCAAAAATGAAATGTTTATTTTTGGATTAAGTTCGTATAGTTATTGAATTAATATTTGTTGTATGCATGTTATTTCTGAAAATAAAAGTTCAGTTTATTTCCTTATGCATATTGAAATAATGGAAAAGTAAGCATATCTATTCTTTTTTTAAATTATGGTTAAAAAGAATTAATTTTTCTATCTCTAAGGATTATTTCAAATGATTTCTAGTCTAATATAGTTGCTGATAAAATTAATTAAATTCTGTCACTTTATTTATTTGCAGTAAATAAATCTAGAATTAGTAACCCATCTCTAAAGTTAGCAACTAGGATGTCAATAGAAAAAGAAATGCTTTATTGAAATCTGATTGTTTTGAAAACCTGCTTTAAGAGATTTAAAAAAAAAAATATAAACAGTTTGTTTAAATTAGACAAAAGTAATTTTTGCATAATTTTAGGAAGCAAGAAAATAGATTCATATTTAGTTAAATTTGAAACTAAATATACCCCTAACTTTATCATTCATATATATATATCTATCATTAAAGAAAACAAGAAAGAAAGAAATTTTTAATCCTAAAAAAGAAATGGGGGTTTTCGAGGAAGGCCGGCGTGGCTCAGGCTGCCACTGTGGCTACACACATTGGTCGGCACGAGGGCCGCCACTTTGAGCAACCACAGTGGTTGACACGGGGCCTCCCACTGTGGGTAACCATAGTGGAAGGGCACCCAGCCGCCACTGTGTTTACCCACAGTGGGCGGCGCTTGACCGCCACTGTGGGGAAACATAGTGGCGTCCGTGGACGCCCCTGCCCAACGCCCAATTTCAAACCCTCCCCCGCTCCGCCCTCCATGGCCATCACCTCTAGCCACCTCCACCGCTCTCCCTTGGCCCTGCACAAAAATATAAAAACCTAACCCAGTTCAGGTTAGGGTAGGTTTGAAGTAAAAAAAAAAAATAGATTGAAGGAAAAGAAATATAATAATAATGTTAGTATGGTTTCCTTGTTTTATAACTTATAATTTTAGGGTTTGTTGTTATTCTATTATTTAGGAACAAAAAGAATTATATATATATATATATATATTCTCATGATTTTATATATGCATGTATAGGTCTAATTGTAGATTAATTATTTTATTAGGTGTTTATGTTTTATATATGTTTTAATAAACATATGGTTATATTTAAATATGATGTTTTAAATTTTAAATATCTTTTAGGATTTTATAGCGAATTTTGTAAGTTATTTGGCTATAGGGGAATTATTGTAGTCCACCTAAATTTAGGCTTGTTGAGATTTAAAACTTTATAGGGCAATTTTTATTATGGGTCTGTTTAGCCCTTTAGTCAAATTTTAAACACATTATAATTATTGTTAAAATAAATCATGGGGTTTAAAAACCCAATTGCTAGAGTTAATTTAATTAATCCCTACTATGGTTAAAAGACTAATTGAGATTAATAATATCTCTTGTCAATTAATTTAGAGGTTCTTGCTTAAACGAATTTACTATTTAATTAATTAATGAGATAATTATAATTCGTTTGGAGGGTTAATATTCCGCATTTAATTTAAATTATTTTCACTTACTTGAGTTACTGGTTAGAGTTAATTCAAACATAGTTAAGACAAAACTTGTTATTGCGTTTCATATTAGCAAATTTAGTGTTATTAGGTTATGTTTTAAAAAAAAATTTATTCCGTTCGTGCCCAAAAGTTTAGGCATGACATTTTGGTATCAAAGCAAGGTTTCCAACACTAGGAACCTTTCTCCATTATGTTTCGCTTTAATTATTTAATTAATTATATTATATTAATTTTCTATGATATTTAATTTTAATTAATTAAATATTTCTCCAAAAAATTATTTATTTAATTCATTTTATTTTATTTTTCTCATAAGGATGCCTCCGACTACGTGACAAGCTCACAAGCATGGAAGGGGTCTTAGGCGTGTATGCATGGCACGCGAAGAGGTCCATAGGGAGGAATCAGTTCCGAAAGGGAACCCAAAGCCTCCTCTCGAACAACCGGTTGACCCAAATCGAGACATCTTAGTAGCTCTCTAGAACCTGATTGGTATAGTCCAGGATAGGCTTCCAGCAGGGGATCATCATGTTGAAAACCAGAACTCAGGGAGCCATAGATCAGAAGATAGGGAATGGAGTAGGAGTCCACCTCCTAATCCTATAGAGAGTTAGGCTGGGCATGAACCTGAGACCGTTCACCTACCAGGACCACCTCTAGTAGCAGAGCCAGTGTATTATGGGAGAGCATGTTGGGATCCAGGGGATCTAATCAGAGAGGTTATGCGCTTCCAGTCACCATCTTTTGGGGGATTTACCGATGGGGTAGAAGCTGAGGCTTGGCGTTTGAGCCTGGATAGGTGCTTTGCATTGCACTCTTACGAGAGCAATCTAAAGGCACGTGTAGCAGTCCACCTATTGAGAGGAATGGCCTTCACATGGTGGAGACAGGAGGAATACAAGTGTGGTTTAGTTGTTGATACTCTCACATGGGAGATTTTTACAGAGAGGTTCAGGGAGAGGTACTTGTCAGAGCATTACAGACAACGTAGGATAGATAAGTTCCATGACCTCCAACAGAAGGGTCTCTCAGTGACCCAGTACAAGAGCAAGTTCTTCAAGCTCTTTCCATACGCAGACTACTTGAAAGACGAGAAACTTCTTGTCAACCATTTTATAAGAGGGCTGAATGCTGACATGGCAGGACCAGTGAGGATGTCCACTCCAGGGAGCCTTCGGGTTGTCATGGAGAAGGCCTTGATAGCAGAGGAGATTCAGGTCAGGCCATAGGATACAAGGGATCGGTTCCAGAACTGAAACCCTATACCCCAGACATACGGGTTTTAGAAACCCCATTGGAAGGGTAATAATAGACACACACCGGGGTTCTCCAAACCCCCTCCTCTGCAATAGTCATAGTAGAACCAGAGGCAGAGGCCTCCACAAAGTCAACAGGGTGCAAAGCCCAAGCAGTGGCAGTCTCCAGGTCAGAGGAGAGATCAATGATCTTAGGGTCCTTACACACCTCCGGCGAGGACTCAGCAGTCCTCTAGGGGTGGGTACAGTGGTTCTAGCAGGACAGGGGGACAACCTTTCTCTAGGCCTCAGGGCGTCCAGTTTCAGGCATGCGGTGCTTGTTTCATGTGTGGGGCCATGGGGCACATTCTGAGAGAGTTTCCTAAGGGTTAGATGGTAGGGAATCAGAGGATGGCAGCATCAGAGCCTACAGTTGGAGATATGGGTAGGTCCCATAGAGTCTTCACAGCGGTTGACAACCGCCAGGTAGAGCACCAGGCCACATTCATTGAGGTTGCAGGTAAGATCAGAGGTAGAAGTGTATCTATATTATTTGATTCAGGAGCTACTAAATCCTTTATATCTCCATTGGTTGTGGAGTGTTGTGGGCTAGTGGCAACTAGATAAAGTGTCAATTGGGAAGTGGAGTTAGCTTCAGGGGCTAGAGTGTTAGTGGAATCAGAGGTTAGGGCATGTCAGCTTTAGATTGGCAATACCACCACCTTAGTAGACCTTAGAGTTACACCACTTGGATCATATGGCATCATACTTGGCATGGATTGGCTTTATGCCCATAAAGCCAAGATGGATTGCCGCCTGAAAGAGATCAAGTGTGAGGATGATCATGTTCTCTCATAGTAATCACCGGAATTCAGAGACCTATATCTCTTCGGATGATTTCCGCAATGCAGCTTAAGTGGAGAAAGTGAAAGGAATGTCAGTTATTTTCCATCACCATCATTGATAGAGGGGAAGAGGATGAAAAGGAAACATCGATTGATGACCATCCTATCCTTAAGGGATATTCAGACATGTTTCTGTCAGAGCTACCTAGTATGCCACCCCGTAGAGAGATTGACTTTCATATAGACCTTGTACTAGGAGCTGAGCCAGTTTCAAGAGCACCTTATAGGATGACCACTAATGAGCTTAATGAGCTCAAGATGCAGCTTGAGGAACTCCTAGAGAAGGGCCACATTCATCCTAGTGTATCCCCTTGGGGTGCACCAGTCATCTTCATGAAGAAGAAGGATGGATCTCTTCGGTTATGCATAGATTATCATTAGTTGAACAAAGTAACCTTCAAGAACCGATAGCCCTTGCCCAAGATCAATGATTTATTCAACCAAATTCAAGGTGCAAAGCATTTTCCAAAATCGATCTGAAGTCGGGATACCATCAGTTGAGAATAGTGGAAAGCGATATCCACAAGACCGCATTTTGCACTCGATACGGCCACTATGAGTTCACCGTGGTTCCAGTCAGTCTTACAAATGCTCTAGCTATTTTCATGAGCCTCATGAATGGGGTATTCTGCACATTTGTTGATTGTTTTGTGATTGTCTTCCTTGATGACATATTGATATATTCTTGGAACGAGAAGGAGCATGAGGAGCACCTGAAGTAGGTTTTGCAGTGTTTGAGAGACAATTAGTTGTATGGTAGTTTGTCGAAGTGTGCATTCTTTCATTCAGAGGTCAAGTACCTTAGGCACGTTATTTTTGATGATGGGATCTCAGTTGACCCATCAAAAATCAAAGCTATTATGGATTGGCCAGTGCCAACTAGTGTGACAGAGGTTAGGAGCTTTATGGGCTTAGCAGGTTATTACCAATGCTTTGTTGAGGGATTCTCTAGAGTTGCACATCCTATTACTTCTCTTCAGCATAAAGGGAAGGAATTTGAGTGGACAAAGAAGTGCGAGAGGGCCTTTTAGGAACTCAAAAAAGCACTTACTAGTGCACCTATCATTGTAGTGCCAGATCCCTTAGCTGACTTCATGGTTTGCACAGATGCTTCCCTAGAGGGTTTAGGAGTAGTCCTTATGCAGGATGGTAGGGCTATAGATTTTGAGTCTAGGAAACTTAAGACTCGTGAGCTTTAATGCACGTCAGAGGAGATGCATGGAGTTCTTGTGTGAGTATGATTTTGACATGCAATAAATCAAAGGGAAAGAAAACATAGTGGCAGATGCTTTGAGTAGGAGACATCACGAGGTATATACCATATCAATGGGCATGGATTTGAGAGATCGTATATTGCAATAGTTGCCAGAAGATGGATGGTATTTAGAGGTTTGTCAGGTGATACGATCTCAGGAAACTCCAGAAAGGAAATACATGGATTATTCCTTAGAGTCCGATGGATTATTACGCCATAGAGGGCACATCTATGTACCTTCTTCCAGGGGATTGTGAGAGTTCATTGTCATGGAGGCTCATAGAGCCCATTATGTAGCACATCCCAGAGTTAAGAAGATGCATGCTAACTTGAGATAGTTATATCATTGGCCAAGAATGCAGCAGCTCATTGCTGAGTTAGTAGCTCGATGCCTCGAGTGTCAGAGAGTCAAGGTGGAGCACCACCATCCAGGTGGGTTGCTCCAGTCTCATGCTATACCAAAGTGGAAGTGGGATACTATATCAATGGATTTCATCATTGGTCTCCCTATGTCATCTCATCACCATGATGCCATCTTGGTGACAGTTGACAAGTTGACCAAAGTGGCCCACTTTTCAACAATTCGAACTACCTTCACAGCACTAGCAGTAGCATAGGTGTTCTTGCGAGACATTGTCAGACTTCATGGCACTCCACGCAAGATTATTTCTAATAGGGATTCCCTCTTCACTTCTTCCTTTTGGAAGGTATTACAGGCAACTATGGGCACCAAGCTCAATTTCAGTATAGCCTATCATCTGGAAATGGATGGTCAGACAAAGAGGGTTAACCAGGTGTTAGAGGATATGCTTTGCATGTACGTTATGGGTCATCAGACCTGATGGGAAGAGTATCTTCCCTTAGTGGAGTTTGCTTATAACAATGGGCATCACACTTCGTTGGGGATGCCACCCTATCAAGCATTATACGACAGGCCTTGTACGACACCGTTGAGTTGGGACCGCATAAAGGACAGAGTTGCTATTGGTCCTGAGATAGCTCAGGATATGGAGCAGTAGGTGGATTTGATTAGGCAGCATCTTAGAGAGGCATAGGATAGATAGAAGAAGTATGCAAATGCGAAGAGGATAGATCATAGCTAATTGGTTGGAGACAAATTCTTCTTGAGAGTGCGGCCGCATAAGAGTCCAATCCATTACGGAAAGGGTTCTAATCTCGCACCTTTCTTTGTAGGACCATTTGAGATCCTTGAGAGGATAGGACCAGTTGCCTATTGTTTAGCATTGCCACCTAGCCTATTACGCATCCACGATGTATTTCATGTATCTATGATGAGTCTCATATTTTAGATTAGGATGCCTTGTAGGTGGAGTTGGATGGGCAGCTAGCTTTGGAGCCCATTCGCATTTTGGCACACCGGACGCTAGCCCTTCAAGGTTGAGAGCTGGACTAGGCTAGGGTCTAGTGTGATTGCTATGATGAGGTTATGGCTTCATGGGAGGATGCAACACATATGAGATCACAGTACCTCCATCTTTTTGATGAACTCTAGGAGGAAGTTCATGCCTAGAGGGCGAGGGTGTGAGGCCCTACCCCGACTCATCCTAGCATTTCAGTGATTTTCATGTTGAGACTATCATGGATGCTTTATTTTTATGCATTATGGATTTAGAACTTATATGATTCCATCATTTGGATAACATTGATATATATTGATGCTTCATTTCTATGCATTATAGATATAGAACTCTATATGATTCTAGAATAGGATAAATTTGGGATGATGTATGTCATTATTGGATTTGCAGGACTTTACTATGATGATAGAAATAGGATGCATGTTTTATGTATGGATCAAAATTATGAGGATTATGATAATTGCTTATGTGGATTTATTTGGATATAAGATATATCGATTTGTTTAAATGTAAATTGTATGCAGAGTGTTTGATGTGTATTCTTATTCATGTGCTTAATATTATATGAGGTTATTTGGAATTACTAATGTGTAATTGAGATGTGCAGGAAAATTATCCATGTGACCATGGAAACATTATGGAGAACCAAACCTAGACCTATGTACGTTCGTAAAACCAGGGGTTGTCTATTTGGAGAGACAACACCCCGTATGTATCATATTTTATTTGTGAAATTAAATTTTGCATGTGTGTTAAATTGAATTATTAATTTGTGTAAATCCAAAAAGAGACAAATTTCATGTGTAATTTTGTAAAGTATTTTATTGTGTTGATTTATGTCTTGATTTTTGACTTGTCTTTTGGAGGGAGTTGTTTCAACCATAGCTTTTTAAAAAATTTGAATGTGGTTCCAAATTTTCCTTGGGTAGAGAGTCTTTGGAGTGGTCAACTTAGGTTTGACCCGAAAGTTAACTTCAGATGGGTTTATAAGGGGTCAAATGGACTCCTAGGGGTAGTTTAGAGGTGTTTCCTAAAGTCCATAAGGTATACCTATGGGTTAGGAGTATTTTTAGGCATGTTTCTACTCCCATGTGATTGTTTAGTCACCTCAAAAAGTGAGTTTCCTAAGGTGAGCGAAAATTCAAAATTAGAAGGTGCCATCTAGGTTAGATAACCTTCCTTTTTGATGTGAGATCCTTTTTCCACTTTCTTTGACTTTTTCCTTTTTTAGTTTTAATAACTTGTGAGAACTCTCACTGAGGTCTTTTTAGGCAAGGATTAGAGATTTTGTGGGTAATCACCGACTCTCCATTTTTGGAGATCATGCAATTTTGAAAAGAATAGTTTTGAGATAGAATTTTGGCTGAGTGTAGAAGGAAGAATTGTGGAATTGGGCTGCTCATCCTCAAACTAGCTCTAGCAAACCTTTGGAAAGATTGAAGGTTGGTTCATCTTCTCCTTTTGTTTCTTTTTACATTGCATTTTTATGTTAGAAAGATTGTTTGTATGTAAAACTGGCTTTCCTATATTTTCTTTTGTGAAAATTATTATGCAACCTATCTTTTATTCTTTTATGCATTTCCTATGATTTGGGAGTAACCAAGGCCTTCTACTCTTGGGAGAGTAGGATGGTCTTGTGGGTGGTAGAAGTTTGATAGCCCTAGAGTGAGAGACTCTCATTATGAGAGTGATCTCAAGGGGTGTATATGTGACCCTTGTGGCATGGCCTAGTTTATGCATTTGGGGGTCATAAGGAGAAAAAGTATGGCATGAATGCCTTGGGGGGGCATAAGGATATGGGGTTAATGAACTTATGATATATCTTTGTTTTCCATGAGGTGGCTTTGTGATCTACCATTCTTGCAATCTCTTCAAGGTATTTGGTCCACTACCACCCATGTAAAAACTTCACATTTTGTGATGAAGTGTAGCCTTGGTTGGAATGTGTTGTTGTGTGTTTTTCCCTTGCTTATTATGTTTGCATGTGTGTAACCTATCTAGGGCTTGGTTCTCCAAGATCGGGGGTGGCTTCTAGTAAGCCCAGGCTGGGAGGTGAGCACTCCATGGTCATAGCCTCATGATTTATTTGCAGGTTGCTTGGAAAGAAAAGAAAAAGACAAGCTAGGAGTTGTTGGATTTATCTGATTTGCAGAAAAAGATTAGGGAATGAGATGTTTTATATTTTAGTTGCAGCAATGTAAAAGAAAAACTATATGTTGTATTTATTTTGAAAAAGAAATGTATTCATTTTAAATAAAGTCCTCATTTAATAGAAATGAGAGACTAGTTGGGGTATCTCACCTATTTGTAATGTTGACTACATTGTATTCTAAATATGCTTTAAAGAAATGCATTATTCTATTAAGCTATTATTGCAAAAATGAAATGTTTATTTTTGGATTAATTTCCTATAGTTATTGAAATAATATTTGTTGTATGCATGTTATTTCTGAAAATAAAAGTTCAGTTCATTTCCTTATGCATATTGAAATAATGGAAAAGTAAGCATATCTATTTTTTTTTAAATTATGGTTAAAAAAAATTAATTTGTCTATCTCTAAGGATTATTTCAAATAATTTCTAGTCTAATATAGTTGCTGATAAAATTTATTAAATTCTGTCACTTTATTTATTTGCAGTAAATAAATCTAGAATTAGTAACCCATCTCTAAAGTTAGCAACTAGGCTGTCAATAGAAAAATAAATGCTTTATTGAAATCTGATAGTTTTGAAAACCTACTTTAAGAGATTTAAAAAAAAAAATATAAACAGTTTGTTTAAAGTAGACAAAAGTAATTTTTGCTTCTATTTCCATGCTGTCAATACGTGGTTAATTTTTGCATAATTTTAGAAAGCAAGAAAATAGATTCATATTTAGTTAAATTTGAAACTAAATCTACCCCTAACTTTTTCATATATATATATATATATATATATATATATATATATATACATATGTGCATGTGAACCATATTTATATAAATATATATTTATAAATTTACACACACACACGCACACACACACACACACACACACACACACACACACACATATTATTATAAAAATTAAAAAAACAAAGAAAGGAATTTTTAATCCTAAAAAAGAAACGGGGGTTTTCGGGGAAGGCTGAACCACTGTGGCTACACACAGTGGTCGGCACGGGGGCAACCACAGTGGTCGGCACAGGGGGGAACCCGACCGCCACTGTGTTTACCCATAGTGGGCGGCATCCAGGGGCGCCCTCACCCAACGCCCAATTTCAAACCCTCCTCCGCTCCTCCCTCCATGGCCGTTGCCTCTAGCCACCTCCGCCATTCTCCCTTGTCCCTGCACAAAAATATAAAACCCTAACCCGGTTCGGGTTAGGGTAGGTTTGAAGTTAAAAAAAAATAGGTTGAAGGAAAAGAAATATAATAATAATGTTAGTATGGTTTCCTTGTTTTATAACTTATAATTTTAGGGTTTGTTGTTATTCTATTATTTAGGACCAAAAAGAATTCTATATATATATATATATATATATTCTCATGATTTTATATATGCATGTATAGGTCTAATTGTAGATTAATTATTTTATTAGGTGTTTATGTTTTATATATGTTTTAATAAACATATGGGTATATTTAAATATGATGTTTTAAATTTTAAATATCTTTTAGGATTTTATAGCGAATTTTTTAAGTTATTTGGCTATAGGGGAATTATTGTAGTCCACCTAAATTTAGGCTTGTTGGGATTTAAAACTTTATAGAGCAATTTTTATTATGGGTTTGTTTAGCCCTTTAGTCAAATTTTAAACACATTATAATTATTGTTAAAATAAATCATGGGGTTTAAAAACCCAATTGCTAGAGTTAATTTAATTAATCCCTACTACGGTTAAAAGATTAATTGAGATTAATAATATCTCTTGTCAATTAATTTAGAGGTTCTTGCTTAAATGAATTTACTATTTAATTAATTAATGAGATAGTTATAATTCTTTTGGAGGGTTAATATTCCACATTTAATTTAAATTATTTTCACTTACTTGATTTAGTGGTTAGAGTTAACTCAAACATAGTTAAGACAAAACTTGTTATTGTGTTTCATATTAGCAAATTTAGTGTTATTAGGTTATGTTTTTAAAAAAAATTATTCCGTTCGTGCCCAAAAGTTTGGGCATGACAAAAGGTCTATCATCAAGCATGATATGATACATAGCATGAAAAAATGTACATACAACCCTAATTTCATTAAGCAAAACTCTTGGATGGCATGCCAAAGGCCTATTTATTCCCATCCAAGTGTGTTACAACCTCAAACCACCATAAACTAACTGTCCAACCATATTTTTAAGAAGTTTCTACAAGAAATGCAAAAGTTGTCATGGCAATATGACAACTTTGTTCCCAATGGACCTCAAACTTTCACAATTAGGTCTCTATTTGTTGTTCGAATGTGATCTATGACTAAGTATTAGAGGATCTTACTAACTTGGGTATCATGCTTTTATGTGTCTCTGACATGACTCCTAGTAACTATATAAGGATCTTACTAGTCCTAGATCTATGCCTTGTCTTTTTGATATGGTTCCTAGTGAGAATATATGAATCTTACTAGTTCCTCCTCTGGATTAACTACCAATAGGTTCACTTGTTCTACTAGGGATTCTTTTCCTTCATCTTTTCTCACATCCTCGACATGCTGACCTCTTCTTTGGGTTGTCTCCATGGCTTCTAACTAGGCTGCTATTCCTGACAACATCTCCATTACAACAGGGTCTGCATTCCCATGCACTTCACCATTCCTAGTTCCTCTTCGCGCCATTGATCCATGCAAGTCCTTTGCAATTGTAGGTCAGATCCGCAATCCCCCACCCTACAACAAGATTCAGGACATGCAACCTCTAGAATGAACTTTGCTCTGATACCACTTAATGCAGTCACCGGTGAGGAGGGACCTCGAGGAGATCAGTCCAAACCAGTCAGCAAGAGTAAACATAACGGAAACACATAGATATGATGGAGGAAATGCATAACATATAGTATTATTGCATGAAAGTTAATTACATCCAAACAGTAACAACCCGGTTACAACATACTGGCACATAGGCTTGGTAGAATAGGTCACATCGGGACCTTGAATCGAAAGATCATTCTTCTAGGCATAGTCTATCTAACTGATACTCCTTGATTCTCTGATTGATGCCATTCTAAAGCATGATTATAAATATATATATCAATCCAAAGGATCTGGTCAGCCCAAAAAGGATCAAAACCTGAAGAACAAGACCTAACGTGCAAAATGAACAAGGTCGGCCTCCACCAAGAGATTCCTCTGGAAAATCCAAAGGATGAAATGTAGAAGGTCAGCCACACACCAAGAAACATCGAGATTGACCTCCAAGGCTCCACAAGCTTTGGAATGGGTTTCGGTAGATCATTAGAATAGGTTTTAGGCAATTGGTAACAAAGGAACAATTGGTAACAAGAAAATATCAAGGAAACCGATAGCGATATCTTGTCGGAGAGTGCTCCAAATGTGATGCGGATTGAAAATAGGCAGGATGATCAAGTCTTCAAGTAGATTCCAACTCCACAGGAACTGGGACACACAGAAAGGAAAACTAAAATTGCAAATAGAAAAGAAAATCTTTTTGGTTGATGCAAGATTGTTGTGAACCGAGGATGCTCTTGCTTCACATAAGCTAGCAAGTAGCCAAAACCTTTACCAGTAAGAACATACAAAGAAGGATATAACAGAAAACCCTGACGTATGGATATAAATAATTGAAAGGAATTAGATTGGTGCCCATTAATAGTGATGCAAGTAGAAGCATCCCCAAAAAGCGTAGGCATAGACTGAATGAATCGAGGCTCAAACACTAAGACATTGAGCATTGCCAAGATGAAGGGCCACTCAATGCAATCATAGGCCTTAGAAAAATTAATTTTAACAAAAATGACATTCTATTTGGAGTACCCAGCCCATTCCATGCCTTCCCGGGCAGAAATAATATTGTCCAAGATGAATCTAGACTTGATAAAACTAGTCTACTCTAGGCTAACAATCTACGAAAGAAGATGTTTGATCTTGAGAGAAAGGGCTTTGGCAATGATCTTGTAAGAAACATTAAGCAAAGTAATGGGCCACCAATTGTAAATATCTTTAGGATCCCCAGTCTTAGGTATGAATTTAATATTCCTTTTGTTAATAAGTTGATTCAAAGATTGAGAATGGAAAGATTTGAGATAAACCTTATGGAGTTCAAAACCAACACAAGGCCAAAGAGTCTTGTAAAACTCACAAGGGAAGCCATTGCAACTAGGCACTTTGTCATCTACCATAGAAAAGATAGCTTCCTTGAGATCCTCAAGGGTAAGTTGTTGATCACAAAAGTCCTTTTGAGAAATAGAAAGTCGAGAAGGAACAACATCAAGATATTCCTTTAGATCGTGTTCACGTGTAGGGGAATTTTCCTACCCTATGAAAACCTCCTCATAATGTCTAACAAAATATTGAAGAATATCTTGAAGCTCAGAGAGTATATAATAACCCTATTTGATCCTTTTGATACCAAGGGAAGAGTGTCACACTCTAAGAGCCAAAAAAACTCTTTGGAGGCACAATCTCCAACTTTGAGTCAATTAAGATGAGCTTTAATTTGAGCTCCTCTGGAAGCATGGTTATCAACAATCTATTTTGGATGATGGAGTTGGGCAACTCAAACCTGCAAAGTAGGGATAAAAAGGTTAGAAACCAAAGATTTGGTGGCGGGATGCAAATCCTTGGTGGTTTCCTCATAGGATCATTGGTGGTACATAGCCAACTACCTACCATAAATGTAGAGAAACCACATTATGCATTGGATGGCATTATTCCACCACATAATCCAACTAGTAAGCTGAGTAGGACAACTTTCAAGATTCCACACTCTTTGGATATGAGCCAACATTGGTGGATGCCTTAGCAAAGAATTGTTAAGAAAAAATTGTGTTTTAGAGGGTCATACATGGCCCGACTGGCACTCAATGCTGAACTTGATGGGATAATGGTTTGACAAAGTGACCTCAACAAGAGGAATAACAATTAAATCTTGATTTTCTCCAAAAGAGAAAAAAGATTGTGTTGAGATCATGGCACAATCAAGGCATTTAAAAACTTTGTCAAGGCCAACTCTGTAATCACACCGTCTGTCAGACACCATGAGGATGGTGATAGTTGGTGTTGGGGTCAAAAAGACCAAATTTATTATGCATGTAAAACCAAGCTTCTCATTCACCAGCTATCCATCAAAAAGGCAAAACACCTTCTTTGTTAGAAGGCCACTTCAACAATATTAAAATCCCCACACATAACCCAAGTAGCAGGTGGCAATGTGTCATCTATCCACTGCCATAAGTGTGATCTTTCAACAATATCATTGGGGGCATAAACATTAATGATCCCAAAATAATGATTGTCAACTGACAAGAGGACCCACACCACTCTTTGAGTGGGATCCGACCCATGAGCCACAATAGAAGAATGCCAACATGGCGAGATGAGAGTGACAACAACTCCTTAACTAGCTTCATGTTCTATAGAAAAATCTAGGCCATCTATCCATATCACATGACACACAATAGAAAACAAGAAGGCTATAATTTTAATCTCCTAAAAACAAAAACCATTGATACCAAGATGTTTCTATCTAGTATTCATATGAAAACTTCCTAGCGAGATCAGTTAGACCTTAGATATTCCATGAAATAAAATGCATCATTCAAAGTCATGCATTCTATCCTCACCCTCAAGAGAGGAGAAGTTATTTTGCAAGAAAGAGAAAGTTGGCTGAAAGCTAGGGTAAGAATCACCTGGAATTACCCTGTGTTTTTCTATAATTTCATCACCACCCGCCTCCCGCCCAAAAGGGATGTAAGAGCAATGCAATGTGGATGGATGAGAAGCAATAAATGAAGCAGTTTGAGGGTGCAAACCCATGCAAAGTGGGAAACACCCTCAGCCAAAATTTTCACCTGATTATCAGGGTTTGAAACCTTTGATGGCATTTTTTATTGTGACTAAGTTGGTTCCTGCATTGGTGGTTGTGAAACAATAACCTTATCCTATTTTGGAGCAAAATCCATAGTGTCCTTGCCTTTACAAACCACAATGGTCCAACCCAATTCATTTTTAGAACCCTCTGAAGAACAGGGAGGGGTAGCCTCCTTAGAAGGTGGCTTTGGCTTAGGAATAGTGAGTGGACAATCCTTAATCTTATGATTAGTAGATTGACACCAATAACATGTGTTGGGTAAATTCAAATAAAGCACTCACTGGGTAAAACATTGACCACCAACCTAAATATCAATGGTTTCTTTAAGGTCATGTAAAAAGATAAACTTCAACACAAACCCTTTTTGGGGATGAGTATGAAAAAAATGGTTATGTTTCATACAAACCACCTTGCCAAGCGTTTGGACAATAGTTTGCAGGAATGACCAACAAGGTAAGGGAAGACTAGGATACTCAACCCAGATGAGGACCTTAAGTTATTTCTCACTAGAGACTATAAAGTCTCGCAACCAAGGATAAAAAACAAGCAAGGATGATCGAACACATGAAGGCCCGTTCTTGAGGATACCCTCCCTATGGGATAAGTTAAAAAAATGGAACAGAAAAAACCCTTTTGTGAGATTCTAGATGCCATCAAGCTGGACCCCATGAGGGGCCCAAGCTTTGGCAACCCAATCATGTAGCATTCTTTCAGGAGGAACCATCCCCACAAAATATCCTATCAAAGTATACTTTTCAAGCCACTCACATGCATTGTCAAAATCTTGCAATGGCAAAACAACATCAAGGGTACCAAAATTCATACCTCATGAAATTTTTTTGAGAGAAAAGTGCAAGGCCACTTGTTTAGAGGAGCCATGATCTCCCGACACCAAAAAACCAACACCAGCATCAACTACTGAGTTGAGGTTAGCTAGAGACATATTAAGGCCTAAACTCTTGCAATAAATGTGGTATGACAAGGAAAAATGCAAGACTTCAAACAAACAATATAGTGAGACAAGCAAAGAACCAAACCCAAGTAGATAAAATGAAACTTCAATAACATCTCCCGAAAAAAATATCAAATGCATACAATATCCTCCCAATTTATAGACTTTGAAGTTGTAAACATAATTTTACCCCTAGTAAGAATAATTCTCAAATTAGGGAGATTCTTCAATTAATAGTTGTAAGAGAACATGTCAAAATATAATTGTAACTCCCTTGTTGTCAATTTATTTATTTCTTCCATTTTATCAAAAATGAATTTCATAACTCCCATGTCATAAAATTTGCTAATATAATATTTATTCCTTCCAAAATAAATAAATATTGTAACTTCCACTTGTCATAGAATATGCTTATAATAACTTTCCTCTTCAATTGTGCCAAGTGTCTTAGCCTTCTCCTTTCTCCTACACCATGTGCTTAATAAAAATGTATGCATTAAAATAAAAAATAAAATAAGTATTTATCTATTATTTTAATTTTAAAATTAATAACTTGCAGCTATCAAATATTATAATGTAAAGAATTTTTTTTGTTTCCTAATAAAATTAGTTTTATATATATATTAGTCTACTATTATATTGAATTTTTTTTTTATTTAATTTAATTAATTTTGAGTTTATTTGATTTATTAATAAGTTTTTAATTTATTACAAACAAATAAATAATCATTTCCAGCCTTACTCAAAATTAATCAAATAATTTTTTTGAATATTCTAAGTGAGAGAGTTGTGATAAACTTGCAAATCAAAAATTGTAGCATGTCCTTCTACATACACCTCTAAATACTAAACTGTATCAAGTATGATCTCTTTCAGAATCTTATATGAAAATCCTCAACAACGTCCATCATTCAATCTCCAAGATCAAACAATATATATATATATATATCATGTAACCAATTTATGGATGTAAGACCCTCTAACAAGGTAGATCAAACTCAATACCATTCCTATATCAAGAATCAACCCAATATCATCTTCTAAATCCTCATCAAATAAATGACATTAAAATGCACCCATATGCATAAGGAGATAAAAATTCCAATAAATTTTAAATGAACCCTCAAGAACTAGCAAACCAAAGCTTAATGTCCATAAGCATTTGAAGAAAAAGCATAAAAACATAATGCATCTAAAAATAAGAATGATAAAATACCTCTTCAATGATTATCCACTAAGTAGGCCAAGAGTGGGGAATAAGAATGCTAATCTAAGATAACGAAGTCATCATGAATCTCTCCAAGAACAATCTCATCAATAGGTCCATTATGAACTCATGTCCATATATGGTCCATAACTAGGGGAAGACTCCTCAAACTTCCTATTGAAACATCATCAAACAATAACCATATGAACACGTTCTCTAATCTTAAGACATCTCATAACCTCTCCCGTGGTGCCCTTCCATGATATACTCTTTAATGATGTTATGATAGATACTCATCAACTTGTTTATGTTACTGATACTTCTTGCTTATTGTTAGACTCTTTATGTTGAGACACTTTATGATGACATTTGATACATTATGTTACTATGTTGGATGATGTTATACTCAAGACTTATGA
Source organism: Cryptomeria japonica (assembly GCF_030272615.1). Lineage (NCBI taxonomy): Eukaryota > Viridiplantae > Streptophyta > Pinopsida > Cupressales > Cupressaceae > Cryptomeria > Cryptomeria japonica. The sequence goes on from NC_081406.1 coordinate 13,250,264, forward strand.
TGATTTTAGGGTTTATGTTTGGATAACTTGTGTTTATTCATTTTGTAGATGTGGTTTATATTTATTAATTATGGTGACTTGTCATGTGCTAACCCTTATTTCATGATTACATTAGATGTGAGTGATGTTGATGTCATTTATGATGTTATGTCTTTGATATGGTGTCTTACTTTTGTGGATGTGAAAGGGATGGTGTCACATCACTCATTTATGAGTGGGGTGTAACATTGCAATTATTTTTCACCTACTTGTGTATTTTATGGTTATGTATATATTATGTATAGGCCTTTGGTGTTATGTAAGATGCAGGTACTAGGCATCATCTCCATCTAGTCTCACGGGTCTGAGCGTGCCTTTAATCCCAATGGCAATTGATCAAAGGTAACACTAAGGACAAGTACTACATCTTAAACCTAGTCAGTGTCGTAAGTGAGTTCTAGTGTCCTTGGTCTAGAGTTGTCTTGTTAGGACTTGAGTGGTTTTATGTATGTTGTATTTTATTTAATTTTATTGATGGTTTGATTTTATATGTAGCTATGGTAAATAATAAATAAATCATAATATCTAATCCTAAGTGTGAATGATTAATTATGTGGGATTTAATAAGTAGGTCTCATATTATAATATTTATATTATTAACATTTATATTATATGCGGGGATTATTTATTAATTTGTATTTATTGTGGGAGATTTATTTAGTAATTGATTTAATTTACTATTTCATTTATTTGTTTCTTTGGAGTGGTCTCTTGTTCAAACTTGGGTTGCTAATTTGGTCCTTAGTGCAAGAGGAGAGTGTTGTTTTTGTATTCGAGTGTGAATTGGACTGTATAGAGAGTGGTTTTGGGGAATTATTGTGGCTTTCTAGTGGATGGATTTTTTTAAATCAGGATTATGGAGAAGATTTTTGGATCTGCATGTGTTAGGAGTGAACCTTGATGAGGATTTTGAGAGTAGAAATCATGAATATTTATAAGAGGGTTTCATGGAATTATTTTTGAGGCTTAGATTGCATTTTGGAGGCTTTTTGGTTTGTGTTGAATTGTTGTTTGAGTGGAGTAGTTGTTCATGTGGATGTTGATTTGCCTTCGTCTTCATAATCCTATTCTTCTTCTTCTAGGTTGGAGTTTTCTTGATTTTCTCTTGTTTTATGTACTTTGATCTTTGAAAATGAAAATAAGTTTTTTATTTGTGCTTGTATGATGCTTAAAGTGTTTTGGAAATATTTTGGTTTCATGCTCTATTATTAAGTTAAATGGTTGTTTAGGGTGCTTTCATTTCACTCTTTTAAAGGGTTGTTTTTGGTGTTTGTAATCTTGGAAATTTAATTTTGGTCTTAGGTTATGTAGAATTACATTTTTTAGTAATAAAATCACCCATCTCAAATGGGCTTGAGTTAGTTTTTGCAATTTGAGTTGTCTGGTTGTTGATATTTGAGCCCGAAGTCAACCTTAGTTCTTTGTCCTACTTTTGTCATAGGAGCACTATAAAAGAGTGTAAAAGCTCTATTTCATGATGCAAAATCACTGAAACAAAGGTGATGTAGCTAATTAAAACACAATCAACACCATTAATGAAAGTATAGAAAATGACACAAGAATGGATCAATTTTCCTTCAATATTCTTCTTCTGCGATCTCAAACCATTCTCCCCTTACAATGAAAAGAAAGACCTATTTTAACAACAATATAAAAATTCCTTTTTTGGGCAGAATTTTATAAAATCCAAAAAAATTTATTTATGAAAAATTTCAAATCTATCCCAAAAATCATGAAATCTTGTAAAAATATAAAAAACAATATTTTGGCACAAATTGCCAACTCTCTAACCTCATAAATATTATGAGTTCAAAAATAAATAAAAAACCAACTTTCAAAAATCTAAAAAAATAATAGATAAAGCTCTTTTTGAAGCCCCAGATGAAAGAATCGAGCCCTAAAAAGTTGATCGAGTAGAGGCCCAACTAAACTAGGTTTGGTTGGCAATCCAAACAACTCCTCATGATACACCTCCATGTCAAATTTCAGCCCAATAGGACAACCGAGTCAAAAGTTATGACCCTACAAAGTCCATGCATCAAATGGGTAAAGTGCCATTTTATGTTGCAAAAGTGCTGATTTAGATGGTAAAAGCGTAGTTTCACAAGGTGACCTCTGGATAAGGTCTTAGGAGTCAGTGTCAGCCCAGGTTGGTCCGAAGGCTTGGTTTTGGGTTAGTAACTCTCTATTGTGCATTTCTAGAGGCTATATGATTATTTGTGATGTATTCATGTGTTTCCTTTCAATTGCATGTGTTTATCATTATAGTTCATTGATTTTGCATTCGTGATGATTCTTTGAGAGCAATTGGTTCAAGGAATGATTTATGGATCAAAAATGATGTTTTGGTTCAGATTATGTTATGGAACCAATGATTTACAATTATGTGATATTTCATGTTATCATGTATGTTGGATTCATTGTATGAACCCTAGGTTTTAGGAGCATATTAGGGGGATTGTCTTCTAAGTGAGTGTCGGGGCCCTAATTGGCTACCGAGGAATATCATTGGAAGTTTCCTTAATCAGGTGATAATCTTAATTAATGAATATAGGGGTTGGGTATTTCTCACATTAACAAGATAACTATGTTTCCCCGCTCATGGCCTAGAGTGTTAGTTTAGGCTCAGGATGAGTTTGGGAAGGTAGGTTGGCATGACTGTACTTCCTTGTCTTCATGAAAGGATGAATCGGTTCCACATGGGTGTCACTTGGGCATTGAGGTCTAGAGAGATACTACTAGGGAATCCTTATTGACAACATGCGATGACACTCTTCCCTATGTGTATCCCAATACCTTAACCGTTGTGTTGTGCAGAAGCCTCTAGCGAGTTTGTGTCTTATGGCTGAGCCTATGTCTTGTCATGTTTTGGTCCTTTAGTGTGTTTGATAGACTTATAAAGCACTGAGAGGTGGGGGGGGGGGTGAATTAGTGACACCAAAAACAATACTACTTTAAACATTGACCTGTAGATATACTTAACAAGTTTGTTAAACACTATGCATGCAATCCAAAATGATATTAGTGCATCCACAATAAGTAAAACATCCACCATAACACAAGTGTTTATACATGGAAAACCCTAATGGGAAAAACCACAGTGAGATGGGACTCACAAGTTAACTATCTGCAGTAATAGGTAACTGGCCCGTTAAGGTCTACAAAAGTGCTCTGCTAGGAGCGAATCCTATTAAAGATACCAAAGCTCTATTAGGAACTATACCTTGTTAAAGGTAGTACCCTATTAGGAGTAACCTCGAAGGAGGATTTATGAATCCAATCTAATGGATCACCTAGTTAGAGGATTTGAACAATGAAGTTTGTTAGAGCTTACCCGGTTAGGGAATTTGACTATTGTAGTGATTAGAAAACAACAAGTGGTGTGATCTAGAAGTAGCACAATTTGCTTGAATAGATCCTCTTCTGCGCACTCAAAACTGCATTACCAGCATACTCTGCAACTTAACACTTCTGTCTTTGCATCAAATCATCTCATATCATATCCCATCATATATCATCATAATGTCATTATATAGACATTTATATTTCATGTCGGCCTTAGAAATTATATCACAATTTCCTAGGTGTAGTGTATCTGGACAATCAAACATAACTCATCACAAATTACCACCAAAATTTGTCAGTTAGGATAACTCATCACGACCGGTGATAACTCATCACACAATCAATGAATATCGGTTGGAACACCGATACTGGTTGGAGTTAACCTCTGTCAACATGTAAACCGATTGTCCTTCATTTCTTCTTTGATAATCTCCGTTGGATCTTCAAGTTGGTGTAGAGACATTCCTGTATATACCGGTTGATGACCTGTACTGATTTGACACCATCACAAGAAAAACTTCTAATACCAATAGCAATATAATACAAATAACTTTGAAGTAACACTGGTAGACAAACATATGTATGTGTGTACATGTTCTATCAATGACAACATATGAAGTCATTCATTACAATCATCATCAAGCCAAAAATCTCCCCCTTTGGCATTGATGACAACATTTAGAAAATTTTCAAACTATACAGCTAAGTGTGCTTACAAGAATTGTACACATATATTTTTACTCCTATGTGAGGCCCTACCCTGACTCATCCTAGCATTTCAGTGATTTTCATGTTGAGACTTTATGGATGCTTTATTTTTATGCATTATGGATTTAGAACTTATATGATTCCATGATTTGGATAACATTGATGTATATTGATGCTTCATTTCTATGCATTATAAATATAGAACTCTATATGATTCTAGAATAGGATAACTTTGTGATGATGTATGTCATTATTGGATTTCTAGGACTTTACTATGATGATAGAAATAGGATACATGTCTTATGTATGGATCAAAATTATGAGGATTATGATAATTACCTATGTGGATTTATTTTGATACAAGATATATTGATTTTGTTTAATGTCAATTGTATGCAGAGTGTTTGACGTGTATTCTTATTCATGTGTTTAAATATTATATGAGGTTATTTGGAAGTACTATTGTGTAATTGAGATGCGCAGGAAAATTATCCATGTGACCATGGAAATATTATGGAGAACCAAACCTAGACCTATGTACGTTTGTACAACCAGGGTTTGTCTATTTGGAGAGACAACACCCCATATGTATCATATTTTATTTGCGAAATTAAATGTTGCATGTGTGTTAAATTTAATTATTAATTTGTGTAAATCCAACAAGAGACAAATTTCATGTGTAATTTTGTAAAGTATTTTATTGTGTCACTTGACACGTGTTGATTTATGTCTTAATTTTTGACTTGTCTCTTGGAGGGAGTTGTTTCAACCATAGCTTTTTCAAACATTTGAATGTGGTTCTAAATTTTCCTTGGGTAGAGAGTCTTTGGAGTGGTCAACTCAGGTTTGACTTGAAAGTTAACTTTAGATGGGTTTATAAGGGACAAATGGACTCCTAGGGGTAGTTTAAAGGTGTTTCCTAAAGTCCATAAGGTATACCTATGGGTTAGGAGTATTTTTAGGCATCTGTCTACTCCCATATAACTGTTTAGTCACCTCAAAAAGTGAGTTTCCTAAGGTGAGCGAAAATTCAAAATTAGAAGGTGCCATCTAGGTTAGACAACCTTCCTTTTTGATGTGAGATCCTTTTTCCGACTTTCTCTTACTTTTTCCTTTTTTAGTTTTAGTAACTTGTGAGAACTCTCACTGAGGTCTTTTTAGGCAAAAATGAGAGACTTTGTGGGTACTCACCCACTCTCCATTTTTGGAGATTATGCAATTTTGAAAAGAATAGTTTTGGGATAGAACTTTGGCTAAGTGTAGAAGGAAGAATTGTGGAATTGGGCTGCTCATCCTCAAACTAGTTCTAGCAAACCTTTGGGCAGATTGAAGGTTGGTTCATCTTCTCCTTTTTGTCTCTTTTTACATTGCATGTTTATGTTGGAAAGATTGCTTGTATGTAAAAGTTGTTTCTTGTATTTTCCTTTGCGAAAATTATTTTGTGACCTATCTGTTACTTCTTTTATGCATTTTCTTGTGATTTGGGAGTAACCAAGGCCTTCTACTCTTGGGAGAGTAGGATGGTCTTGTGGGTGGTAGAAGTTTGACAGCTCTCAAGTGAGAGGCTCTCATTATGAGAGTGAACTCAAGGGGTGTATATGTGACCCTTGCTGCATGGCTTGGTTTATGCATTTGGGGGTCATAAGGGGAGAAAGAATGGCATGAATGCCTTGGGGGGCATAAGGATGTGGGGTTAATGAACTTATGATATATCTTTTTTTTGCCATGAGGTGGCTTTATGATCTACCTTTCTTGCAGTCTCCTCAGGGTATTTGGTCCACTACCACCCATGTAAAAAACATCACTTTTTGTGATGGAGTGTAGCCTTGGTTGGGAAAGTGTTTGTTGTATGTTTTTCCCTTGCTTGTTGTGTTTGCATGTGTGTAACCTATCTAGGGCTTGGTTCTCCAAGCTCAGGAGTGGCTTTTAGTAAGCCTAGGCTAGGAGGTGAGCTCTCCATGGTTGTAGCATTTTGATTTGCATGCAGGTTGCTAGAAAAGAAAATAAAAGACAAGCTAGGAGTTGCTGGTTTTTGTACTTGATTTACAAAAAGAGAATAAGAAAAGGGATGATATATGTTTAGTTGCAGAAATGTAAATAAAAAGTTGCATGTTGTATTTACTTTAAAAAAAAAAAGATAATGTATCTATTTTATTTAAAGTCCTCATTTAATAGAAATGAGAGACTAGTTGGGCATCTCACCCACTTGTAATGTTGACTATATTGTATTCTTAATATGTTCTAAAGAAATAAATTATTTTATTAAGTTATTATTGCAAAGATGAAATGTTTGTTTTGGATTAAGTTCCTATAGTTATTGGAACAATATTTGATGTATTCATGTTATTCTTTTGAAAATAAAAGTTTATTTTATCTCCTTAGGCATTTTGAAATAATGGAAAAGAATGAAGTAGTAAGCTTGCATGTTAGTAGGAGAAAAATAAGCATTTTAGCCCTATCTATTTAAATCCCAAATACAAATTATGGTTAAACAGATTTAACATGCCTATCTCTATAGTCAATTTAAATGATTTCTAGGCTAATGTAGTTGCTATTAAAATTTATTAAATTCTGTTATTTTTCCCTTTATCTATTGCAGAAAGTAAATAAAAAATTAATAGTCTATCTCTAAAGTATGTAGCTAGAAATATATAAAATAAAAAGAATTCCTTTATTTAACTCTGTTAGTTTTGAAAACCTGTTCAATGGGATTTTTAGGAAAAAGAAATATAAACAGATTGTATAAATTAAATAAATGTAATTCTGCCTCAATTCCCATGCTGCCAATATTTTATTATTTGTGCATGATTTAGAAGGTCCAGAAAATGAATCCATTTTTTAGGTAAATCTGAATTAAACCTACCCCTAAAACATCATATATATATATATATATATATATATATATATATATATATATATATATATATATATATATATATATATATATATATATATTTAAAAGGGAAATTTTAACCAAAAAAAATCACGCCATAACCTTGGGTTGTCGCGGCTCTCTGTGGGCCACGACCCACAGAGGCACTGGGTGCTACTGCGGGCCGTGACCCGCAGGGGCGGCCGAGTCCACCACTGTGAGCCGCGTCTCACAAGGGCGTCGTAGCGGGCCACAACCCACAGGGGCGGCTGAGGCCGTCACTGGGGGCAGCGAACCGTAGCGGCATCAGCGTCACTGCAGGGAGCAAGGCTTCCACCACCGCGACCCCCATGAAACCCCATGGCCACCGCCTCCGCCCACCTTCATCAATTGACCCTACAACAAAAATTAATAAAAGCCCTACCTGAAATGTGGCGTTAGGGTAAGTAATGAGTTTTAAAAAAAAAGGGGGGGGGGGTAATTTATGGTAATAGTATATTGTTAGGGTTAGAGATTTTAAAGGGGGGGAAACCCATTCAAATTTTTGAATAGGGTATTCCCCATTAATTAAAATATGATAAATTCATTTAAAAAAAAAAGGAGATTTTTATATCTTTATATACATCTATATGTATAAATGTTTTTAACACACACACACACACACACACACATATATACATATAATTATTTATATATGTACATAGTCATATATATGAATGTATTAAATTCAACTTTAATTTAAGTAGTTTATTTAAACATTCATAGTTTATAAATGATTATATAAACAGTTAAATTTGGTGTTTTAGATTTTAATTATTGTGGAGTTTAATCCCTTAGAAAATTTATAACGAATTTATTCTATTTGTAAGTTATTTGACTATAGGGGATTATTTAGTCCACCTAAATTTAGGCTATTCTAGACTAGATTTTATAGGGCAATTTACATTATGGATTTAATTGACCCTTTAGTCAAATTAGTTTAACCACATTTTAATTATTGTTAAAATAAAATATAGGCATTAATAATCTAAGGGCTAGGACTAATTTATTTAGTTCCTAAAAGCAATTAATGGTTATTGGAGATTAATATTATCTTTGTCAATTAATTTAGAGATTTTTGGTTAAATTAATTTATTGATTAAAATTGATGAGATAATAAATAATTCTTTTAGTATTCCACATTTAATTTAAATTATTTTCGCTTACTTGAGTTAGTGGTTAGAGTTAACTCAAAACATAGTTAAGACAAAACTTGTTAGTGTGTTTCGTATTAGCAAATTTAATGTTATTAGGTTGTTATTTTTAAAAAAAAATTATTCCGTTTGTGCCCAAAAGTTTGGGCATGACATCCTACTCCCCCTTAACAATACATACAAATTTTTCACAACACATAAATATGCCTACTCCCCCTTTGACAACAATGCCAAATAAAAAAAGTAAAATATATACATATATAGCAAAAATTTGCAGCAAAAGTTTACATATACAAAACTTGAAAATCTGAATCAAGGATTATTCATTGTAATTCTAAATATGTCACTAAAAGTATGCTTCAATTGAGAAAAATCATTTTCCCATGTCTCCAACAAGGTTTCAGTGAGCTTGATTGTAGTCATGACCTGTGTACAAAATTCTTCCATTGAATCAAGTGAACACATCTCTGGAGTAGCCAAAATTGCTTCTGCATTCTTGTATGCTCTTTGTAACATGTCCACTTTTGGTCTGAGTAAATTCTTCAACTCCTTCAAGGACCGGAATCTTTTTGCCTATTCACAATCATAGACATCTAACCGGTTTTGCAAATCATCCACAGATTTTCCAAAAGCTAAAATTAAATCCTATAAAGGTATGTAAGAATGACATATCCTTTCCAATTCTTTCTCGGTTTTTGTTTGCCTTTGATTGATATCAATATAAAATAATGAAACATTAGATCTAAATGCAAGAATTTTCCCTCCTATTTCAATAGCTTTTCTTAACAGATCTTTATTTAGTGATAGGGCAATTCTCCCTGTATCAATATCCTTCATGATTTGTTCTTATCGCTTCTTCCTATAGCTCTTCTCTGCATAGATTTGTGTTGCTTCCTCAAGGGACTTAAGTTGGTCAAAGGCATCAACAACCAACTATCCAAGCTTGCCAATGGGAGTTGACAAGTTCCCTATAGCAGTTTCTAGTAGAAGGCTTGACAGAATATCTACAACATTTTGAATGGTTTCTGCTTCCATTCTCTATTGCTTAAGCCTCTTCTTCTGAGCTCTGGATTGCATCACATTTGCAAACTCCAATTCCGATTCACTCATGTTATTAATATTTATTGGCCCTTTGATTCCAAATGAGTCATCATCATTAGCATTATTCTTCTATTTAACTATTGCCTTTTCCGATTCAGCAGATTTCTCATTCTCAATTTTCTCTTCCTTTTGTTCTTTCTCCTTCTCCTATTTAGAGGTCTGTTCATCAACTTTTTCAGCAAGTTCCTCTTGAGTAGCATGTGAAACCAGTGGGAGTTGGGGTTTCACTTGTTGATCATTTACCAGTGGAGGTGGAATATCCACATTCAGTTGAGTCATCGGTATCTCTACTGTATTAACCTGTGAATCAGTAATTTCAAGTGGCTGCATATCTAGTGCAATGATGTTTCCAGATAGATCTATTATATCATGAATATCATCAACAAATATTATCGATTGGGAAGTAGTATCATCCTTCTTCTTGATAGGATAGACAATATCACCTTGCACTATTTCTTCCTCATCCATTTCCGGTAAATCAATAGTATCTTGCTCATTATCTTGTTGGGACTCTATCAGTTTACAAATATTCTGAATTTGCTTCGCTATCTAATGAGTGTCAACTTCAACAGGTTGCACCTTCCCACTAAGTAGCTTAAATCTTCTTGACTTAAAAGAAAATTGAGATTTGTGTTTATCAAGCAATACAATTAACTCATCCTTTGACAAATCGGGAAAATATTGCACAAACACATAATCAATAATTTTTTTTCTTTCTTCACAACTTCTTCTCATTTACTCAAAAGAATGGTATATAAAGAATCAGAAATATCCTTCTCAGATCATGAGGTAATCTATTGTAATGACACAAATAGTTGACTACCTGTTGAAAAATTTGTTCCTTCTGATCTTTATCAAATGAATCAAAATATTCTTTGACATTATCAAATCTATTCCTTCCCAATGTCTTTACCATTCTCTCAAAATTAGTCATAGGCTTGTAAGACAAAGCATTAATGGGAATAGTCTGCTGAGAGGTGGCTTCAACTAGTTTGGACTTCTTGCCAGTTGCCTTTACCTTCTTTGGTTCTTCCTCGGTATCAGTTTCATCATATTCTGCTTGAAGAATCAGTTGCCAACCACTTTTATTTGTTGCAGTCTGCTTCTTTATGTATACTTTAGGTACCAGTTCCTTTTTAGTTTGGACAATTTGTGTCAATCTAGTACTTTGTGACACTAGAGGTGCTTGCTCGTCCTTCTTCTTCTTTCCTTTACCACTACTGGTTGGAGCACTACTAGTTTTAGCTTTTGCAATTTTCTCCTCAACAGTATCTAGTCTTTTCTTCTTCTTGTCCACTGGAGATGCCAACAGGTTATTGGCATAACCAATCAATAAGTCATAATTGACTTCATAGCTCATGTCTTCTATTTCATCTTATCTCAGTTCAATAGCTTCCTTCAGACATAAATCAGTGGTGACTGTGAAAATGATGTCCTTAGTAAAGTTTTTCACCACATCCTTAGGTAGCCTTACTCTCATACTCATTTTCTTTTGAAATTCATTGAAATATTTATTCATTGCAGTAGAGAAAGTGTTCTTAATATCCTTGATGTTGTTCTTGATCTGAGCAGTTACCGGTAGATCTTTGGACTATTCAAGATCACCAATCCCCGATAGGAAATTATGAAAGTAAAAGAATAGACCAATCAGTAACTGACCAAACTTGAACTTTTGACTATTTTCCTTCTTGATTGACTATAGATTCAACATTAATTGACTTCTTATGGCCTCGCAAAGGTCATAATTTGCATTCTCAACAATCATTTTATAGGCAGTATTCCTGTTGGAGATGGTACACTGTTCATTCTACTGGAATAGAATATCTGGTAGCCTATAACCATAGTAGCCATTTTAACCATTGGGTCCTTAACATTATTAACAAAAAAGGAATGCCCATCAGAGGTTGATGAGGTTAAAGTGTTTACTGTCTCTTTAGAAATTCACTTAGGTACTTCACCGATTGATCAAAAAATAGTCACAACTTGAATAGCTTCTTTAGTTATAGTGTGTGTCCTTTGCAAATACATATTATCACCATGAACATGACTAAGAATAATTCAGATATGTTCCTCTTCAAAATCCTTAAGAAAATAAGTTGCATTATGAAAACCTTTCTCATAAACCCTAATATACTCGAGTTGAATCTTTTCGCTCTTATTGCAAAGGGATTTCAACTAAGAGTAAATTGACAATGATCCTAAATCTTCAATTTTGCAATCAATGTAGCTAGACAAATCTCCTTTCACAATGACTCCGTTAGGAACTTGAGATAAAGAATTATAAGAAACAATTTGTTTCGATTCCACAACCTCTATAGGTTCTGATGTGATCATTAACCTCTCTACTTGCTTAGATGATGAACTCATTTCAGATAAACTAGATTTGAAATGAGATTTACAAAGAAATACCTCAATTCACACGTGTTGCCTTGGTTATTGGTTGATTACTCAAATGCACACTAGTTCAACCTTTACTATCCTTCAAATCAACTTCAATCATGCAAATCATGACACAAATTCGACTAAAACCAGCTAGTAATTTTTTCTTCGCTCCGCAAGTGCTCAAGAATTCTCTCTCGAATGCATTTAGGGTAAAAATAACAAAGTAAAACTTGCTTTTATCCTTTTTACCTACTGCATTAAATGCTCGACCACTTAGGTTATAAACCCTAATACACCGCTTAGCGATGCATACAATATTAACAGGTGTAAAACCAATTGATAGACTTTTGAAAAACCGATTGAAAAAAGATATCAAGATTTCACACATAACCACTAAAAATTCAAACTCTCTTACTACTCATCTTTCAAGGGGTCAGGAAGTAGATTTACCACTATGCTCCCCTTTAGCCTCATTGAAAGGCTCAATTCACCGATGCAAGATTCTCCACACTGGGTGAAGGATTAGGTTCTTCTACAGGTATATCATCACTCTTCTTTTTCCAAATTTGGTTCATCTCTTCTCTAGTTTCCTCAATATTTATCTACTGCTTTTCTTTCTGATCTTTAGAATGATTAACCGATTTATTCTTTCTGGATCTACAGAAATTCACCATGTGTCCCAGTTTATGACAATGATAGCAAGCCATTCCAAATGATCTCCAAGGTCTTGCATTGCCTCTTCCAGTTCTCCTTCTGCAATTCATAGCTACATGACCATAATTGTTACAAATGGTGCAAATGACATTAGTTACCTTTTCCATCTCAAACGGACTAAACTGGTTGACATAGGGTCTCTATCAGTTTATGTTACACCGGTTATCATAGGTTCTCATCCAGTTGCCATTAGGTCTTGGACTCATGTGAGGTACTAGATTATTTTCTCCATATTTGCATTCAACTAATCTATGTCCATACATTTTGCATGTGAAATAATGACCTTCAAATCTCTTAGATGCATACCTAGTATTTGCATTGTAGCTTGTATTTCTATTGGGTTTGTTTGTACACATATTTGCAGTATGTCCAGGCTTATGACAGACAAATCAAATAGGTTTAAAAAATTTCTCACCAATAGGCTTGTTAGCCTTGGGAGAAGTTTTATCCTTGTGAATGTTTCTCTTGGTTCTGGAAGAATATCCTTTCTCAGATGTGTTAAAACCAAGTCCAGAAGTATCACCTTTCATCCTTTGTGATTGAATCTGCTCATCCAGAATGGTATAACTTCTATTGAACTTTTCCAGCTTTCCATTAGCCTCAGTGAGTTCTCTGGTAAGATCTTCATTATGTTTTGAAAGAGTCTCTTTCAAAGATGATGCCATTTCAAGATCTAGATGCAAGGCCTCTTTTTCTTCTTTCTTTGCATGCCAATGCTCATGCAAAGTAGCATTCTCTCATTTTATCTTAGAAATCTCATGATCTCTCTCTTTGACAAGGTCTTCGGCTTCCATCCTATCTTCCAACTCTTGACTCATGCAGATAGTTAGGGCTTCTAACTCTCTTCTCAGATTTAGCTTTTCACCATTCAATTTTTCAACTTCTTCGGCTAATGCATCAATGTTAGCTTCATCTAAAGAACTATTATCAGATATTTCTAATAGTTGTTCAATCAGCTCTCTCCTTTTGACTTGTGAATATTTTAATCTGACCCTTAGGGTTTCAAGCTCATCCTTAGTAGCTTCAAGCACTCTAGCCATCTCAAAGTAGCTCATATCCCCCATGGTGGCTTTAGGGTTTCCTTCCAAGTGATTAAGACTTAAATAAGTTAGGCTCTGATACCAATTGATAAACTTATATAGCACCGAGAGGGGGGGGGTGAATTAGTGACACCAAAAATAATACTACTTTAAACATTGACTTGTAGATATACTTAACAAGTTTGTTAAACACTATGCATGCAATCCAAAATGATATTAGTGCATCCACAATAAGTAAAACATCCACCATAACACAAGTTTTTATACATGGAAAACCCAAATGGAAAAAACCACGGTGAGAAGGGACTCACAAGTTAACTATCTGCAGTAATAGGTAATTGATCGATTAAGGTCTACAAAAGTTCTCTGCTAGGAGCGAATCCTGTTAAAGATCCCAAAGCTCTGTTAGGAGCTATACCTTGTTAAAGGTAGTACCCTATTAGGAGTAACCTCGATAGAGTATTTATGAATCCAAACTAATGGATCACCTGGTTAGAGGATTTGTACAATGAAGCTTGTTAGAGCTTACCCGGTTAGGGAATTTGATTGTTGTAGTGGTTAGAAAATAACAGGTGGTGTGATCTAGAAGTAGCACAACTTGCTTCAATAGATCCTCTTCTACACACTCAAAACTGCATTACCAACATACTTTGCAACTTAACACTTTTGTCTTCACATCAAATCATCTCATATCATATCCCATCATATATCATCATAATGTCATTATATAGACATTTAGATTTCATGTTGGCCTTAGAAATTATATCACAATTTCCTAGGTGTAGTGTATCTGGACAATCAAACATAACTTATCACAAATTACCGCCAAAATTTGTCGGTTAGGATAACTCATCATACAATCAATGAATACCGGTTGGAGTTAACCTCTGTCAACATTTAAACCGATTGTCCTTCATTGCTTCTTTGATAATCTCTGTTGGATCTTGAAGTTGGTGTCGGGACATTTCTATATATACTGGTTAATGACATGTACTAGTTTGACACCATCACAAGCAAAACTTCTAATACTGGTAGCAATAGAATACAAATAAATTTGAATTAACACCGGTAGACAAACATATGTGTGTGTGTACATGTTCCATCAATGACAACATATGAAGTCATTCATTACAATCATCATCAAGCCAATAGTGTTTTTGTCTTCGTGAATGTTTGTATTCCCTTGGATGTATAGGTGTCAGCTTAGGTCAAGTGATGTGTGTGGGCCCTTATGTCATTCTCCAGAGCACATAGGGTGGAACTTTTTGGTTCCCCATGGTCGGGTGGTTGATGCCTTATTTCATTGGGATATCTAGTGGTTTGTTAGTGAGTGTGCTGGATGTTTCTTCTTCTCTTCAATTGCAGTGTTGAGAATCAAAATACATATGTAATCTCTGATATATGTAAAATATTCATCTATGTACTTTGTATTTGAATATTATTCATGTGATCATTGTATCATGACATTCATGTTGAAAAGATTGGTGTAATCTATAATGTAAGTTGTGCATAAGATGTGAGATGTAATGTAATGATGTTATTATATGTTTAATTTAAGTGGAGTTGGTATCGACTATATTTTAGGAATGGATAAATTTGTTATGTTTGCAAGATTTGATATGATAGGAAAATTTGGTTTTGGTGTTTAAAAAAAAAATATCTTGGAAGGGTTTAATATGTTATATCTCATGGTTATCTTTCTATGGTTTAAATGATTAATTTTTTATGCTATGTGTAATGATAAGTCATTGGTTTAAGTAGGGAATGTTTCATGTATCTTTATTGTGGTTGCATTATTAGTAATGAATTTGGTAAACCTTAGAGGATGCAAGTTAGATGTTATGAGTCCTATTCCGCTTGTGCATAAATATTATGTAATTATGTAAATTTAAATGTATGTATTTCCTTTAAGTAATGTTATGTTGTATCTTTAAAAAAAAAAAAATTATCTCTAAGATGTCTAGTTTAGGTGGTTAGTTGGCTTTGTTCTCTAGGGTTTCTTGGTGGGCATTACATCACCCAAGTCTCCAAGTATCCACAAGCACTTGAAACTTATCAATTCATGTCAAGCTCCAAATGAAAAACTACACTATCACGAAGCTCCCAATAAAATGATCAATACTAATAGAACGAATAAGATTAATGTCAAAATCCTAATTGTGAAATCAAGATTCCAATCATGACATTATGATCTAACTATTGGAGACTTGTTGATCTATTGAGAGTTTGTTGGCAATATATGTTGTCATTGATGTCAAAACTAATGCTTGACAATATGTGTTGTTACCTAATAGTATGTGTATTCTAGATGGTTGTGATTGTATGTTGAAAGATGTTTTGGTAAGTTGGTCATTATTGTTGAATTCAATCCAAAAGTTTATTAGTGGTTAACATATCAATCTGGAGTCCATGGTATGTGTAATTTCTCATGGTATATCTTATGCTCATAATGCAAACATTTTTGGTTAGAGATGTCATGTTTGGGAGTTGTCTTGATTGTGTCATGGTTGAGAGATTGAAGAAAATGACAAAGTGTTGAATATGTAATCTTATCTATGACTACAGGTCAATTTTTCTCTGCATTCCATCATGGTGCATCATCTTGTTGTGCGGATCTAGATTTTGGTTTGGGGATGGATGTTGTGCATACTAAAGTTTTTTAGTTAATTTTGTAGACACCCAAAAATTGCACCAGCTTGCGCACACTAACTTAGTAACATTTCTGCCCTAATCAATTAATTGATCAAGTGTCATTCTTCTAATTCAAATTTTATATTTTCTTAATCATTTAAATCATTTCATCATTCATCATTCATCATTCATTTCCTAACATTAATTGAATAATCTTTATTATTTGATTAGTTCAATCCTACTTTAATTAAATAATCTTTATTATTTAATTAAATTAAATTTTATTTTTCTCATAATTGAATAATTTCTTTAAATTATTTAATTAGCTAATTATTTCATCATAATTAAATAATTTTTTATTTATTTAATAAAATCTTAGTTATCTTCTTCCAAAAATCAAGAATGGAAACAAATCTTTATTTGTTTTTAATTGAATTTCTAATTATCCTCATCCAAATTAAAAAATGACAATAAATCGAGAAAATGATTTAAAAATTAAAATAAATAATTATCCAGTTTAAATAAATTATTTTCTCATATTCTCCCAATTTTTGAAAATGGAAAGTATGGCGTCATCTGATTTATATGATTTTTAAAAATCATTATCATATCCTCCTAAAATTTTGAAAATAGAAGTAACCAGTCAGCTTCTGATTTTCTTGGTTTATCTTCTTGGAAAATATCTCTTTAATCTCAATTTAAAATTCGAAAAAGGAGATATGCCCAATCAAAAGCCGCTTTATGCCATCTTTTTGAATCCATCATGATTCTTCAATCTTGTCTTCAATCTTCTATAAATTTATCAATCTTTTCTATAATCAGGACCACATTTTTCGAGTATCCTTATGCTATTGTTTTCACTTTGCAATCTTGCTTCCATCACACTTGCAACCTTGTAGGTGATATCTGCACAAGTCCCATTTGAAGGAGAAAGAAAGCCAATGGAGAATTATGGAGGAGATATCCACGTTTGTAATGGTTTGAATTTGGTTTGATTATCTTGTCTTCATAGCTCTATTGAGTGTATTAGGAAATTTTTCATTCCAATTTATCTTTGTGGTTAGCTAATGTTTATTGCTTTGATGTTGTTCCAGAATTCCTAGCTACATTTCTTGGTGAACCTGATGTGAAATACACTCATTTTTTATCACATTTTGCAGATTTAAACATGGTCTTATGTGTTTTGACTTGAATCATATTTTGACTGTAATAACTTGGTTTATTTATCTTGTCTATATCCCATTTTTTGACAAGTTATAATGTTGTTTTGTATCTTTTCTATGATCAATTTATGGCCCACATATTTACTGATATAATCCATCTTCATGCTGATTTATAATCCGTGTTTTTATTGATCAAATGGCATTAGAACAACAATGTTTTTGACAACATTCTCGGAGTTTCTTTTGTGCAGATTTCAAAGACACTCAAAACAACAATATAGCATTCCAATGTACTTATTTTTTTGACGGATTTAAAACTGCATTAAAATTAGCAAAATAGCATTCCTCTGTGCTTTCTTTTTGGGCAGATTTAAAAACATTTAAATGCAGCAACATGTAGTAAATATTTAGTATTTGGGGTTATTAGCTTTGTTAGTAGTTTAGTAGTTAGTTAGTTTGTTTAGCATTTTTTGTTTTTTGTTTTTTCAATTTGAGTTAGTATTTATTTCATTAGTGTTAGTGTTAGTTTGAGTTTCTAGATTAGTTAGATTTTAATTTGGTTTTTTTTTTTTCTTTATAAAAATGATAGCTTAGTTTGCTTTTAAATTAGAATTGTTATCATTAGATTTTGATGATTGTTTATTTAGATTAGATTTTATTTTTTTGTTAATTTAGATTATTTTTTGGATTAGATTTTATTTTTTGTTAATTTAGATTATTTTTAGATTAGATTTTATTTTTTGTTAATTTAGATTACTTTTAGATTAGATTTTATTTTTTCCTAATTTAGATTACTTTTAGATTACATTTTCTTTTTTTGTTAATTTAGATTAGTTTTAAATTAGATTTTATTTTTGTTATTTTAGATTTGTTTTAGATTTTTATTTTCTTAATTTTAGATTAGTCTTATTTTATTTTGGTAATTTAATTTGTATTGCTAGATTAGAGTTTGGCATTTAGTTAGATTAGCTAGTTAGTTTGTTAGTTCACATGTTAGTATTTTCTTTTCGTTAACTTCTTATATTATTTTGGTAACTAATTTTGAACTTTACTTTGTGCAAGTTATCATTTCTGTGCGTCGAAGACAAACATTGAAACTACTAATGTATTTGGTGGAGGATGCGGCCAAAGAATTTCATCAAAACTAAGTGTTTGTGAATTTTTAGAATAGTTGCACACTTTGTTTTTTAAGGGTTAATGAATACTATGTATTCTATGTTTTCTTTCATTTTTCTTGTGTGTTTTTACCCTTCGAAGTGGGTCTGCCTCCCAATTTGCCTGGCACTTAGCACAGGCATTGGTGAGAGGGAATGACCCAAAGTGGTGACGGGCTAAGGACAAGCTCTTCCAAACCACTCTAAATAACTATGTTTACAACAAAAGTTGTAAGCAATGGGTGCTGGAATGGCATAGTGACGATTAAATTTGTCAGATTTATGCCCACCTGAATGAATGCCTTGACTAAATCCTCTTGTGTTTAGAGACTAAAATCCCTTTATTTGTTGACTTAGGCGTTGTCATACCTGCATGTTGAAGACACTAAAGGTCCCAAATTTTCCAACTGTAGCATCCTAAAATTGTGACACTTGCAATTTCGACCGCATTTGGGTCTTCACGATGGTGACGCAACACTGAACTTGAATGGAGACCCCAAAACCTGTTTATGACACCAAAAACTGCATTTTTCCAAGCACCCTGCCTGATCCCTCCTTGCACCCTACTGTCCCGGGAGGTGGGACCAGAGCGCCCAGCGCCCTGCTCCCTGGCCCTATTTTGGGCCCGGTCTCCTATGGGGCTTCGGGTCTTTTTGTTTGCAAATTGGAAAATAACATTTCCTGGTCAGCCTAAGGTCGGGAAAATCAGTCTATCAGCCCTAATTGACAAGTATATAAACTACATTTCCTCTCCCATTTTGGGGAGATAAAAAAGAGGAAGGACATGTGTGTACAAGACGTGGAAACTCTATTCAAACATTCAAGCATTCAAGCATTCAAGCATTCCTTCAAGCAATTGAGCATTCTAAGTCTCCATTCAAGGCTAAGTGTTGCATTCAAGACAAGGATTCAACCATTGAAGAGGAGATCACATACTACAACATACAACATACAACATACAACAACATCTATACCTTCGCATATAAGGATACAAACATCCTTACAACAAGGTATTAGTACTTGTTTTACATTACATTTATAGCAATTTCTCATTTCTTGGTTAATTCCAAAACCAGGGTTTGACCTAAAGGCAAACCCCTCATCCCTAACCCCCCAATCGTCTTCGCTTTTCTGTGTGTAGGTTGCAGGTACGCGGCTGAAATTGAAGATCTGGAATCCTTGTGTAGAGACAAATAGATCCCCCTTCGTTTCGCGGATTTTTCGGAGGACCGTATGCACACCAGGCACCATCGTCCCGTCAACTTTTGCTCAAATTTGCAGAACAGCACCGTCCTGACATTTTACTGCTAATTCCAGGTCCGCAACTTCATATCATATCCCTATCTCAGTTTATAAGCGAATCTTTCTCACTTTCTATGCATTCCTAGCTTAATCATTCTATCCACATTCTTTACAAAAGAGGGTATCCTTGCTATCACAACCCTTGAAACTCATATAGAATCCAATCTTGCATTGTGTGGGATTGGATCTTGTGGGTTTCAACCCCTCTTTTGAATGTAAAGTCTCTCCTAAGTGAAAACCATCAACCCTAGTGACTCCCCCTTCTCTCTCCTTGGAGTTGGGGAGGGGAGAACAACTAGGGTTCGATTTTTCCGCTTTACATTTTGGTGAACCTGACGTGAACATCCTTTCTGATTATTCATAGTTAGATTTGAAAATTGGATGCCTTGATTACATTTACATGTTTGATCTTTTGCAAAATTTTAGAGGTCAATTGCATAAAAACCCTAAATTTTCTTTTTAGTAATTGAGCTTGTGAAATGTCTAATTGTTAATGCTTGTTTCAGATCTACCCTTCTATTGCAAATTGTCAATTCATATTTGTGCTTTAATTCTGAAAATTAAGTGGTTAAATGTCAAAACCCTAATTTTTAAGACCTTCTTGATTCAACCTTGGCCCGACAATTTCACTGATCAAAACAACTTCAAATCAGCTGTAACTTTGGATTCCGCAATAAAATCATAATATCTTTCATCCCTGAAAATTTGGAAAAAAGTTGCGAGGACCGTGTGCACTCCGAGCGCCATCGTCCCCGACATTTTTTCCGAAATTTCGGGAGCTAGATCTTACTGTATTTTTCTGCTAAAATCCAGAATTTTGGCTGATTTCATCAATTCTAACACTTTCAAAATTACAGTCAAAGTTGGTCTAGTGATTGCTTGGATTGAGGCTTCTAATCATTCAAAAATCATTGAGATTAAAATTCATGTCAAAATTGTGTTTCTTACAGTCCTAAATCTGAAAAGTGTGTTAGCATTCATTCGAAATTTCAGTGCTTTATGCAAATTTTTGCAATTTGTGACTTTTGAAATTAGGTGTTTAATTGCAACAACCTTGATTTCCACTTTCAAATTCGAATTTTGCATGAAATCGAGTCAACTTTTAAAATTCAAAGCCTGCATTGCTTTCAGTATTCCCTCTAAAATCATAAAATTCAAAATTTCAGGTTCCCTCTCTTTTTCAAAATTCAAATTTTACATTTTTCAACAATCTGGGTAGGGTTCAATTTTGAGATTGCAACATTAATTTGGCCTATCTACAGATCGTAAAATCACTCAATTTTTTCAAATTAGCTTTAAAATCATCATAACTTTCATCCCAACAAATTTCGAAAAAAGTTTTTTTTCGAGGACCGTGTGCACCCCGAGCGCCACGGTCCTGGACATTTTTTCCGAAATTTCGGGAGATTGTCCTAATTATATTTAACAGCTTAAATCTAGAAAATTGGCTGATTTTACTGAGATTTGCTACCTCTAAAATTCAAAATCTTCTCTCTTTTCTTAGTGCATGACTTTTACAACAATAAGTCCTACTTACACTATTCCCGTTAGACGAAGCCTTAAAATTAAGTCCTTCCAAGGTGTAATTACTGAGGAGATGGAACCTAATTTGAATGGTCTTTTTAATGAGGACATGGGTAATTCCTCTAATCCTCTTAATGATGAAGAAGCTCTCCATGAGGTTTCTGTAGAACAACTTTCAAAATTGGATAATCAATTTGACGATTTTCGACAATGGATGTCTCAAGAATACCCTGATAGTCAAGCTCTTCCTTTAATTGAGGGTCTAAAACGTATGCTTCAAAGTGATAAGAATGGAATTGATATTTTGCGTGGTATTGCACACATTGTGGATTCAAATGTGATGCCTATGAAAAGTTGTGCCGAAACCTTAGGTTATACACAACCTCCTACTCAAGACAATCATTCTATTCCTTTGACGACTTCTATTGCTAGTATACCTACTTTTACATCAAACATAATGACTACTTCAATACAAGACATTCCTCCTATGATCACTAGTCATGGGGGAAATCCCTCTTCTTCAATCAACCCTCTTCCTTCATTCAATCCGACTTCTTCTATTATATCACCACAAATGAACATGACACAAGGGGGCAATTCGTTTTCCATTCCTCCTTGTAGTGTTCCTCCTGTCCAATCATCTCCTATGACTAACTATCATAGTGTCCCACCACCTTACTCTCTACCTTCTTTCAATAACATAACACCTCCATCACAATCTAACACATCTAATATGAACTCTTCGACTAAAGCGACCATTAACAATCTTGCACAAACTGTCTCTTCTTTACAGCAACAAATTGCCTCTATGAATCAATCTAAGTTTAGTGTGCCCACATTTGATGTTGCAAGCCCACTTTCTCTTGACATTGTTCGAGCTATTCCCCCTAAACATGTTGAAATTCCGCATTTGGAGCTTTATAATGGTAAGGGTGATCCTCTAACACATGTTAAGACCTTTCAAACAATATGTACCGATTTTGCTTATGACCAAAGATTGCTTGCAAAACTGTTTACTAGAACATTAAGAGATAAAGCCCTACAATGGTATTGCTCGTTGCCTTCCTATTCTATTACTTCTTTCGAACAACTTGCAAATGCTTTCATTCAACAATTTCAAAACAATATAAGTCCTAAAGTTACTTTGATTGATTTAATGCATTGTAAACAAGGTGTTAAAGAAAAAGTGATTGATTTCATTGGTAGATATAAGCATTTGTATGCTCAAATTTCTTTTCTAGTGCCTGACAATGATATTCAAAGAATCTTTATTTCTAATTTACAAAAAGATATTCGAGATAAACCTTTGTTTTCTGAGTTTACTTCTTTCCAACAGTTGTGCGCAACTCTTCACCATTATCAACTGACTGTGAGTCAAATGGAACAATCACATCCTATGGCTCCGAGTGATAAGGGTGATAGTAGTCAACAACCATTTGGGAAGTTTAAACCGAACAGAGAGTCCATTAAATTCAATGAAAACATCATCAACAACAATGTGAATGCAGCATCAGGTGTGCCTCCTATTTCTAAGTTTTTCAAGAAAGAAAGAAAGTTTACTCCTTTGAATGAATCATTGCATAGTATTATGAATAAGTTATTGGAACAAAATGTGCTTACTCTTCCTCCTATAAGGCAAATTGATCCTGCAAAGATTACTTCACCTTATTTTGATAACAAATCTTTTTGTCAATTTCATCATCAACCTGGGCATGATACTGAAAAATGTTTTGCTTTAAAGGGTAAAATTCAAGATTTGATTGATAATAATACTATCTCTGTTTCTGGAGTGAATGATAAAGGCAATACATCTGTAGCTCCTCCTAATCAAAATCTTCATATTTTCACTGATCCATTACCTTCTCATACCTCTAATGCGATTGAGACTAATGATTCCTCTTTCTCATCTGATGGTCTTGTGTCTATGACTCCAAATGTGATTAACTTTGTAGAGCAGCAAAAAATCCCTAAAGAACTTTCCATCACCTTTGATTCTAGTGAAACTATCAGGGCACCTGATGGTCCTTTATATATAGTTGCAAAAGTCAAGAATACACCTTGCCGTGAGGTGCTTATTGATCCTTCTTGTATGGTTAATGTCATTACTGAAGAATTTCTTTTTACTTTGCAATTGAATCAAGTGATCTATGATGAAACAAATGTGGTTGTGAAATTATTTGATGCATTTTCTTCTCCTGCAATTGGTTCTATTACATTACCTATTGAGGTCCATAACAAATCCCTTGATGTGGAATTTGCTATTATTCCATCATCCGAACAATTTCGTGTGAAGCTAGGATATCCTTGGCTATCTTCCATGAAAGCTATTGCTTCTCCTATTCACAAGTGTTTGAAATTTCCCCATAATGGTGAAGTTGTTACTGTCAATCATAGTCTCTTTAAACCAGCTGAAAGAACTTCTAGCGTTCCTATTGATTATTTTTGGCCTAAACAATTCCAATCCCTTCCTCCGCGAAGTGATTATCTTTTCAAATCTTATCAAAGGTGGAAAAAAGATATGATCCTATCTCTAAGTGAACCTAGAACACCCAAACTTGACATCCCTATCGTTCTTGAGAAGGAAGTTCTTCCTTTGAAAGATAAAACTAATGTCTTTCCTCAAGAAGATTCCCAACCCATCCCTATGGATGTGACTATGCCTATATCTAATAAACCTTCTAAAGGTAGACCTATCCCTCCTCGTCATGATGGACTTGGTCTCCTTCCTAAACCAAATATTCTTCCCTTATATGGAGCAGTTCCTCCTCCT
The DNA here is from genome assembly GCF_030272615.1 of Cryptomeria japonica. Classification (NCBI taxonomy): domain Eukaryota; kingdom Viridiplantae; phylum Streptophyta; class Pinopsida; order Cupressales; family Cupressaceae; genus Cryptomeria; species Cryptomeria japonica. The sequence continues at coordinate 13,274,202 of NC_081406.1, forward strand.
TCCTCTTATGGAGAGAAGAGACCTTCCTCTTCTCCTATTATTCAACCTAAGAGACCACAACCTAAACACCCAAGTGATAAGGATGAGAATATTCCTCCTCCTCAATCTTCTCAACTTCCTACTAAGACTAGACGGAATCGTTCTGCACGTGAACGCCGATGAAAGCGTCGTCTTAGAGCTCAGGTAGCTGCTTCTCAAACTTTGCAATCCCCAAAAACACCTTCAACAAGCATTATTCCATTTTCTCCTAAGCCGACGATTGAGCTGAAATCTCCTAAACATAAGATGCATGATGGTCTTGATCCTGTGCGAGTTAAAGACCCTATTTTTATAAATCTTGATGATGATATAGATGAAAATGTTACTTCTCTTGCTTCTGATAGTGAATATGAACTTGTTGATATTGATAACCATTTATCTAACAAATTTTCTAAAGCACTTATCCTAGCTCCTAGACAAGAACAACGTGGCTTGGAACATGAACATAGCCCTTGTTTGGATCTTGTGATAGCTCCATCTACTGTGTTGAATGTTCCTCCTCTAGCGTGTTCCCTGCCTTCCCGAAACATTGATCAGCAAGATCGAGGGGTAGATGACGTGCTAGACTAGTTCATTAGCATAGCAGATTCTCTCCTCCTCTCTTTCTTTTGTTACTTCTTCTATGTGTTATTCTCATTCTTCTATTTGTTGTCCTTAGTGTTGTCTACTTGAGGACGATGCAAAACATTGAGATCTCTTTTGGTCTCTCTCATGTTGACTCAAAAGACACATGTATTCCCTTCTTCTAGGTGACCTTCCTTGATTGGGGAATGAAGAACAATTATGCATACATACATATGATATACATGAATTATCATACAACATACTGACCCCGAGGAAAGCAAAGTCACCTTGTGCTTTTTGTTTTGTGTCTATTATCCTTGGGCTTATCTCACACTTGGGGGCTAAATCCTTGTGATAACGTGCTCCTTTCCCTTCTCATTTCTTATATGTATCACTACCTTAAAGCAATCACCCCCGATGAGGCATGTGCGATCGCTTTAACGTAGGGGGGCATACATCCCATTCATATCTTTTTCAAGATACTTAAAAATTTCTTGACAAATTTAGCTTTGCCTTGAAAATTTTTGATATCTTTCTTGCATGACTCATAGTGAGGGAACCTTACTACTGACAGTCATGGTTCTCCCTCATGATCTTCCCTTTTACTTTGTCAATCGAAGTCGTAAGATCCTTAGTCCACTGGGGGCTTGGTGTATCTTGCCTCCTTGACGTGGTGAAAGTTTTTCAATGTTGTTTCCTTGTACTTTACCAGAAGTATGAGCGTACGCTTATACTCCCGCTAAAGTGGGGGCTAAATGTAGTGTCCTAAAATTGCGACACTTGCAATTTCGACCGCATTTGGGTCTTCACGATGGTGACGCAACACTGAACCTGAATGGAGACCCCGAAACCTGTTTATGACACCAAAAACTGCATTTTTCCAAGCACCCTGCCTGATCCCTCCTTGCACCCTGCTGTCCCGGGAGGTGGGACCAGAGCGCCCAGCACCCTGCTCCCTGGCCCTATTTTGGGCCCGGTCTCCTATGGGGCTTCGGGTCTTTTTGTTTGCAAATTGGAAAATAACATTTCCTAGTCGGCCTAAGGTCGGGAAAATCAGTCTATCAGCCCTAATTGACAAGTATATAAACTACATTTCCTCTCCCATTTTGGGGAGATAAAAAAGAGGAAGGACATGTGTGTACAAGACGTGGAAACTCTATTCAAACATTCAAGCATTCAAGCATTCAAGCATTCCTTCAAGCAATTGAGCATTCTAAGTCTCCATTCAAGGCTAAGTGTTGCATTCAAGACAAGGATTCAACCATTGAAGAGGAGATCACATACTACAACATACAACATACAACATACAACAACATCTATACCTTCGCATATAAGGATACAAACATCCTTACAACAAGGTATTAGTACTTGTTTTACATTACATTTACAGCAATTTCTCATTTCTTGGTTAATTCCAAAACCGGGGTTTGACCTAAAGGCAAACCCCTCATCCCTAACCCCCCAATCATCTTCGCTTTTCTGTGTGTAGGTTGCAGGTACGCGGCTGAAATTGAAGATCTGGAATCCTTGTGCAGAGACGAATAGATCCCCCTTCGTTTCGCGGATTTTTCGGAGGACCGTATGCACGCCGGGCGCCATCGTCCCGTCAACTTTTGCTCAAATTTGTAGAACAACACCATCCCGACATTTTACTGCTAATTCCAGGTCCGCAGCTTCATATCATATCCCTATCTCAGTTTATAAGCGAATCTTTCTCACTTTCTATGCATTCCTAGCTTAATCATTCTATCCACATTCTTTACAAAAGAGGGTATCCTTGCTATCACAACCCTTGAAACTCATATAGAATCCAATCTTGCATTGTGTGGGATTGGATCTTGTGGGTTTCAACCCCTCTTTTGAATGTAAAGTCTCTCCTAAGTGAAAACCATCAACCCTAGTGACTCCCCCTTCTCTCTCCTTGGAGTTGGGGAGGGGAGAACAACTAGGGTTCGATTTTTCCGCTTTACACCAACAAGTCAAAACCACATCGAAACTCCTCTCGTCTCATGTATCACATGCTTAAGTTTTATAAACATCCTAAGAAGTCACTTTCACATCCAATCAAGAAAAAGAAGCTCACACAAGCACAACTCATTAGACGTCGAAAGTTTTGGTATACCAACCACAAACTCTTGCTCAAACATAGGACCTTTTTGCACCAATGTAACGATTATATTCATGGTCATAGCAATGAGTTTGATGCTAGTGATGAACTAAGAGTCTATGCCCTACACCAAGGATCAGGCTTGTCTTTCAATACCAACTATCATCAAAATTAGGGTGGTCACATACCTTCATACAATTTGCCATCCGAACCTATCACTTATTGAGTCATTTCCATGCCAAGGATAATCTAGTCATCAAGTTCTTCTAGTCATTATTATCATCCTTCTTTGATCTTTCATCGTCAACCTTTTCGAAGGAATTAGTACACCAATCAATCCTTAATCAATTATCTTCAATCAAATAAATCCTTAATCAATCTTAATCAATCATCCTTCAATCAAATCAAACTTACTCTAAGGTTTTTATACCTTGTAAAGTTTTATTTAGACCTTATCTTTAATCAATTAATCATTTGGCTTTTGTGCTTGGGAAAGAATCTCCCCCAAGTACCTTTGCCTTATCTTTTGAGTCGATCAAGACTCCTATCTTATGTCTTTATTTTTCTTGGGATTGTTGGTCAATTCTTAGTAGAAAAGAGACTTTGATCATTATCCTAAGGTCTAAATTTTACCCAACTTGGTTGTTACCTTGCTTGTGGTTTCATCAACATCCCACCTAAAATCGTCATCCAAGGACTAAGGTGAAATCTTGTCCTAATCCAAGGACCCCATCTATCACTCTAGTCAACTTCATCAAATCCAAATCACATCAAAATCCCAAGTCCTAGCTAAATCATTTCATCAAAACTTTTCTTCCAATAATTTTCCCAAGATTATTCTTGCATGGTCATAACTCGATCCCAAAGAAGAAGATGGCCGAACAACAATATGGTATGCCGGATATTAGTTTCCTATATCAAGACCCTACACAAGATCCTATGCAAAGTGTGCAACCCGACATCTAAGATCCCCAACCACAAGAGGACCCTAACATGGTTGATCAAGATGAACTCTCCCCGAAAGTGCAAACATTCCTAGAGGATTCTTACAATCAAGAAATGATGGAAAAATTCATCCAACATAATTCTAGTGGTCTTCTAAAGACTCTTATTGAAAATGGAGCTCGCCTTCCCCCTGATTTTGATAGATCCATTCTCGATCAACGACCACAAGGGGACTTTGCTCCTACTCACATCGTTACACCTATCATTCAACCATAATCAATTGCACCCCCGCCTATCATTCAACCCCAATCAATAGCACCCACAGTATCCGCCCCCATAGTGTCTATCCAACCTTCTTCCTTCTTAACATCCATACCATTATCAAATTCGATCACGTCTATTCTCCAACATGCTTCTATGCCATCTTTTTCTACCTGACCACATGTTTCTATTCCACAATCCTCCATTCCTTTTAACAATGCCACTAATTTCATCCATGCTTCGCTTCCTCCCATCACCACAATTCGTGGGTCGTAACCAATCGTCACTCAAGTCCCCGATACATCGGTCATCACATCTCACATTCACGCTCCTTCATCATATCAATATATTAGTGGTGGTGGTATACCTCCCATGGCTCACCAGACAATCGGGGCAAACATGGTCCATCATGTCCAAGATTCACAACATGATATAATCAAGGAAATCCAGGACATGAAAAACATCATAAAAAACATGAAGGAAGGGAGTAACAAAAGAAAACCTTATTCATTTGAGGAATTTTGTCCGTGTCCTTATGATCCTTCAATATCAGTTGCACCTTACCCACTAGGGTTTGAGATGCCTAAGTTCACAAAGTATGAGGGTCAAGGGGACCCCTGAGACCATGTCCATGAGTTTCATATCTTATGCCAAGAAGTTTCCTATAGTGACTTATATCTTCATAAGCTCTTCCCTAAGAGTCTCATGGGAGATTCTCTTGTGTGGTTCTCATCCTTTCCCTGAGGTTCTATCACCTCCTTCCCGGACTTAGCAGAAAAGTTTTTGGCCCACTATGCTTATAATATTATCAATGATGTTTCCATGATGGACCTTTGTAAGACAAAACAGAGGCCTAGAGAAACCTTTGCTAACTTCTTGCAAAGGTGGTGACACCTTATCAAGAAATTCCAGTGGGATATGCCAGAACAACACCAAATTAAATTATTTCAAAAAAATATGGTGCCCGAACTATCAAAATTCTTGACATCTCAGTGTATAAAATCTTTCCAGAAGTTGACTGACAAGGGCCTATCCCTTGAATGTTTCTTGTTAGAGGAAGGTACCTTAAATAATTATCAAAAATCAAGTCATAATTCCTCTTATCATAATGACAAACTAAAGTTTTTGTCTAAGAACAAGAACGCAGTCAATGATGGTGTCATTGATGCAAAGCGGGTTCATACCGTGGCTGCTCCTCCAAAGTCCACCACCACTAATCGCCAATACAATACTCATCAAAACAATCAAAATCAATCTCAGAGGCCTCCCAACAATATCCCAGTTCAAGGGCAACCACCCCGATCTAATAATGAGGCTCCAAGAGAGTATACTCCCCTTGCTTAGCCCATTGAGGTTGTGTTCCAAAAGCTCATCTAGGCAGGTGTGATCATCTTTCCAATAACTCGCCCATTTGATCCTAACCAGCCCAAACCTAGGTGGTATAATGAGAATGAGTATTGTGATTCTCATCATATCAATGGGCATGATACACGAAAGTATATGAAACTAAAGAACTATGTTGGCATTTGCATGAAGATTGCATTAATGATATGTTATGTTGTCATTGATGTCAATTGAATCAGTAGCGGTATTTATGATATTGTTGATATTACTGATATTGTTGTTATTATTGATATTGTCATGTAACCGATAAGAAGAGCTTTGAGGAAGATTTTGTAAACTGGTATGTAAGTTTGTGAGTTGAATCGGTAACCAGTGTATAAGGTTAAAACCTTTCTACCTTATGTAACCGGTAAATCCTACCAGTTGTTTTTGTTAAACCCTAACCGATTAAGTTTGCTGAATGGTTATGTTGGTTTATTATCTGTTGAGCGGTAATGATGGAGACACGTGTGATCATTGTAAGAAGATAAGTTCATATTGTTTTGGCACGTTTGTTTGATTGTCTAGGGAATGAGCAAAGTGGATTGCATCTAATGTAAAGCGTGTGATGAGTTACAAGTCCAATGAAGCGGTGATCATGGAGCGGTTGGAATTTCCTTGAAGAATGTGTATAGATTGCTATATAAATCCAATGGTCACACTTGAACCGATTTGTTTGTAATCTCTATGAGAGAATTAGATTTTTGTTATGTTACCGACCTAATTGATTTGTATTTAAGGTCAATGAAGTTGTTTTGTTTAGTGTTGGCTGAAATCAGTTGAGTGTGTGGTTGCCTAACTAGAGAATGGATCTGTAGTTTGAGCAAAGGCAGATTGAAGCTTAAAAGGATCTGATCAAGCAAATGTAGTGCTATTCAGACAAATCAAGAAAAACCTATTGTCTTCTAACAATTACAGCATAATTGAAATCCCCTAACCAGGTAAGCTCTAACAAGCTTGGTTACTTCTTAAATCCTCTAACAAGGTGGTCCATTAGCTTGGATTCTCAAATCCTCTACCGAGGTTACTCCTAATAGGGTATTTTCTTTTTATAAAGGCATTTTGTAAATCCCTTAACCGGGTGATTCCTAATAGGATCAGTTATTAACATGACTTATTGTAAAAGCTTTAACAGGCTTGGCTCCTAACAGGGCGAACTTCAGAAGAGTTCAGATAGCTATCTTGTGAGTCTCATCTCACCGTGGTTTTTACCTATTTGGGTTTTCCATGTATAAACATTTGTGTCATGTGGTGAATGTTTTTGTGGTTATGATCTTATTTATTGATTTGATTAACTTCTGATAAGGCATGATGATTGGAAGCATTGAGAGATGGAGTGTGTTGATATATGATTAAGCATTTGGAAGTTCACAAGTTGAATGTTGTTTACCGCCAAGGAGCAAATCGCATGCCACATGTCAAGGAGTTTAACAGATAAAATTAAAATGATAGTATTAGAGGTGGGAGTTACTACTAATAAAAGATACTTAGCGCAAAAGGGAGTGGGTCCATTAGATGATATTCTCCAATTGTAGGGCTTAATGCATAAAAAATAAAACTATAGTACACAAAATCTAGATGGACAATTAAAAAGAGGATGATTAATGTAAATATCAACATTTTTGGATCAAATGATGCATGTTGATTAAAACTCCAAAAACTATATAACTATTTTATGTGTATTAAAAAATTATAAATGACCAAGGAGAAATATTTGTCATGTTATGGGCCATTAGAGCAAGATTTGAACAAGGTAAAAAATAATTTACTGCATGTAGTGAAGAATTCACTATCACATCCATTTAAAATGTACAAAAAAATCATCAAGGGTGGATTTTAATAATTTTAGGATGGTTTATTGCATGTAGATTCTACCATAATTACAATTGTGACTAAATCACTACCACGATTATAAGTGATATGGCCTAATGACCTTTTTTGTGTACTATATTCTCGTAAAATTTGTAGATAAGCCATTTTTAATTCAAGCAAGTCTTGTTGTATTTGTAAGAACTTGTTTGTTTTAATATGGTAAGTGTTATTTATGGTTGGGTAATTTCCCAAAAGGGTTTTCTTAAGATAAAATTTGTGTTATGTGTCTATGGACTTTTTTATGCATTTCCATTCAAATTAGTTATTCTTTGTGTTTTAGTATTTCTACTTTGAAGTTTATCTAGGTTTTCAACAAAGGTATTATCCATTATTTTATTTTGGGTATGGTAACTATTTTATTATCATATATTTTACTTTGCATATATTTTACTTTGGCATGAGTGAACCATGCAGATTCACATTTACAGCAACATGGGGGAAAGATTTAAGGGATAAAAGTGTGCATACCTACACTTTTTCATATTCATTTCACACCTTTTAAGCATTAACATAGTGCTTTGTATATATATAGTTGTAGGGATAAATTTAACCTACACTACCTATATGACCTATTTTATTATTTGATGCATCCTATTAGTTTGTGTGCACACTAAAAACATCATCTTGATAACTAAGACTATGCCTGTGATTATTAATTTTCATTGGGTATTCATGGAATCACATCTATAAGTACAAAAACACATTAGTAGAAAGAGAATGAAAGCATATTTTATTACACTATTTCAACATTCATAAGCATTGCATGGATTTCTTGGCACACCTATAGATCTAGTACAACTCCTAAAGGGTTTGATTATTGGTAAGGAAGTCCATGGTATTCCCTCTAGATTAGAACAAATATCACAACCATTTGTTTAACAACATGTAGAAAATATAAGAGTGTGTTATAGATCACATTGACATCAAACAAAGCCACATAATTTAGACCACACTTCATAATATGATTCAATATCATGCTTAGTTGTGTGTTGTCCATCAAAACTAATCTAATCTTTGATAAAGATCATCATATCTACAAAATACCATATCTAAAATCAAATTCTAATTTTTAATTATCAATCATAATAGAATAACAAATAATAATATTTTAACATCAAATTAAAAAAACTAAATTCTCATCCTTTCTATCTTCAACATATTCAACTTCATTATAGAGAAAACATTTTGATTTTACATGCATTGTGTTTACTATAAAGTTAAATTGGTATCTACCCTATTATGCCAAGAATGCTCTCCACCATTTCCATGGGTGTTGTCAGCATTTGACAACTAGGATGAATACATTACATACTCTAAAACAAGTAAAATGAAAATCAATAAGTCATTGTGCAAAGTGAAGGAAAAAAGGGGAGTTTTTATAACCTAGAATCCTTTTACTTCTATTTATGTGGTATTGTCAAAATTCAAAGGACAATGACCCAATGTTTGGTCTAAAATAACTTATAATAAGGTATTAACTCAATTTCATTTTCCTTTTGGGTAGTTTGTCCTAAGTGATGTTGTTTAGTTCTTTTTGTGTAAATTGCAAAGGTAGAAGTTGGTGAGTCAACATATGTACCATTGAATTTTTTCAAATGTATAATAACAATTAATGAAAGAAACTTATCATATAAAACACAAATGGAAGTGGCCTTTCGAATTAAAATGGGAATCTGGCACATGGGTCATTTCATATACTTGTTACGTAACATGCATGGAAAGGTATAAGGTAAATGATGTTATCATATCCAATAAAGTTAACCATAAATTAATTATGGTTGAGTAAGAGGTCCTGACATCTGATAGAAGAGGTATTTATTGTCTTTTTAGAAATTTCAATGTAGTAATTAATGTCAATGAAATGCATAATGGTATATTGACAAATTTGATGGAAGAGATATTTTCCATTAGTTAGCTAAAATGACTGTGGATGAAGATCCCTCCATCAAAAAAAAAACTTGCATGCTTGAAGATTAAAGAGGAATACCTGTGCTTCTACTTCATTGTTGATGCCTTGCTTTAATTTCTTTGATGCGGTCCCAAAAGGTCTCCCATTATTATCGCTGATGACGCATACTACATCAGAGGGCCAAAGTTCCCCTTACAACTCAATCAAAATTTATCTATAGCCATCTTATAAAATGGGAAACAATTGATTCCATCTCTAAAATTAGTGATAAAGTTAATTATACTCACCCCATAAATGAAAAGAAAACAATATCCACACTAATTAAATTATTTTCTTGCTCTTATTAACTATAAATAACATAATAGCTAATAATAATAATTAACTACTTGATCCAAATGTTACTGTCCAAGTGCAATATAATAAGTAAACCCTTCATAATTAAAGCTGCAAGGAGGGTGACCCAAAAAGGAGGATTTACCTAATTAAAACAACAATTGAATAAGATTGGAGGGAGGAGCATTTTTGGTCCTGCGAAAGTTCCTGGTAGCATTGTAGTTGTCGCCTAATAATTGCACGGAATTAACTTAAAATGGGGAAAAAAGAAAAGAAAGTGAGGTCGAGAGAGAAAGAGATATCTTGTAGTAATGATTAATAATGGACCAGCTTTGCCAATAAATATCCAAAGTCCTCCCCTTCACGTGATTGAATAAAAACATGCACATTCTCAGAAGTAACGAGGTTTCGTGCAGAATATAACTGGTGTGGGGGTGGAATGAAATAAACAATTAATTTCATTCACATCCCATATCAAGAAATGCCCTAGAGAGACTGGCGGCGCATGATTTATGGGCAATGACATTTCGTTTTCAGCTTCTTCATTTGGTAAAGTCGAGGTCCAGGCTTGTTCACAGCATCTGGAAAATTGTTATAAGTTACCTCCATGAAAGCTGTAAGAATACCTAAGAATTGCCACCGGGCATAAATGCTCTCAAGTGCTTCTCACTCTATATTTACCACTTTGCGACTCATTTCAGGAATCTCACCGCTTACGTATTGTCAGAAGAAAATTGCACACATATGAATGGCTCTTACGACTATTTGCCCTGTTTCACCCACAGATTTCTATCATTTTCTTGTTTGAGGTTTCGTGACAATGGATATGGCCACATCACAACTATTCATTTGGGAAAGTAATCATGTTTTTGCCCAATCTATGTGGTTAATGGTATACTCATCTTACTACAATTTGAACAGTCGGCAGATTTTTTTGTTTACTTTTATCAAAATAGAGTAGTTGGGGATTTAGTACAGAAAGGCATAGGTAATCAACTTGTAAAAAACCCAACAATTCTGGTAAACAAAAAACTTTAACCCTATCATCTGGTCCAAGTCAACAAGAGATGCTGCTACTGTTTATACAAAGAAGTTAAACCTCCTTACATATCCAAATTAATTTATCCAAGATTTGCTTTCAATACCTTCTAATTAGAGTGTTTTCTTTTGGTTACTGTAGTAGTATCTAACCGTTCAATTATGAAAGTTAAAACAAAATTAAAATATAGTGTTATGTTTTTTGATTATATCATTAATCAAGGTTTAAATCTCTATCGATATGTTATAAGGGATGAAGGTGGGATCATGTTCCAAGTGATTTTGGCAGCATGGACGCTCCATAGTCCTTGACTATGCGGAAGAGGTATCGTTATAGATTCACGCTCCCTTATCGAATAACAAAACAAATTCTGAATGATATAAATATAATGTTGTGTAAACAAAATTAAAATATGGTGTTATGTTCTTTGATTATGCCATCCATCAAGGTTCAAATCTCCAAATATATGTTATAAGGGATGAAGGCGGGATCATGTTCCAAGTGATATTGGTAGAATAGATACCCCTTGATCCTTGACTCTAAGCTGAAGAAATATCAGTATAGATTCATTCTCCCTTATCAAATAACGAAACAAATTCTGAATGATATAAAATCCTGTATGAAAAAATATAATACAAATGTAAACAATTTGTAAATGAATATAATATTTTGAAAAAAAAAATGGGACAATAAGCATTATTCCCTTCTAAAGCAGATTCTCCTGTTCAAGTCCCTTTCACACATTGTCAGCCGTTCCTTTTCTTACATCACTGACAGTTTGTGTTGTTTCCATGCCAAAAAACACAAAGGATTTTAAACAAAGGCATTTTAAACACCTAGATGTCACTTAACATTCCTTTGCTTTCATTCAGCCTTCTAAGCTGTTATATTACATTAAAATGTTTGCTTCCTTTAAAAGGTGTGTATTTTCAGCAGGATCCCATGCTGGATGTAAAATATAGTTTGTGAACTATCAAGGTCATAAAATTATACAAAGAATACACTCCATGATTATATCTGAAGAAAATTTAAGAAGGGTAAGATTAAGCTGCTTGTAAAACTGTGAATCATTAAGATCTTAGAAGCTTGGTAAGAATAAATCCAAAGCTAAGTGAAACTTGTTAACTCAAAGGGTTAGCCTTCATAAGTTTCTGGTGTCTATCTGCAGCACCGAAACTTTAAACCTCTCTTTTGTGCTTTTATATAGGCCTTGTAGTACCGGGTGAGCATAGTTTGGTGGGCCAGTGTCTACAAACTAACATTATATGCGAAGGGTTTCTATCTCAGGACATAAATAAATACAGTGGTTTCTTGTACCGGGAGTCTGAGCATTCCTAAACTGTGCTTAAGACGCTTGGATGATATATTGCCAGCGAGAATGCTTGTAATTCTGCCTACTCTCGTGTTTCTCACTAAAAAATTTCCAAGAGAAGCAAACCATTATTAATAGTTGGAGATAATTAAGCGTACTGGGTGCTCAGGGCACATGACCCTCATTAATATCTGGCACATGTACTGATTTAATACTACTTAACAGTAACTGGTATTTTCTGGAGGTTGTCTGTTGCTTCGGGCTTATTGATTTGGTCTGAAAAGCCTAGTGAGGGTGGATTGTGAAGAGGGATTAATGGGACACCACTCTTGCTGCAACAAGCAGAAGGTGAGAAGGGGATTGTGGTCTCCTGAAGAAGATGAAAAATTGGTTAAATATGTTACCACTCATGGTCATGGCTGTTGGAGCTCAGTTCCCAAGCAAGCAGGTTATATGTTTTTCTCAAAATAAATCTTTGGGTTTCTTCTGATAACTTCACCAAATATATGGTGCCTCCCTTGAGTCATGGCCATGGATGGACAAGTTTGTTAGCAAGGATTGTGTCATTGAACAGATAGTATTGGGTAAATTGGAGAAGTTTGAAGAGCACTCTTGCTAAAATAAAGACTGTTTAATGTGTTCAAATCTAGGAGTATGTTAGAGCATCAAAAATTGTTTCGTATGTATTTTTCAAACACTGAGAGTAATTACAACACAAGTTATCATATCATGGAAAACATGTTATGGGTATTAGAGAATCTTAAGATGATTGTAATATGTCCAGGCTTCTTTTTGAACTCCTTAATGATCCATAGGTAGTTGTAGGACAGTTTATAGTTTATTTTGTATCATCCACAGTGGATGTGTTGATAGAGTAATCCATTTCTCAAGCATTAAAGGGAGAGTTGCTAAGTGGTAGATCAACCAAATGACTTTTGTGGCCAGTTCATTGTGGGTCTGGGTGAGACTTATTTTAAATATTAAAAGAATGAGTGGCTAAATGTTTGATCAACTCAGTAGTGCATGTTTGATATCAATGTTTGATCAACTCAGTAGTGCATGTTTGATATCAATGTTTGTGGGAAATAATTTAGAAAAACTATATACATATCTGCAGGTCTACAACGCTGTGGAAAAAGTTGCAGGCTAAGATGGATCAACTATCTCAGACCAGATCTCAAGCGTGGCTGCTTCTCTCTCCAGGAGGAAAGGCTCATTATTGAGCTTCATAGAGTCCTCGGAAATAGGTAGACATACTTTTTTAAGGCATGTAGAAGCTATAAACAACTCCATAAAAGCCTTAGTATGAATAGGAGATAGAGGATCTCAACATTAATTGTGAGCTGTCTTATTTCTTGATTTATTCTATGTCCTTCAGATTCATATATCTGTTTTTGTTTTTTTGCCATTAAATTGGTTCTTTGAATATCATTAATAACCTTCTTTTTAAGCAGCAAAAGAGAATATTGTGATATACTTGGGGTAGATATCTACATCAAGCTGGTTATTGGGATTGAACTCATGGTAGAGGTTTTATTAAGCTCTGAGACTATCTATGATGGTTAGAATTCTATGTGAGATACAAACCTATAATGGGCGAAAGAACCCATTCAAATCCTTTGTTTTAATAATCAGCACTCTGAGAAGTTGGGAACCTTACTCTCTTATATTAAATCCTGCACTATAATCTATTTGAGGGTTAATACATCTTGTTAACTCAAACTGACGTTTAGGATGTCTGTGCAGATGGGCGCAAATAGCTAAGCATTTGCCTGGGCGAACAGACAACGAAGTAAAAAACTTCTGGAATTCATGTATTAAAAAGAAGCTCTTGGCCCAAGGAATGGACATAAATACACACCAGCTTATTAACAAGTCCAGCAGTATGACACAATCCCTAAGTACTGAAAATTTGTTAGATGGACAAAGTGGTATTAGTTTCATGGGAGATCGTGTATCCGGATCAACATATGATCCCTTGGTGATGAATGCAGACATGAGAGAAATAGCATCTGGATCAGGTCTTTCTCCAGCAGAAAATGTGGGCATTTCCTCCTATTCTCTTCCACCTGATATGATCTCCAAGGGGTGGCCTTATGACAATCAAATCTCCATGGCTCGCAACAGTAATGGATTTGGAAGTAAATTTGTCCAGCCTGAATATACTTCTGTTCCTTCCATGACTTCATTCAACATTAAAGATTTTCGAAGGTTGGAACCCAAACAGTTTTTGGCTCAGTACAATCCTACTACTGATTTTAGCCAGCTTGGTGTTGATATGACTGCACCCATTTATGAAGTAGCCATGAATCACCAATTGAGCACCCCCATAGTTGTTCAGAATGATTTTGGGCTTATTAATCCATGCTGTCCTACACAGCTGCCAAATCTCTGTGAGATGGGCCATGTAGAAGAGTGCAATTCAGCAGGTCAAGAAACAAATGATATTCATTTTTCTACATCTATTAATTACGAGTCATATGGGCACTTTGATATTGATCTCTTAGGTTCCTCTCTAGTGGATTCCGAATGCATCAGTCACCCAGTCACGGAATGGAACTGACTCCCGAGTAATATTAGGTACTCATTTGTACAAAACAGCAGCAGTGAAGATTGTGTGGAGGGAAAGGAATCGAACTCAAAAATCAATTAATTTGTTATCAGGAAAAGTACTAAAGCTGGTAATATTTCATAGAAAATGCAGGGTCCTGAGGCAGGCCTGATATTGTACACTGTGTTTAGTAAGTCCACAGGTGTAAGAGAGGAGTAGTTCATGAGGTTTCTGATTGCAGTCAGTCAAGGGTTCAATTCATTACAAGGGTAGCAACTCAATATATACTAAAACTCCATTTCCTTTTACCAACATTGTTTAGTTCCTTCTTGCTCACACCAATCCTATACAATAAACCCATGTATACTTTCTTGAATATAATATTTGTTTCAACAAAATTATTTGGTCCCATATTGGTCACCTGTGTTTAAATAAAGGTGTCATGGAGAGCAGATTACTATATAACATGCATAGCATTGAAGAAATTTGATTTCATTTCCATATAATTCATGGGTTAAACTCATTTCTAGGAAAATTACTATATAACAGAAATGAAGAAACTCAATTTCCTTTCCATATGATTTATTTATGGGTTAAATTCATTTGAAAATTACTATTTTACATGCATAGCAATGAAGAAACTTGATTTCATTTTCATATAATTTATGGGCTGAATCCATTTCTTTGTAATTCTATGTTTTTGACGGTTTTTTTTGTTTTCTACTTTGGTTGTTCGTTAAATCCTGATAGAATTGTTGAACTCATCTCCAACGGAAAATTTAGATGAAGTTTTCCACGAAACCAATGATTGGCATTTTGTAAAACTTCCCAAAATTTCTTTGCTCTGTTGATTTTTTGGGTAAGTTGAAATGATTGGCTTTGGGAAATTTTCCTCACAATTTGAATGATTGGCGTGATTTGCAATGAGAGAAAATTGTGAGCCTTATCCAACTGGCTTCTCTGTCGTGCGTTAGTCATTGAAAGTTGAGTAAAATGTTTAATTTCTTATGCATGCCCTTACGAAAGGATTTTGAACTACCAAATCTAGCCGAGGAGTTAAGGTTTTCAAACTGTTACTCCAAATACTGTATCATGTTTGGTTTTCCCTACTGAAAACATCGTTGAAGTTAGAAAACCATTTGTTAATCACCGCCTTTGTGAATAATTTTATCTTTAAATTTTATTATAGTATTTATAGGATTTAAGGTGGATATTTATACTTCGCTTTCACATATTCTTTCAGTTTTTGGAATCAATTTTCTTTAACAAAATTAATGAATTTCCTAATGATTACAACGATTTTTTAAGCTTTTATTAAAGCACAGTTTCATATTGAATTGTTTATGTAAATGATCCTTGACTATATTTATTAATTAATTTACAAATCAAAATACAATTGTTTATTTTTTTAATTAATTAAAATAAATCAATGGTGCATTCTGATCCCTACATAGATGTTGCCATATTGCGCATCCTCTTTAGAGGGTTCATCAACACATGTAGCCTTGTTCAACTTGTGCAATATAGTACTTATAAATCGATGCACAAATTTGTTCTCACACTGCTACATATAGTTCTTGTTCACCATCATACTACGTTGTTCACATGCATCTTATGGCCCTACATATGGCTACAAATGCTAATTTCCATTCAAGCCATACATGGGTGCCACACTAAAAATCAATAAACATATGTTATACTTCCATATGTGTGTGCCACCTAGTGACCTCTACACAATAAAACATGATCATACAATTAACACCTTAAGCGTTTGACAATAGACAACATTTGTACCACATGTCATAACAATCCAACTAGCACCATATGTGGTTGACATCTGTTGTCAACATGTCCACATAAACAACCTACCATATGCATTGGACACTTGTCAACACATATGTAGAGCCTAGATGACAACCCACTTTTACAAATACCTACTATGTATAAATATGTAAAAGACATATAATAGGTTCCCATCTTACCTCTCTATATGTTTCCCCCAATTTATTTGAATGAGCAATAGATTTGCTAGCACCTTCCACATTGAAATGTGTTTTATCTTATATATCTATTTTTCTTTATGCATTATATGATGTTGTTGCATTACTAGCTAATTTACAAGACCATCCATAGTTCACCTTAAGAGTCAAATCATTAGCATTAGAGCTAAATCTCTTTATTTATGCTAGTAAAAACATGCTCATAATAACTAATGGAAATCAATAGACATGGTTCAATTTTTTAAATTTCACATGGACATCAAAGAAAAATGGGTAATAAATGTGCAACAAAGGTCTCAATAAATACTCAAGAGAACGCTCAAACAATACCTTGGAAATACAACATTGGGAACTTTTCAAACGATAAAATGCGACTCCATAAATCACCTTGGCCCAACACCAAAAAACCCAACATAGCTTTGTTGTCTTGATGATGATGATGATATTGATGTAATAGGTTGATTGATGACTTGTATTGTGTTGTCATTGGTGGCAACCATGTTTTGTCAGTCATCTAAGTCTTTTAGTCCAATCGGTAAAGCCTAACCAGTAGTGGAAGCAGTTAAACTATAAACTGATAAGCAGTAAACATAGTTATGTTCAAGCGACCAGTACGGAAAATCGGTGATGAGTTAAGTGTACCGGTTGAGAAGAGTTACTTAGATCGGTAAACCGGTAGACTTAATGTTTTATTTTTGAGTTAAGTTGTTTGTGGCCGACATGAGTAAAGCGTAATGAGCAAGATTGACTAGGTACATTGAACCTAGGAAATTGTTCCAAGGGGTTTAGCTGACTTAGCAAAGTTGTTTATAAAAAGTATATTGTGTGATGATGTATGAGATATGAGATATATAGTGTGAATTTGATTGTGTGGTGAAAAAGAAGCTTTGTATTGATGTTTAGTCGGTGTTAGAAGCAGATCTGAAGTAGATCTAATTAGGCATAGAGGTGCTAACAACTGATCAGTCACTTGTTGCTCCTTGACAATTGCAGCAAGATAAAATCCTCTAACAAGGTCACTCCTAATAGGGTGCAGTAGGATCCTCACAAGTTCAAAGGTTAAATCCCTTAACAGTGTCACACATTAAATTGTGTTGTTAATATCACATAGCTGGGTAGCTCCTAACAGGCCTTATTGTAATAGCTCCTAACCGAGTGTGCTCCTAACAGAGCATTTGTAAGACCTTAACCAGTCAGATCCCTATTCTACAGATAGTTGATCTTGTGGGTACTAATTCCCACCATGGTTTTTCCCATTTGGGTTTCAATGTGAAAAACATTGTGTTATGAGTTGCATGTTTTATTGGGTGTTAGCTTATGTGGTTATTTTCCTTGCATGCTTCTTAAGTTGCAAATTGATAAAAGTGGTGATTAGATTTGTGTTGTTGTTTTTGCTTGCACTGATTCAGCACCCCCCCCCCCCCACCTCTCAGTGCCTTATAAGTTTATCAAGCTTGTGTAGCACCATAATCCCTTTTAGAACTCAAGTCAATATAGATATTTTTATGATCAAAGAAAAAATTGACACCTTAGTGCTAGATATTTGGGTCTAATAACATGAAGTTTACTTCTCCATAAACAACTTCACTAATGTTGAGAATATTTTCCTTTATAATGATAAAAATATGCATTTTTAATGTCAAACTAGTGGCAGACACAATGCAAGTTACTATCTAGAAGACTAAGGTTTTATTCCTCCTCAAGTCACTGTCTCAAGAATGGCCATAATTATGGTTTCTTTCCAAAATAAGCTTTCAAGGAATTATTCTTTCTTACAATAATGATATACCACCCATACAAATCTCTTATGCTTTGCACATTCATTGATCCCTTGCTAGACTCTCAAAGATCTAAAGGCTACAAATAACAAGCCTTTGCAACTAATCTTCTTTAGTAATGCTAACAAATTCCATAAGGATTGCCTTGGGGGTTTTGATTTGAGAATAGCTTTTTACAAGAAAATGTAGACTACTGACCTAAGTTTCCTTTTGTGTTGTAGTGATTACCATAGTATGGTGAATAAGAAATATATGATCTATGTGATAGATACATAAACAATAGGAGTATACATACATTTATTTATACATGCATAAAGGAGATCTTAATATCTTATCTATTGATTAATTTTTCTTGTAATATATTATCATGTGTCATTCATTACATGTATTTTCAACATTCATAACATATGTGGTATCTAATACCCTATCTCTTAAATGCATTTCTCATGCATCTCTCTTCTCCTCTTGCTTCTTCTTTCTTACATCATGTGCAATATGAGTGTGTTACTATTATAATTTTTATATGCATAGATTTGTGTCCCCAACCTTGTTCCTTCATGGTTGTACATTTTTAGAATTTCCACAAATCTAAATACATTCAGATTTGACATTCTTTAACTTACAATAGTTTTGATTATCTTAATTAATCTTTAACCTACTTAAGAGAAGATGGGATTAAAATTGATTTAGCCATATTGTGCACATCCACCAAGAGGTGTGTCGTTTGTGCTAACTACAAGTTGACCACTTCTCTTAGTTGTTTCATATGTGATATATACTAAATTCATTTATCTGGTATGTATTGAAATTAATAGCATAGGTTTTTAATTTGGACTCTTATATCCCTGTAGACACCTAAAATTGTCCTAGCCTAATTATTTTATTTATTTAATTATTTTGTCCTAAGCCTTGTATTAATTAAATAGATTTTTATTTATTTAATTATTCACTTATCCTCTTCTAGCCTCTCCCCATTTAAACAAATATTTTTTATATATTTAAATTATCCTTTCCCTAAATTAAATAAATATTTTATTTATTTAATTAGCCCCACCTCTTCTATTAATTAATTAAATATTTATTTATTTTATTAATTCATTAGCTTTTTCCCTCTATGACACTTGTCATTCATCTCTTAATCTACCTTTAGCCACCTCTCTAATATTTTCTTATTTTCTATACCTACCCTCTAATCCCAGCTGACCATTTATCCTTCCACCTCTTAATCCTATCCCTTCATTTTATAAGGTACTCTCTATATAAGAGGATCCTTTCATCTTAATCACTCCAATCAATCCTAATGTTCGTGTGAATCCTCATAGTAGTCAAGTGTCTACACAACCAGAATCTATTCTTTGTTGAGCTCTCATGCACACAAAATATAAGAGCAACCAAAATATCAAAGCAAGATCAATGGAGATCAAACCCTAATGAGCATGTGAATGGTATAATCTTTCATATTTGTTTCTTTGCATGTTTTTAGGTTCTTCATTAGTGTATGGTGGATTTCATTGTAGAACTAGGGTTTTATGTGGCTGGATCTTTATTTGGTTGTACAATATTTGAGTTCCCAATTTCATCGTATACTTTTGGCATGCTTGGTGGGACCTTAGTCTCTTTTTTCTAACATCATTTTGCAATTTTAAGTATTTTTATCAAGTTGCAGATCAAATCAAAGATAATTCCAAGTTGAAATCATGTCTTTGCATTATTTTGTCATGGTTGTGTTTTTGTTCGATTTCTCATTTTGTAGGTTTACTAGAATCGCGTATGTGCATCTTATTATTGCGTATGTGCACCATTTTTCCACGTTTGGACATCATATCGGTATGTATCTATTATTTTTTGATGCATTTATGTTTGCAGGATCTAACAGTTTTTAACTAATTTTCTTGGCGCGTTTTTGTTTTATCTTTTTGCATAGACCTATGTTTTGCAGAGTTGCATATATGATATTTTATGCCACGTATGTGACAATTTATGTTGTGTATTTGATCTGTATTACTGCATATATGCTTTTTCTGATTTTGCAGGTTGCAAGTTTCTTTCAAGTTTCAGTCTGAGTCATTTTATGTATGTTTCACGTATAGAAACATCTATGTTTTTTGCATTTGTTTTTTGTCTTTTGATTAGGGTAAATTTAAGATTTGATTTTTCTTTTGTCCTAATCCTTGTGGCCTAACGAAGTGGTGTAGTTGTTTCTATCGTTTTGCCGAAGTCCCCTTTTGCATTTCGTTTTGGGATTTTAAAATTAACCTAACAAGTTTGCTTGTAGGTTGGAGTAATCATTGAAACTACTAATCATTGGCTTGTAGGGGTAATTTAGATGTGTGTTTGTCTTTTTTAAGTTTAATTAGATTCACATCAATTTCATTGATCTTTTTGTTTGTTTGTTTGAAGTGTCTTGTGCCTTTGGCATGTTTTTGTGTAGAACCCTAAGATAATAATAAAAGTATCATTTCCCCTCGCCTTCCATTGGATCTTGGGTGTAAGAGAAATTTTTATTGTCTTTAGAGGGTCTGCCTCCTGTCTTGTGAGAGGGAACGGACCAAGTGATACTTTTTTTTGATCCACTATATAAATAATTATGGTTTTTGATGAAAGTCACTTACCACCTAGTGTTGGTGTGTTAAATACCGACAAATGTCTCCTTTGGTATCCTTGTGATGCATAAAAATTGAAAGGGCTGGGATGCCTCTTAATTGAGTGAACCATCACATGTATAGCCACTACTATACCTCGAAATATGACTAGACACCATTGCTTTTAGTGGCCCAAAAACCCTTTTTGCTTGTTGGTGTAGGAGGTCGGACCTCCAAAGCCGCCCCACATTGCTACTACTCATTGTCAAGATAGATGTCCCTCAGTTTGTAAGATCTATGAATCTTTGGGGTATGAGATTTTTGTGTGCTCGAGAAGTGAGTGTCATGTAAGGGTGAGCTAGTGCCACCAAGTCTCTTTTTGTCTGCCTTGTTTTAGTATTTCGAGAAATCCGAGTGGGGACTCATCGAGTAG
This sequence comes from Cryptomeria japonica, assembly GCF_030272615.1. Lineage (NCBI taxonomy): Eukaryota > Viridiplantae > Streptophyta > Pinopsida > Cupressales > Cupressaceae > Cryptomeria > Cryptomeria japonica. Next base: position 13,295,310 of record NC_081406.1, read on the forward strand.
TATCGAGAAAAAGAATGGAGTTGTGTTGCACTTGGGGCTAACTAGGGGTAGTCTGGCCAAAATACCCCCAGTCATCGGGCGCCCCATGTCACGTGTGTGGCATTGAAATGGCACCAATAGTTTGACCAAACTATCGGTTATATAAATTGATTTTTTTGCAATCGGTCCTCATTTTGCACCTTGGAGCTTTGGGAGTTCGACCGAACTGCAAAGGGAGCTCAGTTTCGGCCCTTGTTTTTCCAGGTACATACAATTTTTTTCTCCTTTTTTTGTTTTGTTTCTATAGTTTAAAAAATAAATATATTTATTGTTATGTTTTTTTTATTCTTTAGTTTATCAATTTTTTGAAAATTTTTAGAATGAAAGCATTAGAAAAATATTAAAAAATAAATTAAACCTAGCAAATTTTGAAAACCCACACTATGAAACCATTAGAAAAATATGCCCAAATTACTATTAAATGATGACAAAAAAATATTCATTTTTACTATTAAACCATAAAAAATTCTAATCAATACACTACACATAGAAAAGAAAATCCTCATACTCATACAAAGACACAAACACATACACCCACATCCACACCCACACCCAAACTCACACGTACACATACACCTACACCTGCACATGCACATGCACATGCATACACATACACATACACATACACATACACATACACATGCATACATAGATGTACATGTGTGTGCATGTGTATGTGTGTGCATGTATGTGTGTATGTATGTACGTGTGTATGTATGCATGTATGTACATGTGTATGTATGTGAGTACACATGTATGTATATATGTATGCATGTACATGTGTATGTATGTGAGTACATATAAGTGTGTGTATGTACGTGTAGGTATGTATGCATGTGCATGTGTGTGTATGCATGTGTATGTGCACGCATGTGTGTGTATGTGTATGTATGTATGTATGTATGCATGCATGTGTATGTGTATGTGTGTATGTGTGTATGTATGTATGTGGATGTATGTGTGTGTATATGTATGTATGTATGTGTGTTTATGTGTGTATGTATGCATGCATGCATGCATGTATGTATGTATATATGTATGTATGTATGTATGTTTATGTGTGTATGTATGTATGTATGTATGTATGTGTATGTATGTATGTATGTGGGTGTATGTATGTATGTGTATGTATGTATGTATGTATGTATGTATGTATGTGTACATGTTTATATGTATGTGTAAAGCGGAAAAATCGAACCCTAGTTGTTCTCCCCTCCCCAACTTCAAGGAGAGAGAAGGGAGAGTCACTAGGGTTGATGGTTTTTCACTTAGGGGAGACTTTACATTCAAAAGAGGGGTTGAAACCCACAAGATCCAATCCCACACAATGCAATATTGGATTCTAAATGAGTTTCAAGGGTTGCGACATCAAGGATACCCTCTTTTGTAAAGAATGTAGATAGAAAGATTGAACTAGGAATGCATGTAAAGTAGGAAAGATTCGCTTATAAATAGAGATAGGGATATGGGATGAAGCTACGGACCTGGAATTAGCAGTAAAATGTCGAGACGGTGCTGTTCTGCAAATTTGAGCGAAAGTTGACAGGACGATGGCGCCTGGCGTGCACACGGTCCTCCGAAAAATCCGCGAAACGAAGGGGGATCTGTTTGTCTCTGCACAAGGATTCCAGATCTTCAATTACAGCCACGTACCTGCAACCTACACACAGAAAAGAGAGGACAATTAGGGGGTTAGGGATGAGGGGTTTGCCTTTAGGTCAAACCCCGGTTTTGGAATTAACCAAGAAATGAGAATGCTGTAAATGTAAATGTTTGTAATGTAAACAAGTACTGATACCTTGTTGTAAGAATGTTTGTATTCTTACATGCGAAGGTGTAATGTATGTGGTATGTTGTATGTTGTATGTGATTTCCTCTTCAATGGTTGAATCCTTATCTTGAATGCAACACTTAGCCTTGAATGGAGACTTAAAATGCTCAATTGCTTGAAGGAATGCTTGGATGCTTGAATGTTTGAATATTTGAATATCGCTTTCGCCTCTTGCTCTTGCTTATTTCCTTTTTTCGACCCCCTCAAATGGGAGAGGATATGTAGTTTATATACTTGTCAATTAGGGCTGATAGACTGATTTTCCCGACCTTAGGCCGACCAGGAAACATTATTTTCCAATTTGCAAACTTAAAGACCTGATGCCCACAAGAGACCGGGCCCAAAATAGGGCCAGGGACCAGGACGCTGGGCGCCATGGTCTTGGGGGACCAGGGCGCTGGCCGACCTAGTCCTGAAGGACCAGGGCGCTGGGCGCCATTGTCCCACCTCCCGGGATAGCAGGGTGCAAGGAGGGATCAGGCCAGGGTGCAGAAAAATGCAGTTTTTGGTGTCATAAACAGGTTTCGGGGTCTCCATTCAGGTTCTGTGTTGCATCACCATCATGAAGACCCAAATGCGGTCGAAATTGCAAGTGTTGCAATTTTAGGACGCTACATTTAGCCCCCACTTTAGCAGGAGTATAAGCGTATGCTCATACTTCCGGTAAAGTACAAGGAAAACAAACATTGAAAAACTTTCACCACATCAAGGAGGCAAGATACACCAAGCCCCCAATGGACTAAGGATCTTACGACTTCGATTGACAAAGTAAAAGGGAAGATCATGAGGGAGAACCATGACTGTCAGTAGTAAGGTTCCCTCACTATGAATCATGCAAGAAAAATACCAAAAATTTTCAAGGCAAAGCTAAGTTCGCCAAGAAATTTTTAAGTATCTTGAAGAGATATGAACGAGGTGTATGCCCCCCTACGTTAAAGCGATCGCACACGCCTCATCGGGGGTGATTGCTTTAAGGTAGTGATACATATAGGAAATGAGAAGGGAAAGGAATACATTATCACAAGGATTTAGCCCCCAAGTGTGAGATAAGCCCAAGAATAATAGACACAAAACACAAAGCACGAGGTGACTTCGCTTTCCTTGGGGTCAATATGCTGTATGATAATTCATGTATATCATATGTATGTATGCATAATTGTTCTTCATTCCCCAATCAAGGAAGGTCACCTAGAAGAAGGGAACACATGTGTCTTTTGAGTCAACATGAGAGAGACCAAAAGAGATCTCAATGCTTTGCATCATCCTCAAGTAGACAACACTAAGGACAACAAATAGAAGAATGATAATAACAAATAGAAGAAGTAACAAAAGATCAAGAGAGGAGGAGAGAATCTGCTATGCTAATGAACTAGTCTAGCACGTCATCTACCCCCCGATCTTGCTGATCAGTATTTCGGGAAGGTAGGAAACACGCTAGAGGAGGAACATCCAACACAGCAAATGGAGCTATCACAAGATCCAAACAAGGGCTATGTTCATATCCCAAGCCACGGTGTTCTTGTCTAGGAGCTAGGATAAGTGCTTTAGAAAATTCGTTAGATAAATGGTTATCAACATCAACATATTCATATTCACTATCAGAATGAAAAGAAGTAACATTTTCATCATGAATAACATTTTCATCTATATCATCATCAAGATTTATAAAAATAGGATCTTTAACTCGCACAGGATCAAGACCATCATGCATCTTATGTTTAGGAGATTTCGGCTCCATTTTCGGCTGAGGAGAAAATGGAATAATACTGGCTGAAGGTGTTTTGGGGGATTGCAAAGTTTGAGAAGCAGCTGCCTGAGCTCTGAGACGACGCTTTCATCAGCGTTCATGTGCAGAACGATTTCGTCTAGTCTTAGTAGGAAGTTGAGAAGAGTGAGGAGGAGGAATGTTCTCATCCTTATCACTTGGGTCTTTAAGTTGTGGTCTCGTAGGTTGAACAATAGGAGAAGAGGAAGGTCTCTTCTCTCTATAACAGGAAGGAGGAAGAACTACTCCATATAAAGGAGGAAAATTTGGTTTAGGAAGGAGACCAAGTCCATCATGACGAGGAGGTATAGGTCTACTTTTGGGAAGTTTATTAGATATAGGCATAGTCACATCCATAGGGATGGGTTGGGAATCTTCTTGAGGAAAGACATTAGTTTTATCTTTCAAGGGAAGAACTTCCTTCTCAAGAACGATAGGAATGTCAAGTTTGGGTGTTCTAGGTTCACTTAGAGATAGGATCATATCTTTTTTCCACTTTTGATAAGATTTGAAAAGATGATCACTTCGCGGAGGAAGAGATTGGAATTGTTTAGGCCAAAAGTAATCAATAGGAACGCTAGAAGTTCCTTCAGCAGGTTTAAAGAGACTATGATTTACAGTAACAACTTCACCATTATGGGGAAATTTCAGACACTTGTGAATAGGAGAAGCAATAGCTTTCATGGAAGATAGCCAAGGATAGCCTAGCTTCACATGAAATTGTTCGGATGATGGAATAATAGAAAAGTCCACATCAAGGGATTTGTTATGGACCTCAATAGGTAATGTAATAGAACCAATTGCAGGAGAAGAAAATGCATCAAATAATTTCACAACCACATTTGTTTCATCATAGATCACTTGATTCAATTGCAAAGTAAAAATAATTCTTCAGTAATGATATTAACCATACAAGAAGGATCAATAAGCACTCCACGGCAAGGTGTATTCTTGACTTTTGCAACTATATATAAAGGACCATCAGGTGCCCTGATAGTTTCACTATAATCAAAGGTGATGGAAGGTTCTTTAGGGATTTTCTGCTGCTCTACAAAGTTAATCACATTCGGAGTCATAGACACAAGATCATCAGGTGAGACAGAGGAATCAGTAGTATCAATCGCATTAGAGGTATGAGAAGGTAATGGATCAGTAAAAATCTAAAGATTTTGATTAGGAGGAGCTACAGATGTATTTCCTTTATCATTCACACCAGAAACAGAGATATTATTAATATCAATCAAATCTTGAATTCTACCCTTTAAAGCAAAACATTTTTCAGTATCATGCCCGGGATGACGATGATATTGACAAAAAGATTTGTTATCAAAATAGGGTGAGTTAATCTTTGCAGGATCTATTTGCCTTATAGGAGGAAGAGTAAGCACATTTTGTTCCAATAACTTATTCATAATACTATGCAATGATTCATTCAAAGGAGTAAACTTTCTTTCTTTCTTGAAAAACTTAGAAATAGGAGGCACACCTGATGCCGCATTCACATTGTTGTTGATGATGTTTTCATTGAATTTAATGGACTCTCTGTTCGGTTTAAACTTCCCAAATGGTTGTTGACTACTATCACCCTTATCACTCGGAGCCATAGGATTTGCTTGTTCCATTTGACTCACAGTCAGTTGATAATTGTGAAGAGTTGCGCACAACTGTTGGAAAGAAGTAAACTCAAAAAATAGGAGTTTTTCTCTAATATCTTTTTGTAAATTAGAAATAAAGATTCTTTGAATATCATTGTCAGGCACTAGAAAAGAGATTTGAGCATACAAATGCTTATATCTACCAATGAAATCAGTCACTTTTTCTTTAACGCCTTGTTTACAATGCATTAAATCAATCAAAGTAACTTTAGGACTTATATTGTTTTGAAATTGTTGAATGAAAGCATTTGCAAATTGTTCGAAAGAAGAAATAGAATAGGAAGGCAACGAGCAATACCATTGTAGGGCTTTATCTCTTAATGTTCTAGTAAACAGTTTTGCAAGCAACCTTTGGTCATAGACAAAATCGGTACATATTGTTTGAAAGGTCTTAACATGTGTTAGAGGATCACCCTTACCATTATAAAGCTCCAAATGCGGAATTTCAACATGTTTAGGGGGGATAGCTCGAACAATGTCAAGAGAAAGTGGGCTCGCAACATCAAATGTGGGCAAACTAAACTTAGATTGATTCATAGAGGCAATTTGTTGCTGTAAAGAAGAGACAGTTTGTGCAAGATTGTTAATGGTCGCTTCAGTCGAAGAGTTCATATTAGATGTGTTAGATTGTGATGGAGGTGTTATGTTATTGAAAGAAGGTAGAGAGTAAGGTGGTGGGACACTATGATAGTTAGTCATAGGAGATGATTGGAAAGGAGGAACACTACAAGGAGGAATGGAATGGTTAAATGAATTGCCCCCTTGCGTCATGTTCATTTGTGGAGATATAATAGGGACACTCATTGAAGGAATGAATGAAGAAGTCGGATTGAATGAAGGAAGAGGGTTGATTGAAGAAGAGGGATTGCCCCCATGATTGGTGATCATAGGAGGATTGTCTTGTGTTGAAGTAGTCATTATGTTTGATGTAAAAGTAGGTATACTAGCAATAGGAGTTGTCAAAGGAATAGAATGATTAACTTGAGTAGGAGGTTGCGTATAACCTAAGGTTTCGGCACAACTTTTCATAGGCATCACATTCGAATCCACAATGTGTGCAATACCACGCAAAATATCAATTCCATTCTTATCACTTTGAACCATACGTTTTAGACCCTCAATTAATGAAAGAGCTTCACTATCAGGGTATTCTTGAGACATCCATTGTCGAAAATCATCAAATTGGTTATCCAATTTTGAAAGTTGTTCTACAGAAACCTCATGGAGAGGTTCTTCATCATTAAGAGGATTAGAGGAATTACCCATGTCCTCGTTAAAAAGACCATTCAAATTAGGTTCCATCTCCTCGGTAATTACACCTTGGAAAGACCTAATTCTAAGGCTTCGTCTAATGGGAATAGTGTAAGTAGGGCTTATTGTTGTAAAACTCATGCACTAAAGAGAGAGAGAAGATTTTGAATTTTAGAGGTAGCAAATTTCAATAAAACCAGCCAATCTCCTAGATTTAAGCTGTTAAATACAATCAGGACAATCTCCCGAAATTTCAGAAAAAATGTCCGGGACCGTGGCAAACGGAGTGCACACGGTCCTCGCAACTTTTTTCGAAATTTTTAGGGATGAAAGTTATGATGATTTTAAAGCTAATCTGAAAAAATTGAGTGATTTTACAATCTGTAGATAGGCCAAATTAAAGTTGCAATCTCAAAATTGAACCCTACCAAGATTGTTGAAAAATGTAAAATTTGAATTTTGAAAAAGAGGGGGAAACTAAAATTTTGAATTTTATGATTTTAGAGGGAATACTGAAAGCAATGCAGGCTTTGAATTTTAAAAGTTGACTCGATTTCATGCAAAATTCGAATTTGAAAGTGGAAATCAAGGTTGTTGCAATTAAACACCTAATTTCAAAAGTCACAAACTCTAAAAATTTGCATAAAGCACTGAAATTTCGAATGAATGCTAACACACTTTTCAGATTTAGGACTGTAAGAAACACAATTTTGATAGGAATTTTAATTTCAATGATTTTTGAATGATTAGAAGCCTCAATCCAAGCAATCGCTAAACCAACTTTGATTGTAATTTTGAAAGTGTTAAAATTGATAAAATCAGCTAAAATTCTGGATTTTAGCAGAAAAATACAGTAAAATCTAGCTCCCGAAATTTCGAAAAAAATGTCGGGGACGATGGTGCTCGGGGTGCACACGGTCCTCACAATTTTTTTCCAAATTTTCAGGGATGAAAGATATTGTGATTTTATTGCGGAATCCAAAGTTACAGCCGATTTGGAGGTGTTTTGATTAGTGAAATTATCAGTCAAAGGTTGAATCAAGAAAGTCTTAAAAATTAGGGTTTTGACATTTAACCACTTAATTTTCAGAATTAAAGCACAAATATGAATTGACAATTTGCAATAGAAGGATAGATCTGAAACAAGCATTAACAATTAAGCATTTCACAAGCTTAATTACGTAAAAAGAAAATTTTAGGGTTTTTATGCAATCAACCTCTAAAATTTGCAAAAGATCAAACATGGAAATATAATTAGGAAAGCAAAATTTTCAGATCTAACCATGAATAATCAGAATGAGGATGTTCATGTCGGGTTCACCAAAATGTAAAGCGGAAAAATTGAACCCTAGTTGTTCTCCCCTCCCCAACTTCAAGGAGAGAGAAGGGAGAGTCACTAGGGTTGATGGTTTTTCACTTAGGGGAGACTTTACATTCAAAAGAGGGGTTGAAACCCACAAGATCAAATCCCACACAATGCAAGATTGGATTCTAAATGAGTTTCAAGGGTTGCGACATCAAGGATACCCTCTTTTGTAAAGAATGTAGATAGAAAGATTGAACTAGGAATGCATGTAAAGTAGGAAAGATTCACTTATAAACAAAGATAGGGATATGGGATGAAGCTGCGGACCTGGAATTAGCAGTAAAATGTCGAGACGGTGCTGTTCTGCAAATTTGAGCGAAAGTTGACGGGATGATGGCGCCCAGCGTGCACACGGTCCTCCGAAAAATCCGCGAAACGAAGGGGGATCTGTTCGTCTCTGCACAAGGATTCCAGATCTTCAATTACAGTTGCGTACCTGCAACCTACACACAAAAAAGAGAGGATGATTGGGGGGTTAGGGATGAGGGGTTTGCCTTTAGGTCAAACCCCGGTTTTGGAATTAACCAAGAAATGAGAATGCTGTAAATGTAAATGTTTGTAATGTAAACAAGTACTGATACCTAGTTGTAAGAATGTTTGTATTCTTACATGCAAAGGTGTAATGTATGTGGTATGCTGTATGTTGTATGTGATTTCCTCTTCAATGGTTGAATCCTTGTCTTGAATGCAACACTTAGCCTTGAATGGAGACTTAGAATGCTCAATTGCTTGAAGGAATGCTTGGATGCTTGAATGTTTGAATATTTGAATATCGCTTTCGCCTCTTGCTCTTGCTTATTTCCTTTTTTCGACCCCCTCAAATGGGAGAGGAAATGTAGTTTATATACTTGTCAATTAGGGCTGATAGACTGATTTTCCCGACCTTAGGCTGACCAGGAAACATTATTTTCCAATTTGCAAACTTAAAGACCCGATGCCCACAAGAGACCGGGCCCAAAATAGGGCCAGGGACCAGGGTGCTGGGTGCCATGGTCCCACCTCCCGGGACAGTAGGGTGCAAGGAGGGATCAAGCCAGGGTGCAGAAAAATGCAGTTTTTGGTGTCATAAACAGGTTTCGAGGTCTCCATTCAGTTTCTATGTTGCATCGCCACCGTGAAGACCTAAATGCGGTCGAAATTGCAAGTGTCACAATTTTAGGACGCTACAGTATGTATGTATGTATGTATGTGTGTGTTTATGTGTATGTATGTATGTGTGTATGTGTGTGTGTGTGTATGTATGTATGTATGTATGTATGTATGTACGTGTGTCTATGTAATGTATATGTATGTATCTGTGTATGTATGTCTATGTGTGTGTGTATGTACGTATGTATGCGTGTCTATGTAATGTATATGTATGTATGTGTGTATGTGTATGTGTGTATGTGTATGTATGTATGTGTGTATGTGTGTACATGTAAGTTTGTATGTATGTATGTATGTATGTATGCAGGTGTATGTGTGTGTGTATGTATGTGTGTATGTGTATGTATGTATGTATGTATGTATGTATGTATGTATGTATGTATGTATGTGTGTCTATGTGTGTGTCTATGTATATACCCACACATGTATATATGTGTGGGTATATATGTATGTGTACATGTAAGTTTGTATATATGTATGTATGTATGTGGGTGTATGTGTGTGTGTATGTATGTATATGTGCGTATGTATGTGTATATGTGCGTATGTATGTGTGTATGTGTATGTATGTATGTATGTATGTATGTATGTGTGTCTATGTGTGTTTCTATGTATATACCCACACATGTATGTATGTGTGGGTATATATGTATGTGTGTGTGTATGTGTGTAAGTTTATGTATGTATGTATGTATGTATGTATGTGTGTGTGTATGTATGTAATGTATAGGTATGTGTACATATGTGTGTATGTATGTATGCAGGTGTATGCGCATGCGTGTGTATGTATGTATTCATGTGTGTATGTTTATGTACATGTATGTGTGTGTATGTGTGTATGAGTGTCTGTGTGTATGTATGTACGTATGTACGTATGTATGTATGTATGTATGTATGTTATGTATATATGTATATATGTATGCGGGTGTATGTATGCATATGCATGTATATATGTGTGTGTGTATGTATGTTTATGTGTGTGTATGTGGTATATATGTATGTATGTGTGTGTATGTGTGTATGTACATGTATGCATGTGTCCACGTATATGTATGTATGTATGTGTTTCTATGTATACATGTGTATGTATGTGTATGTGTATGTGTATGTGTATGTGTATATATGTGTATTTAATTTTAATGTTTCTTTAAAGTAATTTGTATCAAATGTTTCAATTACTTCAAATTACTTTAAATTACAATTGTATCATTTTCAAATATGTTTGAATTAGTTTAAAATAGTTTTCAGAATTAGTTTGAATTATTTTAAAATAGTTTTGAATAATTAGTTTTAAAATTATTTGCTTTTATAACAACACGTGCAAATATTTTCCACATGGCTGATCATCCATCTGATGATAGTGTTCATCGCGAGGGTGACTAGACATGTACACACACATACACACATGTACACACACATACATATCATACATACACAAATACACATACATACATATACACATACATACACACATACATATACATATATACACATACATACATACATACATACATACATACATACATACACACACATACACACATACGTGACATACATACATACATACATACACAACACACATACATATATACATACATACATACATACATACATACACATACACACATACATACTGTAAAGGGGAAAATTTGATTTGGCAATTTGCAACATAGAAGGAGAAATCACCAAATCAATTTTTTGCTTTTAGGGAAAAAATTCACTAGATTAAATCACAAATATGATAAGGATTGAATACTAGAAGTGGATTGACTGATTATGGTCTATTTTTCCTCTTTTGTAAGTTGAAATGTTGATTTAGGGTAAAGTGTTGATATTGGAGACAAAACTGAGAAAATAATGAGCTACATGTTTGAGATTTTATCGTGCACCTGGATATGAGTAATATAAGCTGATTTAGATCTGCCCTACAAAATGCCCCCCAAAAGTAGGGACTGTGACACGACAACACAGTCCTTCGAACTTTTTGCACACCAAAAAAGGGTTGTTCCATCCCTATGGCTAAAACTTATTCTAAGAAGTACAACTGCACACTTTTTCCTCCTTGTGAAGTTTTGCTTACCTCCACATGGAATTAGGGTTTCATGAAATAGGATATAGATCTCCACTTCAATGCTTGAATCTTGACTTTATTGTTTCTCCACAACTTGAAGGAAGACTAAAGATGCTCAATTGCTCTTGAATGCTTTATGTCATATGTGTGCTCTTTCTTATTGATGGATGCTCAAATGAGAGGGGAAATCCTCTTTATATACTTTCCCATTGAGAAATTAACTAATTTTTTGACATGAGCCGACACAGAGAGGGGAAATCCCACTCAAATTTGAAATGTGAAAAAGGGTTTAAAGAGGACCCATTTTAGGGAGGACCATGGTGCCACACCCTGGTCCTGCCCTATTTTGGGTTAGGATCAAGGTGACCAAGGGGGTTTCAATCAAGGTTTTTGATGTTTGTGATGTGTATGAGAATAATTAGGTCTTCAATCAAGCCAAGGGGCACAAACACTAAGGTGAAGACCCAAATGCGGTTGAAATTGCAAAGGGTTGCAAATTTAAGATGCTACATTTAGCCCCCACTTTAGTGGGAGTGTGAAGTCAATCATACTCTCGGTAAAGTACAAAGGGTTCACATTGAAAGACTTTTACCAAGTCATCAAGGAAGCAAGATACACCAAGCCCCTAGTGGACTTCAGGATCTCACAATTTCAATGACAAGGTAAAAGGGAGGATCATGAGAGAGGGAAAGAGAGAACCATGACTACAACTAGTAAGGTTCTCTTACTATGAGTCATGAAAAGAAATACCCAAAATTACAAAGAAAAAGCTAAGTAACTTTAAATATCTAGATATGCAAGAGAGAGAATCATTGAGTGGAGTGTATACCCCCACGTTAAAGTGATTGCATACGCCTTGTCGGGAGAAATTGCTTTAAGGTAGGATACACCCAAAAAGACAAGCACGTTATCAAAATAATTTAGCCCCCAAGAGAGGACAAATCAAAGGATAATGATCACAAAACATAGAACACGAGGTGGTTTCACATAATTTTGGAGTTAGTATGCTTTTTGTGATAACCAATGTATATCATGTGTATATATAAGCATAAAGTTATCCTCATCCTCCAAAGAAAGGAAACCACCATGGAAGAAAGGGACACATGTGTCTTTTGAGTCAACAGATCTTAATGCTTTTCATTGTCCTTAAGTAGACATCACTAGGGACAACAAATAGAATAATGTCACAAACAAGCAAGAGAAGAGAGAGAGAGAGAGAGAGAGAGAGAGAGAGAGAGGGTTAATGAAGCTAATCAAGCCAGTCATCCACTCCTCGATCTTGCTCATCATTGTTTTGGGAAGGTGGACAACATGCAAGAGGAGAGACATCGAGCATAGTAGATGGAGCTATCACAAGTTCCAAACAAAGACCATGCTCTAATGATGAGTCACTTTGTCTATTACTAAGCGCCATGGGGGCTTCACTGGCTAGGCAATATTATATCATGTGGATTCATATTGGGGGGTTTAATATACCAAAAAAGAGGGTACAATATATTGCCTATCGGTGAAAATAGGGGACTTTTTAATTTAGGCTATGAAAATATACAATATCTGGTAAAAATAGGGGAGCTTTTTAATTCAAGTTGTGTATTAGGAAGACAAAAAATGAGTTTAGGGCAATTTTTTTGGAAAATAGGGGGATTCTTTAGTATACCATGAATGCACATGCTATAACCTAGGTTCACTAAGTGAAGCCCCTGTGTTAGGAGCTAGGATTAATGCTTTTGAAAATTGTTTAGATAAATCATTGTCAACATCAACATATTTATATTCATCATCAGAAATATTAAGATCAACATTTTCATCATTAACACCATTCTCACCTATTTCTTCATCAAGATTAACAAAAATAGCTCTAATAGGAATATAACTTAAACCATCATTTGTTTTTGTTGGTTAACAGATTTGTCACTTCTGTTTTATACTATTTTGCCCATGTCAATGACAATCTAACCAATAGTTGAGTCACTTGCATTGGTATTTGCAAATACTCTTTGCTTATTTTACAAGGTGCAACTACCTTCGAATGATATGCAATGAATGAAAACACAGGGCGTGTTTTCCACTAAAAAACAGAATAGGAAAACAAACACCTACCCATAACTATGAAAGTAGATGTGAAAGATTGATTTTAGAATGAAGTGAATGTAGACAAACAACACAAAGTTTACTTATCCCACACTCACAAATGATATTCAGGGATAGAAAAGAACAAAAAACCCTTTTAATAGATGATTTAATCTAGATTCAAAGCTTTAGAATTAAATACTTACACAATATGACATAACAAAATGACACTAAAAGTAATTACAAAGAAGCACATTTCATTGCAATTAAAAGAAAATATTAATAAATTCAAAAACTCGGAAATATCCTCTTTATTCCTTCAATGTCAAAATGTGAGTTCATAGACTCAACACCTCTATACAATAAAACTGTGTAGAAAAGAAAACTATACTACCCCTTTCCCCTTTTCTCTCCCCCCGTTTTCATAATCTGTTAATTACATATTTAAAGACTCCAATAAGCCTTTTCAGTTTCTGTAACTGCATCTTTTTAAAAGAATGAAATAACCCTTCCACATTCCCCTAAAATTGTTACTCTTAAGAGATTTAAAACATCTTCAAATGTTTAAATTATTGTACATAAATTATAGAGAAATTGAGATTTTTTTTTAATTTCTCTTGTATCTACTTTAGAGTAAATTCACAATGGGCTAACCAAGCATCTTAGAGACATAAAAGTTTATGAGCGGCTATGATATTTAAAATAAAACATGAGTTTTTAACCATTTTTGAACAACTCACAAACTTGGTGTACTTCCTTTGTAAACTGACCCTGCCAACCATATCGCTCCATAGAGAAAACATTAAAATAACATATCATATGAGCTTGTATGGCCATAAAATTAAAAGTGGGGGAATTTGAGACCAAAATATTAGATCTGTTGCTTTTAGATTTAAGAAATTTGCAACTTTTTTTTGGATGCATTTTTAGGCTTGTGAATCAGTGATGTTGAGAAATTGAGAATTTTTGAAAGTTTGAAAGTCTAGAAATTTTGAAAGTCAGCAAGTCGACCATTTTCATAAGTTTAGAACCATTGTTAGCAAGTCGACCATTTTCATAACTTTAGAACTATTGTTGTTAAGTCAAGAATTTTTGGAAGTTTAGAACTCAAAAACTTGAAAAAGGCCGACTATGAACTATGACTTAAAAGTTTAAATTTGGCCAAGTTAAAAAATGCACTAACAATTTTAAGTTTTTTGTGTCTTGGAGAATTAGGTTAAACATCTTCATTAGGAGAAAATGGAATTATGTCAATAGTTGGTGTTTTAGGAGAAGAAATGGTATGGGAAGCAAGTTCACAAGCTCTAGCATGACGTCTTCATCGGTGTTCTCTCACACAATGGTTTCATTTAGTCTTAATTGAAGGTTGTAAAGTTTTAGGTTCATCAAGTATAGGCTTGTTTTCTTCTTTTTAGGAAGGATGCATAGGAGGAGGTCTTTTAGGTTGAACAATAGGAGAGGTCAGTCACTTCCCTTTGTAAGATGTAGGAGGCAAAACTACACCATATAAAGGAGGAGTGGGAGGTGTAGGAAGGAGAATAGGTCTACCCTTAGGAGTAAGGTTTTCAAACATGCAAAGTTATCAAACATCCAACCTTTGAAAACATGTTACATTTTCAAATATGTCATGTGTTTAAACATGACATGTTTTCAAACATGTTGAGTTGTAAAACATTTGATGTTTTCAAACATTGATCCTTTGAAAACATGTTACGATTTCAAATCAATATTAAACATTTTCAAATCGTTAACATTTTAAAACATGTTATGTTTTCAAACATTTAATGTTTTGAAACATTGTACATTGTCAAACATGTAGTTAAACATGGCATATTTTCAAAAATGCTGAGTTGTAAAATATTTGATGTTTTCCAATGAATAAGGTTTTCAAACATGACATGTTTTCAAATGAATAAGGTTTTCAAACATGGCATGTTTTCAAACGGATAAGGTTTTCAAACATGCGATGTTATCAAACATCTAGCCTTTTAAAACATGTTACATTTTCAAATCAATTGTTTTGAAACATGTTACTTTGAAATATGCCATGTTGTGGAACATGTGTTTTTAAATATGCAATGTTTTCGAGCAGGTCAGGTTTTTAAGTATGGGATGTTTTCAAAATTGTAACATTTTAAAACATGCTACCTCAGGAAAAAAAATCATTTACCTTAGGAAAATAGAAAAAAAATTAATTGAACATAAGTATATATGAAAAACATATGTCTAACCTTGTAAAACATACAACCTTTAAAACATGGAACATTTTCAAATGTTTTGAAACATTGCAGGATTTACAATATGTTTGTGTCCTTCTCAGACAGGGTCAAGATAGACTCATATGGGTAGAATCTAGGACTGGACAATTTAATGTAAAGTATGGTTAGAGGCTGGTGGAAAGAGATGACATGGCAAGTAGGTTAGAGTTACTAACCATACTGTGCTAGGATAAACTTTGTATGCCCAAAGCAAGGGTTTTTGCTTGGGTTGATATACAACATAAGATGCTAATAGATGATAGATTCAAAAAGCTTGGATATGAGGGTCCATCTTATTGTCCCCTATGTAAGGTGGAAAAGGAATCAACTAATAATTTGCTTCTCAATTTCTCATTTTCTTAGGCTTGTTGGCATTGGTTATGTGCTAAACTTGGATGGGTCACTACCCTTCCAAATAACATCAAAATTCTATTTGAACGTTGGCCAATGAGAATCAAGGATGGAGTATTAGGATGTATATGGCTACTAATCCCGTCCCTTCTTATCTAGAAAATTTGGAAGGAATGGAACCAAAGGGTATTCAAATATCAAGAAATGACAATATTGTCCTATTCCAACAAAGTGGAAGCGACAATAGTGGAATTGGTGAACAATAGGTCTTTCATTTTTCTAGTCAAGAATGCCAAATTTATTGATTGGGATGGTGGATTGAGATTTAGGTGTCTTAGGCTGAGGGTTCCAACATTCATTGGCATTGGGGGATTGATATTTGACAACATAAGAGCCAATGTTAGATAGAAACCTCCACAATTTGGGTGGTACAAGTTGTATTTTGATGGGGCCTCTAGGGGCAACCCTGGTCCCTCGAGGGTGGGGTGTAAAATAATAATTTGAAATGGACAAACGATTAGTAAGCTAGCAAAATCCTTAGATACAGGTACTAACAACATGACAGAGTTGGAAGTAGTCATTCTTGGATTGTTGTTTTGTATAAACCTAGAAATCACATAGCTGGAAATTGAGGGCGATTTTGCCTTCATGGTCAATGTAGTAAGAAATGGATCTATAGTCAACTGATGTCTTTGTACACCAGTGGATAAATTTTTATCAATTCTCCAATATTTCAAGGCTTAAATAATTAATAATATATAGGGAAGGTAATAGCAATGTTGATGCTTTGGCTATCATGGTGGTGGATGGCATAAAATTGGGCAAAATTGGAAATGAGTGACAAGGAAGCCATCAGATATTGAGATAATGTCAGGTATGTGAATGACATTGTTAGGGCTTAATTTTTTATATAATAATTCCTCACACTCAACCATTCACTTCATTTGAGCCTTGAGCATATGGATTTCCTTTCACACCATTATGTGGCACTCAATTTGTGATGGAAATTGAGGTGGATGGTCATTCTTTGTGGATGGATAGTTGTGATCATTTGGTGATCTATGGTACCTTCTATGACAATGTGTAAGGCTTGGATTGGGGACATGTTTTCTTTGGTAATTTCCTATTTTTTCAATGGGATAACTGTATGCTTAATAATGAATGGCTTGAAAATCTTGAGGCATATTTTTGGGAACCACAATTCTTTTGACATTCTTGCTCATTCCATGACTGAGGAAGATGAAATATGATATGGGTTCATCTGGTTGTATAGGCAATACAAGGAAACTAGGTAGTAGCTACATCTACAAATATAATGTAATTTTAGTTTGCAAACTACTGTTGCTCTTCTTGGATCTTCAACTCGGTGGAGCACCAAAATATGCAATTGTTTTTCCAAATCTTAATACAAGTTTTGCAACCTCAGTTGCGTATTACCAACCAAAAAAAACTGTATACTTATAGATCTACAAAAGGGTGTTTTATATTATTTTAAAAATTATATTTACAAGAGTAGGAGTTGTTGAAACATTATTAATTTTTGAATAATTTTATTTTTTTAATACATTGGCGTCAAAATTGTGTTATATGTGCATTTAGTAAGAAAAAGAGTTGGAAAATTTATGGACATATATAACTTAGCTAGAATGAAACTAACTAGGTCATATGTTTGACCAAATTGGATTTTAATTAGAAATAGTTAAATTCACTTGTGATGATAAGTTAGCCAAAAGTATGACACAACTATGTACTTTTAAAAATTATGAAACTTGTTATAGACTATTAAATAAGAAAAGTCTAGCTTTTATGTTTGCCACACAAAAGCCATGCCATTATCTTCTCCATGAAAAAATGCACGTCATTGTTAAATTTTATTCTTTAAAACATCTTCTCTAAAACTAATTTATTAAGACATTTTGGTAAATGGTTCATGATTTAGATTGAGTTTTGTAGACACATTAAATTGACTAAATTCATATTTAATTAATTATGTCTTTATCGCATGGTTAATTTAATTAATCATATTAGCCTACCATTACCTTTACATTAATTAAATTATATTTAATTAATATCCCCTTTCCACTTCTTCCAGATATTGATTTATTTCAATAAATCAAACTCACCTTTATGGAATATTCCATTTTGTCCCCAATCCTAATTAGCTAAATTAATTCATAATTAATTAGGCCAACGTAGTTATTCCTACAAACCTATTATCTAATCCCCTCATTATCCTAATTAATCCATTTTGTTTCTTCCTAGGTTGCTCACACATGTGTGAGCACATATCCCCCTTCTCCCAAGGTGGGACCACATCGACTTTTCATCCCACTCTCCCTTGTGACACTTGTCACAAGGCTAAGCTTACAAATTTGGAACCACACTTCTGGGACCACGTTGATCCTCACCCTCTCCCCTTTGTGACATTTGTCACAAGGATAAGCCTTCAAACCTAGGACCACATTCCCTTTCAATCTAATCCCTTGATCTCCCTTTTAATCTTGACCGTCCATTTTCTAGGCTCTCAACTCTATAAATTGAAGCCTCTATCCATCAATCAAGGATCAACATTTTATCATATCATTATGCTGCCCTTTTAGTTGCATCCACTTTTCATCGTAACACAATAATAATGCCCATTTTGATTTACATCCAATCATCCACACTTAGTTTGTTATGCTAATGAGAGCATTCCACATTTAACTCCACTCAATCTCCCAATCTCCATTTGACAACCTCAGAGCAATGCGGTTCATGGAGACGAGGAGGACAAGGAAGAGCTAATGGCATTGGGAACGTCATGAGGGAAGTTATATTAGTTTAATCATGTTTTCTCATTATGTTTTATATTCTTAATCTTCCTTGATAATTCTTTTTAATGGTTTAGTTTTATGTTGATTTGACTAAGCCCCGAACTAACCGTTTTATGGCATTACAAGTTTCAATATATATTTTTTCTCTTAGAACTCCATTAATGGACAATATTGAGATGACCATTTAATTGGTTCTCCTTCTCCACTATGTTTTCCTAAACTATTCTTTCCTTGATGACCATATCCAAAGTCCATCAATAGAAATCACCCTTGGGAGTTATCCTTTGATGGTTCAAGGTATCATATTAGTTTGTAATTAGGTGTGATTTTGGTCCCTCCTTGGGAAATGCCAATTTCACTTTCACTTTGATTAAAATTTTCTTACACAAATAATTATTACGATTATTTGTTCAACCCCACAAGCCCATGAATCCCTTGCAAGGAAAACACCTATCACAATTAAAGAGAAGAAGCCAAGATTAATGCTATGCAACCTTGAGAGAGAATGATTCAAATAGGAATTTGATCTTGAGATTAACATGTGAATGAATTGGATAGATTACAATGAATTAATGACTTTCTTTATAGAAAGAAAGAGAAACCTAATCTAAAATTAGGAAACTAAAATTAGCTCAAAGAAATAAATATTAGCTCAACTAAGTGAATTTAATCTATTAATAGACTAATGTTATAAAAGATAAAAAACATCAAAATTTACCTTAAGTTAATAAAGTAATTAAAGGACCTAATTAATTAAATAATTAGATAATGTCCTAATTACTCTAACACCCGCCCCTCCAAAGAGTAATTTAGCTATAAGATAAAGAGATAATAATGAATGTATGAATGGGTCCCAAAAACAAGGCTTGATTAGCTTCCCATGTACAAAATAATGCAACTCTCACAAACAATGAAAAGGAGAAAAATTCAATGGAAGAAAACTCCTCTCCAAAAGGGATAAAAGAAATGAAAATAGAGTACATGTGACTAAACATGAAGGACTCCAAATTTCCAGTACTAAATCGATCACATAAGTGTTGGATATTGATGCTGCTAGGATATGTTGTTGTCATTGATGTCAACATATTCATGTGTTTTGGTATTCCGATGATTGCAGAGAGTTAATTCAAGGTAGTTGATTCGTTGTGCTTCGGTATGACTATATCATTGGTTTCATATTTGGGAGAGTGTTTGGGATGTTTGTGTGTATCTGCAAGTTATCTTTCTAGTCATAGTTGTTGTTGTTAAGTGTTCTTGAGTATCAACGTGTTGATCGATGGAGATTTGATTAAGTGGTGTTGGTGCAGCTATTGCGGATGATCCTAACATGCTTGTTGGTGTTTTCTAATTGTGTCCTATTTGTTTTGGTGGCCCCCATTGATCATTGTGCAAGTTATTGAAGATCTTATGGTTCTGGTGATGTTCTTCATGTTATGCGATATTTTTCGGTGGTGTAGTGTGTTGCGGCTGATCTTGATGAGATTTTTGGTGGCGTTGCGTGTTCAAGGATTTGATTTGGGTCCATGCTATATTAGAAATGGCATTTTATTAGTCTGGTGGTTGATCTATGTATCGTGTGATTTAATTTTGTAATGTCTTAAGGGTTGAGTCAACCTTGTAGTCAAGGTTAATGGTTTGTATAAATGGGTGTCATATTCATGTAATTTGGTATCAAGGTGTTGTGTCTGCATTAGTAGAGATTGGTGTATGTGTGAACAAACAAATTCATCTTTTGGTGTGAAGTGTAGAGTAGAGAATGTTGTAGGACAGACAATTGTACTTAACTGGAACTGTCATCAGGAATTAGGAGATGTTATTCTTTCAGTTCATCTTAACTGGATTGTAGTTCGAATGTTATTGTAAGGTAGTGAACCTTCCTTGAGGGTTGTATCCTTCTGGGTCATTATATTTGGAGTAGTGAGCTCTAGGAAGTGTGCCCGAATGCATGTGCATTCCCCATTGTAATATTTACATATACTACTGCAGAGTATCATCTTATTATGGACTGTAGGTTCCCACTGTGGTTTTTCCCTTGACCGGGTTTTCCTCATAAAATATCTTGGTGTTATGTGTTGTTGTCATTGTGCTTATCTTTATTCTTTCTGTAGTTAATCAGATCTAAATTTATGCTTAAATTATTTAATCTGGTGAAAATTGATTCACCCCTTCTCAGTTTTCCTTCATTGTTGTTGCCAACAATAAGTACAATCGACATCCCCCCATAAGAGAGAAAAAATGGGGATATGAATCCCCCTAATGAAAAAGTATCTCATATACAAATTATGAATGCTTGAAAAAATAACAAAATCCACTACCTACAAACAACATTTCTTCCCTTAGGAAAAAACAAATCCACTAGAGATATGAGAAGTCACTCCCATAAATTGGAAGAATTAGGAATCCAAATCCAAATACTATGTGCCTCATGTAATTGCTCAAATGTCACTATGTCCATTAAGGATGATGATGCCACAAACTAATTAGGTACACACCCAATCAATATAGGAGGTGACAAATTAGGACTTCCTGAAAACTAATGAGGAACAAGCTCCATGGGTGATGAATATGGGTTTGTTGGCAACATGGTAGGAAACTAAGAGGGGGGGTGAATCGGTTTGCTCACAAAATTTATTCAACTCAAACACAATTTCAGATATGATAATCAATAGTGAAAGCATAAATCAACACCACATCAATAACACGCATAACACCAACATTTTTGATGTGGAAAACCCTGTTAAGGGAAAAACCATGGCAGGATTAAGACCCACAATATAAATATACCTTGTTAGAATTATATAAATATTACAATGGGGAATACATATGCATTCAGACACATTGCCTAGAGCTCATAGCTCAAAACAAAGAACAAAAAGGGCTACAACCCTAGGGAAGACTCACTATCTTACAAACATATTCAAATTACATCTGAAATATCATGAACTAATAAGATAGCATCCCCTCATGCCTAGTTACAGTTCTAGTTAAGCACATAATCTGATCTTCTCTTCCACACTTCCGAAAGATCAAAAAATTTATTCGCACACTTATCTGATCACATACATTTAGATACACTCACAGATACATCTCTCATATGATTATTAAACATATATTAATACAAATCATCAACCTATCTTTCAAGGTTGGCTCAACACACATCACAAATTATAAATCTATAACCATACACGCTACAATATTACATGCAGACCAAAACAATATCAACTAAGACATAATATGGACCTAAATCAACACCTTGAACAAGAAACACCTCCAAGAATTATGCCTCGAACATCCGCAACACACTACAATCATCCGATCAGCCAATAACATCGCATAACACGAACATACAGAGGAAATCATCAATAGCAAGCATAGCGATCAATATAGACCATAAACATAGATGGGACACGATCTAGAAATATCCACAAGCATCATTAATTACCACAACAACAACCACAACATCACCACTTACTAGAATATTCATCATCATTATACTGAACCTCAAGAACACTAACTGAAATGACTTTCAAACTGAAAGATTCACTTACAAAATTCTAAATCATGAACCATCTGAATTGAGAACACATATGAACACCCCAAACACTCTGCCAAATCTACAAACCAAGATATTGCAACTCAAAGCAATGCAAAGCAAAATCAAAACATTGATCAATACTGAACAACTGAAAAACCAACTGCAATACTAGATCTCATAACTATTGGAGATTGTTGCTGCTAGGATATGTTGTCATTGATGTCAATATATTCCTATGATTTATTGTTTTGGTGACTGCAGATTGGTTTATTGGGATCATGGTTTGATGTATGGAGTATTTCTAGTATCATTATATCTTTCTGTATTGGTTTTGGTGATCAAGAAAGCTTAATTGATCATATCATATTATTCGGTTTGTAGTTTGTTTTTCTGATCAATGCTTTGTAGAGTTCAGTATTTCCCCCGGTATATTCCGGTGTGATTAGATCTTGAGCTGAGTTTTTGGTAGATTGTTTGGGATGGTCTTTTGTATCTTCATTTTAGATGGTTCATGATTTGGTGCTCCACAAGTTATCTTTCTTTCTGACAGTTGTTGTTGTTTGAGTATTCTTGAGTTTCAGATGTTGATCGATGAAGATTTGATAAGTGGTGTTGGTATAGTTGTTACTAATGACTCTAACATGCTTGTTGGTATTTCCTAATTATGTCCTATTTGTTTTGATGATCCACATTGATCTTTGTGAGTTCTTGGTGATTTTGTTGAACCGATGATGCTCTTCATGTTATGCAGTTTTCTTGGTGGTGTAGAGTGTTGCGGTTGATCTTGGCATGATTTCTGGTGGTGTTGCGTATTTGGAGATTTGATTTAGGTCCATGTTATGTCATTTATATCATTGTATTGGTCCGGTGGTCGATCTTTCTATTGTGTGATGTAAGTTTGTAATTGTGAGTTGACGGTTTAGCTGACCTTGTTGTCAAGGTTGATGAATAATATAAATAGGTGATATATTCATGTAATTTGGGTATTGAGGTTGTTTCTGCATTATTAGAGAGTGGTGTATGTGTGAACAACGGATTCATCCTTTGGCATTGTGATTGAGCAGAGATTGAGTGTTGCATAGTAGACAATTGTGCTTAACCATAATTGTCATCAGACATTTGCAGATGCTATTATTGTAGTTCAATCCTTTCGGATTGTAGTCTGAATGTTGTTGTAAGTCAGTGAGACTTCCTTGAGGGTTGTAGCCCTCTGGGTTATTGTATCTTGAGATGTAAGCTCTAGGCAGTGTGTATGAATGTTGGTGCATTCACCATTGTAATATTTTCACATACTATTGGAGAGTATCATCTTATTGTGGGTAGGTTCCCAACGTGGTTTTTCCCTTAACTAGGTTTTCCACATCAAAATCTTGGTGTTGTGTGTTGTGTATTTGTTGCTACAATTTATCAGATTTGTATTTGTGGTTAAGCTTGATAATCCATTGAAAACTGATTCACTCTCATCTCTCAATTTTTCTTCATTGTTATTGCTAATAATTGGTATCAGAGCTAGATCCTCTGAAAGAAGCTTAACCGCTTGAGGAGTGATGCAACCATAACTGATAAAAAAACCTCAAAAGAGTCACCCAATTTATGCAACAAGAGAGACACAATGGAAGAAACAAGAAAACATAAAAAATTCACATAAATAGATCATATTAAAGACTTAGAACTTCTGACAATCATTCAAAAATCATCAGATTATCATCAAAGAACATCTGGTAATTAACTGGCTACATACAGGCTTCAAGCCATATACAATCCATCCAGGACTCTAAGAATCAACCAGATCACACCATACAAATCTCAATCCTTATTCCAAGTTATACTTCCTCTACCCCCTACAATGAATACATGATAACATATTTATACCCACCGAAACACTTCTGGGTCGACCTCATAAGATTACATTCACCAATGCAGGAAAATGAAATGTGTAATTAGATCGGCCCTAAGAATTAAGAAATCTTTTAGGAAAATAACAACCAAGTGATGCGGTTCAAAAGGAAGGTCAACCAAACACCAATGAATATCGAACAAGACCCAAGATGGATCTACATTCCAAGAATCACATCGGTAATGAAGGAAAACCAATCGGTAAGCATAAGAACTGTCTCGAAACCCAGAAACAGTCAACCGGAAGCGATAACTAACTAGTAAAGGACCCAAATGAATGAGAAATCTGGAATCAAGCACATAAAACCATCTGGAAATTGAAAATAAGATCTACCACGAGGAACAAGCAACTACCCGTACATACCAGTAAGAATACAAAAAACTGCACAACAAACTAAACAAGAACAAAACTGAAAGGAAATATTTTTGGTTGATGCAAGATTGCTCATCAACCCGAGATGCTCCTGCATCAGACAACCCTGGTAGAAAAAGATGTTCCATGAGAGGCAAATCATGAACATCTAAAAGGATTCAGAATGAAGATCGCATGCTCATTTTTGATCCAAACATCTTCTTTATCTTCCAACCTTTGTTTTAACTCTTATGGTGCCTCAACCAATTTCTCTAACCTCTGACCCTCTTTATTTCCCTTTCTTTATTTCAGATATGCACATTGTCTCTACTGCAACTCTGGTTTGGTTCTACCACAAGACTTCATCTGATTTGTCAGCATCAGCTCTTTGTCAACCGGTTCCATCTATCCATCAGGCTCAACTATCAGATCCTTCTGCAAGCTAATATCACCCTCCAATATAACGTTTGCAACTAGTTCTATCAGATCTTTCTTCAAACCCTCTAGTATAACTTTTGCAACTGGTTCTATCAAACCTTCTAGTATAACCTCTGCCACCGGTTTCTTAGTATTGCAACTTCTCTCAGGACTCAGAATCTTCACCTCCTCTTTCTCCTTCAAATAAATCTATGTGAACTTTTGTCCATCCTTTTTAATAGTAACTAGGTTTCTTCTACAATCATAAATAGCTCCTCTATCATATTGCCAAGGTTTTCCCAAAAAGACATGGCAAACACCCATAGACACAACATCACATAAAACTTCATCTTTAAAAGGCCTAAATATTGAAACTCATCAAACACTGCTCCTTTATCTCTATCTTCTGATCATCTTGTAACCAACTTACCTCATAAGGACAAGGATGATTAAGCCTCTTCAACCCAAGCTTCACAACCATCTCCTCAGATACTAAATTATCTATATTTCCACTATCTATAATGACCTTGCAACACTTACCACCTGATTTACGCAGAGTCCAGAAAAGACTCTTCCTTTGAGTAGATCCGGTATCCTTTCTTCTAAACATAAGGGATTCTCCTTGCTCCGGTGCACATTTAGATCTGGTACCATCACCTTCCATTTCCTCACTTACCATTTCTCCTTTCCCTTATTTGGTTGTCTTCTCCTCACCTTCTCCTCAACCTTTAAAGCATACCGGTAAGCTTCTTCAACCGTGGAAACCTTCAACATACTCATCTCATCATTAATGTTAAAAGCAAGTCCATTAATGTACCTTGCCACCTTTTCTCTGTCCATCTCTCTATGTTCAGATCTAATCACCACCTTGTAGAATTCCTCAATATATTCCTTCACAGTCATATTTCTTTGTTTCAGGTTCTGCAACTTCTTGAACAACTCCAATTCATAGTCTCCTAGTATGAACTTGGCCTTCAATCTTGCAACCATCTGTCTCCACTGGGTGATCTTCAATTCACCATTCACCATTCTCCACTCTGTCTTTTTGCAATTTTTTGCACCATAAGGCAGCATGCTCTTTCAACTTGGTCTATGCCAACCAGACACTTTATGGGTCCTTGACATCCTCAAACTCAAAGTAGTCCTCTAACTCTCTGATCCAATTGATCAGATCCTCTGAGTTTAGCATTTCAAAAAAGTTGGAAACCTCAACTTTATGAACTTTACTTGCTTACGCCACTACTCTTAGGAATATTTCCTGTCTTTCATCTTTTGGTCCTTTATCTTTCTCAAGCTCTTCACTGGCTTCCTCATTTTCATCCTCAGAATTAGGGTTTCTCCATAAACCAACCAAAGAGTTTCAGATTTCATTCCTTACTTAATTCTTGAAGTCTTCCATCATCTGCTCTACCCTCTGGGGGTTTGTCCTCCTCGATGACATCTCTCCTTCCACTTCGGTGAACTACCTCAATTTGACAATCTGACTACTAGTTTCAATTGCCTCCCCTCGATGATCTATTGAACACAAGCGCAACCTACCTCCAATTGGCAATCCATCTATCCCAAGGAATACCTCAATGTTTGCAAATGATTCTTCCACTAGCCAGTCCATAACTAGCTCTGATACCACTTGATGCATCCATAACTGGTAAAAACTCTCAAAAGAGTCACCGACTTATGCAGAAAGAAACATAACAAATTCACATAAATAGATCACATTAAAGCCTTATAACTTCTAGCAATCATCCAAAAATCATCATATTATCATCAAAGAACATCCTGTAATTAACCAGTTACATACAGGCTTCAAGCTAGATACAATCCAACTGAGACTCTAAGAATCAACTAGATCAGTACATGCAAATCTCAATCCTTATTCTGAGTTCTACTTCCTCTACCCCCTACAATGAATACATGATAACATATCTATACCCACCGAAACACTTCCGGGTCGGCCTCATAAGATTACATTCACCAATGCAAGAAAATGAAATGTGTAATTAGGTCGGCCCTAAGAATTAAGAAATGTTTGTGGAAAATAACAACCAAGTGATGCGGTTTAGAAGGAAGGTCGGCCACACACCAAAGAACATCAGAAAAGACCCAAGATGGCTCCACACGACAAGAATCATACCGGTAATGAAGGAAAACCAACTGATAAGCACAAGAATTGTCCCAAAACCCAAAAACAGTCAATCAGAAGTGATAACTGATCGGTAAAGGACCCAAATGAACTGGAAATCTGGAATCAAGCACCTAAAAAAGTCCAAAAACCGAAAATATGATCTACCACGAGGAAAAAGCAACTATTGGTACATATTGGTAAGAATATAGAAAACTGCACAAAGAACTAAACAAGAACAAAACTGAAAAGAAATATTTTTGGTTGATGCAAGATTGCTCATCGACTGGGGATGCTCCTGCATGAAGGAGATTCAAGATGGCAAGTGGAGGTGTTATATTTAAGAAGGAGAGTCTGAGATTTGATGGAAGTAACTATGCTATATGGAAGAACCGGATGGAGGTGCACTTAAGATGTCTTGGAGAAGATTACTAGAAGATTACAAAGAATGTCTATTTTGTTCCTCTGAATGGACCAATTACAGTAGATAAGATTAAGGAAGTGGAAAATAATATTAGAGGTAAGGAAGCATTGTTGAGCGCCCTGATTGATTCAGAGATGAATAATGTAATGGGACTTCAAACTGCACATGAGATCTAGGAGAAGCTTGAAACCTTGTATAAAGGAGATAAACAAGTAAAAGTTTCTAAGTTGTAGAGTTTGAAAGGGAAGTATGAGATGTTGAAGATGGGAGATGATGAGAACATAAATTCATTTATGGCTAAAGTGAATGAACTTGTCCTAGGTATCATATGTGCCAGTGGAACTCTTGAAGAAGATGAAATTATTGCTAAGGTGTTGAGATCATTGTCTCATGCTTACAAACATAAGGTAGCTGTTATTGATGAGATACAGAGTGTGACTACTGTAACAAGAGACATCCTGGTAGATTTCTATATTTGAACTGAGCAAATTTGGTGAATGACATGGAAATTCTAAGACAACATTTAGATCATCTGTATCCAAAAAGAAGAAGTATGATCCTAAAGAATGCAAAATATCTAGATATGAAAGAGAGAGGAGAAATGGAAGAGCAAGAAAGTGAATTGGAGGAGCTTGAAGCATTGATTGCCTAAAGGAGAAAGTAAGTATGATGGAAAATTGCCCTTGAAATCTTTCTCTTGCAATAAGATAGGACATTTTTCTTCTAGATGTTGAGAGAGATTGTCTAAGTATGATAGGCATGCCAAATTTTATAAGCATGATAGGAATGATAGATATGAGAAGCATGAGATGTATGATAAGCCTTACAAGCCTAATCGAAAGTATAAGCATCAGAAGAATTGTTATTATGATATTAATAAAGGTGTTACAGATGAAGAATCAGAAGGAGATGAAGTTGTGTTTATTGCTATCAAAGAAGATGGACCGATACCTGTTGATTCCACAAGCTGCACTATTGAGGAGAAAGCTTTAGCTGCTAAAGTTGAAGAGAAAGATGAATGGGTAATTGATAGTGGTTGTTCACATCATGTGACTGGTGATAAAAGGAAACTTGTGAATATGGAGAGGTATGATGGTGTAATAGTAAGATTTGGAGATGACAAAGCCTATTTGATGTGTGGTAGAGGTTCTATTTCCTTTGATGGTAAGCATAACACTGATGATGTCTTATATGTTGAAGGTTTGAAGCATAATCTTTTAAGTGCTGGATAGATGGTTGACAAAGGTTATGATTTACAATTCAAGAATGGAAAATGCAAGATCCTAAATGCCTCCAGTATAGAGATTGTATCAGGAACTAAGACTGAAGGTAATATCTTTCATTTGAATACTGGTGAGAAAAGTTGCTTGATTGCTCAGATTGATGAAAGTTGGTTGTGGCATAGGAGAACGTGTCATGTTAATTTTGATTCAATGATTAAGATCAATTCTACACAAGCTGTTAGAGATTTTCCTAAAACTGTTAAGCTTGCTAATTCGGTATGTGAGGAATGTCAAATGGGTAACCAAACAAGAATTTCTTTAAAGAATAAGTAGTATACTTCTGATGGATTGCTAGATCTTGTGCATGTTGACCTATGTGGACCTACAAACATTAGAAGTGTGCAGGGTGACAAATATTTTATGTTATTGATTGATGATTATTATAGAATGACGTGGGTTGTCTTTTGGATGGAAAAATCAAAAGCATTGTACAAATTCAAGATATTCAAAGCAAAGGTTGAGACTGAGATAGGATTAAAGGCAAAATGTCTGAGATCTAAGAGAGGAGGAGAATTTTGTTCCAGTGAGTTTGATTTATTCTATGAGAAGCATGGGATTAGAAGACAATTATTTGCTCTTAGAACCCCACAATAGAACGGAGTTGTTGAAAGGAAGAACAAAACTGTTTTGGATGCTACAAGGACAATGCTAATTGAAGGGAATGTTCTGAAGATCTATTAGAGAGAAGCTGTTAGCAATGTTGTTTACACATTTAAATGAGTTCATATAAAAGGTGATACTGGTATAACTCCTTATCAGATATGGTCTGGTCATGTTCCTACTATGAGATATTTCAATTTTTTTGGTAGCAAGTGTTATATCAAGAGAGATGAGGATATATGAAACTTTAATGCAAGAAGTGATGAAGGGATTTTCTTGGGATATTCAACAAAGAGAAAATCCTATCGATGCTATAATAAAAGATCGAGAAAGATAGTGGAAAGTGCAAATGTGAAGGTTGATGAGAACTATGGAAAAGAAATCAGAGCAAGCGGATATGATGATGGTTAGCATATTGTTTTGACACCTATTTAGACTGAAGAATTAAAGCAGAATGATCTGGTAGAGACTGTTAATACATATGTTGTTGCTACTGGTGGAGAGGTGCAGGAACCTAAAAGTCAAAATAATCAAAAGACTTTGAGGTATGTAAGATTGAATCACTCTGAAAAATAAGTTTATTGGTGATAAAAATAAAGATGTGATGACTAGAAGAAGGCTAGTTGCTGAAGAGGTATGTTTGATTTCTAAAATTGAACCTAATGATATTGTTGAATCTTGCAAAGATGATAATTGGATAAGGGCTATGGAAGAAGAATTGAATCAGATTGAAAAGAATAACACATGGGAACTTGTGCCTAAACCTAAAGATAAGAATGTGATTGGTACTAAGTGGGTATTTACGAACAAATTGAATGAAGCCGGTGAAGTTGTCAAAAATAAAGCAAGATTTGTGTGCAAAGGATATTCACAAAAAGAAGGGATTGATTATGAGGAGACTTTTGCCTTGGTAGATATACTTGAAGCTGTTAGACTATTTCTTGCATATGCTGCCTATAAGGATTTCAAGGTATATCAGATGGATGTCAAGTCAACTTTTCTGAATGGTGATCTTGAGGAAGAAGTCAACTTGATGGATTTTCACTATCAGATGATGGAGACATGGTATGCAAACTAAAGAATGCTCTTTATGGATTGAAACAAGCCCCTAGAGCCTAGTATGATAGATTGGATAAATATTTGCTGAAATTAGGATTTAATAAAGGTACTTCTGACAGTAATCTATATTTTAAGATTGAGAATGATAACATCTTGATTATTGAAGTCTTTGTTGATGATATTATATCTGGAGGAGAAGATAACTCGAGTATGAAGTTTGTCGATGATATGTAGAAATAATTTGAGATGTCTATGAGAGGAGAGATGAATTTTTTCTTAGGTTTGTAGATTTCATAGATTGGAAAAGGTATTTATATATCTCAAACTAAATATGTAAAGGAATTACTCAAGAAGTCTGGGTTAGATGAATCCAAACCAATTGGAACCTCTATGGTGACTAGCTGCAAATTATCTAAAAATGACAAATCTCCAAAAGATAATTAGTCTTTGTACAAATCTATGGTTGGTGGACTGCTATATTTAACTTAGACTAGACTGGATATTATGCATGCTATGTGCATGGCTACTAGATATCAAGCTGATCTAAAAGAGAGTCATGTCACTGTTGTAAAGAGGATATTTAGATACCTAAAAGGGAATATGGATTATGGTTTGTGGTATCCAATGAAT
This sequence comes from Cryptomeria japonica, assembly GCF_030272615.1. NCBI lineage: Eukaryota > Viridiplantae > Streptophyta > Pinopsida > Cupressales > Cupressaceae > Cryptomeria > Cryptomeria japonica. The sequence goes on from NC_081406.1 coordinate 13,326,247, forward strand.
CATGATTTCATGTTATGTGCCTACATTGATGCTGATTGGGATGGTGATGTTGATGACTAGAAGAGTACCTATGATGGTGCATTCTTTTTAGGTAAGAAATTGGTTTCATGGGCAAGTAAGAAAAAAGATTCAGTGTCCTTATCTACTGATGAAGATGAGTACATTGTTGCTGCTAGTAACTACACTCAGGTAGTTTGGATGAAGCAAATGTTGAAGGATATTAGAGTTATCTATGATGATCCTACTATCATATATTGTGATAATTCTAGTGCTATTAATATGCCAAAGAACCCAGCGCAACATTCAAAGACTAAACATGTATCAATCAAGTATAATTTGTTGTTAGAAAAAGTCAGTGAAGAGGAAGTGAAGTTGGAATATGTGTTTACAAAGGAACAAATTGCTGATATTTTCACTAAGAATTTGCATGCAGATACATTTTTCTATTTGAGAGACAGCTTAGGGGTATCTACCTCTCCTGATAAGAATTAGATGCATTGAGTTGCATCAATCCAATGGATTTCACAGTCTTATCTTTTGTCTGGATTGATGAGTTGGTGCTGCTCCTCTAGTGGAGTAGTTTGTTATATTGGTTATCTATTTTAGGGGAGAGTAAGTTTGGTTTTTTGTTTTGAGAAGCTTTGGCATGGCTGTCAAAGGGGGAGAGAAACATGTGAAAAAAAGGTTTATTTGATTGATCTTAGGGGGAGTTTGTTGGAGATGTTTTCTTTCTTTGCATTGATAGTTTTTTACATTCATATGTCTCCATCAATGCCAAAGGGGGAGATTGTTGGAGATCATTGCTGCTAGGATATGTTGTTGTCATTGATGTTCACATATTCCTATGATTTATTTGTTCCGGTGACTTTAGATTGGTTTATTGGGATCATGGTTTGATGTATGGAGTATTTCTAGTATCATTATATCTTTCTGTATTGATTTTGGTGATCCAAAAAGCTTAATTGATCATATCATATGATCCAATTTGCAGTTTGTTTTTTCTGATCAGTGCTTTGCAGAGTTCAATATTTCCTCTAGTATATTATGGTGTGATCAGATCTTGAGCTAATTTTTTGGGAGATTGTTTGGGATTGTGTATCTTCATTTTAGATGGTTCATGATTTGGTACTCTGTAAGTTATCTTTCTTCATGGTAGTTGCTGTTGTTTGAGTATTCTTGAGTTTCAGATGTTGATCAATGAAGATTTGATAAGTGGTGTTGGTACAGTTGTTACTGATGACTCTAACATGTTTGTTAATGTTTCCTAATTATTTCCTATATATTTTGATGATCTGTATTGATTGTTGTGTGAGTTCTTGGTGATTTTGTTGAACCGGTGATGCTCTTTGTGTTATACAATTTTCCTAGTGTTGTAGCGTGTTGCAGTTGATCTTGGCGTGATTTCCGGTGGTGTTGCATATTTGGATATTTGATTTAGTTCCTTGTTATGTCCTATATATCATTATATTGGACTGGTGGTCGATCTTTGTATCATGTGATGTAATTTTGTAATTGTGAGTTGAGGGTTTAGCCGACCATGTTTTCAAGGTTGATGAATTGTATAAATAGGTGATATATTCATGTAATTTGGGTATCAAGGTTGTTTCTACATTATTAGAGAGTGGTGTATATACGAACAAGGGATTCATCCTTCGACATTGTGATTGAGAAGAGATTAAGTGTTGTAGAGAAGAGAATTGTGTTTAACTAGAACTGTCATCAGGCATTTGGAGATGATATTATTGTAGTTCATTCCTTCTGGGTTGTAGTCCAAATCTTGTTGTATGTCAGTGAGACTTCCCTGAGGGTTGTAGCCTTCTGGGTTATTGTATCTTGAGCTATAATCTCTAAGCAGTGTGCCTGAATGTTGGTGTATTCCCCATTGTAATATTTTTACATACTACTACAGAGTATCATCTTATTGTGGGTAGGTTCCCATCATGGTTTTTCCCTTAATTGGGTTTTCCACGTCAAAATCTTGGTGTTGTGTGTTGTGTTATCAATTTTCTTATCTTTGTTGTTGCTACAGTTTATCAAATTTGTTTTTATGGTTAAGTTTGATAATCCGGTGAATACTGATTCACCCCCCCTCTCAGTTTTCCTTCATTGTTATTGCCAACAATAACTCGATCAAATCTCCATGTAGACCACTAAAACTATAGCTAAATAAGCTAGAGTTAGCTACCACAAAGCCCTTTAATCTGCAACATTTCATCTGCAACACACAAGCCAAACCAACTCATTTAATCTAACTGCAACATTGGAACATAGAGGAATATGTTGACACCAATGACAACACATTATTCCAACAAACTTCTCAATAATATCCAAGAGGGTTGACAACACTAATGAGGTTAACACCACATAGGAGATGAATGTCCTTAAAATAATTTTCCTGACCTGCAATATGAGAATCCACAAACAATATTGATATACCTGCAAGATATGAATCCCAAGTAGCTATGCATAGAAGAAAAATATATTGCTGCACTAAATCAATGAGGGATATGCATGAGCCAATTCCAAGGTCATCAAGAACAATAAAAATATAAAGATTGAAATGGTATCTCAATGTGAGGAGTTATAACTGAGAGATGTGCAAGGGGAATGAACCAATATGCTATATTATCCTTTGGAAATGGAGAGATATGAGGGTCTCCATACATATCCCAAAGGCAAGTCTAAAGTTTGTAGGGACAATCAATGCCCAATAAAGTACACATAATGTCATCATCAACACTAGAACTGATCACTCCTACAACATGGTCATTACTGATCCTCCAAGGCTGGTGGAAGGATAAGTCCATATAGATAAGACAAGAAATCAAGCCACTTAAGATGTGTTACGATGCCCTTTCACCAAGGCTCATAGTTACCCTTTTTTAGGCTGATAATAAAAGAATGAACAAAAAATACACGATACCTCCTAAAATGAAATAATAAGACCCCAAAAAACCTTAGTATGTGTAAAAAATATAAAATAAGTGCTCTCTGACAAACAAATCCATTCTAGATGCTAAAAAATCCAAGCAATTAACTAAATAGTGAAAATATTAAAATCTGAATAAAGTATAACCGAGAAAAAATTGGAAAAATTGCATATATGTATCTGAAGAGCTTTGAATCACCTTTCTAATTCCACAAGAATTGTGAAAATTGGAGATACTAGTGAAAAGGTATGATCTCAAAAGGTAAACTTAAAGATATAACTTTAAATGAGTATAACAATAATTTGTAGCTAAATTTGATTATCAAACTATCATAACTAGAAAGTTCTTAGAAACACCTTTTCAATCATATATTTTTTACCCAATTTCGACACCATTTGCAAAAGTTATGGCAAAAATTTGAATAGGTTAAATTTAACTAGCTAACAACCTACAAACATGGCCCTTTGATTTCTATAAAATCTAGCCAATTTCTTTAAAATCTGATGAATACCTAGATAGTTTTTTTGTGGTGAAGAATCCAACCTAGAAACCTCCTTTCTAAAAAAAATTGCAAAAAAAAGTTATGGTTGAAACTTGATTTTTGCTTCTTTATTTGGGGTGTTATTTTTAGCTTCTTTTTTTATTTTTATATTTATTTTATTCTTGAAAATTATGACAAATCTCGGGAAACTAAGAGTGACCTAGATTGTTTTTATGGCTATAAAGAGAATCCAAAAATTGTTTTTCTCTAAGATGAGCCATTTTTTCTCCTCAAGGATGGATCTCTTAGAAATTGGATTCTCCAACTCAAAGAAATAGAATGACATAAAAAAATAGTTTGACACAATGCACAGCTTTGTTACAGATGCATTATGTAACACCTTTCAATATAGAAGTCCTTCACACACTGCTTCTTGATATGAAATCCCTTTATTATGTCTATTTTTCCTTCTAAATTCAGTACAACATCATGCACTTCCTCTCAAGATCTTCTTCTCTCTACCCTCTTATCTCTTTCTCTATTCTGCAACACTCTTCACATATCAATGTGTACTTACTCCTCTTTTCTCTCTTCATCACAACGTCTTCTCTACAACTACGCCTCTCTATTTCTACAACACACTACTAAACAAAGACACATACACTTTCTTGGTTTTGAATTCTTGTCACTATCTCAACCAATAACTCACCTACCTTAGTCACATCTCATCAACAATATCTCCATTTTCTCATAGTGTACACACTTTATTTTCGCTCCTTGTAATGAATTTAAAAATTAATTCTCTTGGACTTCTGAAAGATCATGTGTGAATATTGATTTGATTATCAATACATTATTTTAGTCATCGAGTCATCATTTTTAAATGCTTCTTCTTGCTCTTCTTCCATGTGCATATCATTCTCTGTGATTAGATTACTTAAATTAGTAATCTTCAATTTGATATGAATTCTTGAGCCTCAAAAAGATCAACACATCCCTCTGCAACTTGATTTCCATTAAATATTGCTTTGTCCTTCCCAGTCTGCTCTAGTTGGATTCAAAACAACTTCATTTAATAAATAAAATCTTTGCAAGCATTATCTTTCTGGCATTCGAATGTTCATGCATTCTTTCTACATCTACCACATCAATAATATCTTCTTTAGAGTCATCTAGTCAAATAGAGTCAACTGCTTGTGTGGACTATTCACTTATCGGGTTGTATTTGTGGCATCAAATTCATGCCATTTGGCCAAAACTAGTAGTTAGGGTTTTATCACCAAGAGTTTTTATTGTCATAACGAGCATAAATCCTATTGCTATTTCTCTAAACTTCTGGTAGTCAACTTAATCAACCCTGCGAAATGGTGATGTCGCTATGACAAAACCAAGGTCTCACTGAAATACTACAACCTTATATATTTTCAATATTTTTCTATTTGCAACAGGGATTAACCAGACCCGATGGATCCAACCCATTATGAAGCCAATGTAGAACAACAATTCCAACACTAAAACACATGAATTGAGAGTCTTTTGCACATCTGATGTCCGTTTTGTTTGCATCTCATCTCTTCTACCATCTGCACTTGACCTAGTTGACATCAATGACAACATTATGCCAATAATCTATCCTGCTCACTATGTTTTGGGTGGACAGTGATGCTCACGGTGCCCTTTTCCTCCCAAACCACACCCAATTTTGAATATCTCAATGCACCTTTCTCTCCTATTGGTTTTGGATCACAATTCTCAATTTGACTATTGGAAGTCGACCTTATCAAGAAAATACCTTGAGAACCCTATATAAGAGTATTCTTCTAATTCATTTTCACATCCATCCACTATCATCCACTATTCATCACAAGCATTCAAATCAACCATTCATTGAGAATCAAGTCAACATTTCATCTTGTTGGCAACAAGGAAACAAACTGAGAGGTGGGAGGTGAATCCATTTTCTCACAAAATTTATTCAACTCAAATTCAATTTCAGATTTGATGATTAACAATGAAATTACAAATCAACACCACATCAATAACACACATAACACAAAGAATTTTGGTATGGAAAAATCAGTTAAGGGAAAAACCATGATGGGAACCTACCCACAATATGATGATACCCTATTAGAAGTATATGAAATATTATAATGGGGAATGTACATGCATTTAAGAACACTTCCTAGAGCTCACTACTCAAAACACATAACAAAGAGGGTTATAACCCTTAGGAAGACTCACTGTCTTACAAAAACATTTGGATTACATTCAGAAGATCATGAACTGATAGAATAGCATCTCCTCATGCTTGGTTACAGTTCTAGTTAAGAACACAATCTAATATGCTCTGCCACACTTCTTCACACTTTTAAAAGATCAAAACATTATTCGCACACTTATCTGATCACACACATTCAAATACACTCATAGATACATCTCTCATAGGATTATCACATATATTTATACAAATCATCAACCTATCTTTCAAGGTCAGCTCAACACACATCACAAATTACAAAGCTATAACCATACACACTACAATATTGCATGCAGACCAAAACAATGTCAGACAAGACATAGTATGGACCTAAATTAACACCTCAAACACGAAACACCTCCAAGGATTATACCTCAAACATCTGCAACCTGCTACAATCAATATGTTAGCCAAGAACATGAAGAACACCACTGGATAAATAAATCATCAATAACATGCACAACGATCAATGCAGACCATCAACACGAATAAGACACAATCTAGAAACATCCACAAGCAGCATGAATTACCACAGTAACAACCACAACAACACCACTTACTAGAATCTTCATCATCATTATATTGAACCTCGATAACACTCACTGAACTGACTGTCAAACTAAAAGATTCACTTGCAGGCCTCCAAATCATGAACCATCTGAATTGAGGATACATATGAACATCCGAAACACTTTGCCAAATCCGCAAACCAATATATTGCAATGTGAATCAATGTAGAGCAAAATCCAAAACACTGAACAACTAAGAAACCAACCGCAATATCGGATGTCATAACTCAGTCAAATCTACATGCAGACCAATGAAACTATAGCTGAATCAACTAGAGATACTTATCTCAAAACCCTTTAATCCGCAACAACTCATCTATACAAAACTGGCCAAACCAACTCATTTAATCTGATTGCAACATTGAAACACGCAGAGGAATATGTCGACATCAATGAGAACACATCACTCAAAAAAAATTATTAACACTATCCAACACACCCCACCATATTCTTCAAGATCTAGACACCATGGAGCAAAAAATTAAATCATCATACAAGCAAGTTTTTATGATTAGGTCATTCATGTTTTGTCATGTCATGTCATGTTATTGCATCAACACTTGTGATCACATTCAAAGAGAAATGCATCATCAACCTACAATCATCTATAGTAGATCTAAGGTATAACATTTAGCATTTACTTTAGTATTTCAATTCATTCCAAGGGTTAATTCCAAACTTGTCATTTGACTTAGGCAAAATACTATTCCCAATATCTTTCTCTTCTAGTAATATATTCAAGAGCTGTAAATATAGAATTAGGGAGAGCAAATAGAGACAATCAAATCTAGCTTTTGCAAGCATAAAATGTGGAGGACAGGGTTGCTCCACACTCCTTTGTTCGATGAATTTCTTGTGTAGCCTTTGAGGTAGATTCTGGTTAGAAAGGATAAATTTCATCCACATCTAACATTCCAAGGACACAATTGTTCAAAGCTCTATTGAACCACCTTTTTAGGCTTAGAATCAAGTCATAGGTTCCATTCATCTTTCTCATCTCATAATTGTGATTACAACTTCATAATAAATCTACAACTACCTACTCATGTTCATTTATGTCAATTTTCCATCTTTAACCCTAGACCTACCTTTCAAATTTCATGTTTTTAGTATCCAATTAAACCCTATAAAGGGAGCCATCTAAAGTCAATCTACATCCACCCCTTTGGAGGTGAATCTATTGATTTCAATTTCCCTTTAAATGTAAATATTTCATGAAATAGGTTTATTCATTGTTTACATAGATAAACTAGTGAAGCCCTACTTCACCACATTACATTTTGGTGAGCCTGACACTTTCAACATTTTGCATATTTATAATTTGGTGCTTTTAGATCTTCTTTTTTATAATGGAATTTACAAAATTTGATTGGTTTTCTATTTCACATGTGATTACATTACTTATTAGTTTTTTTATTTTATCAAAAGCAAGTGTTGGAGAATAGCTTCTTTTATTTCACATTGTTTGCATTATTTCAAACAACTTTAATGTATTTCATTATAAGGGTTTCAAATATTTTTCCTACATTTAAATCTTTTGTCAAATATTTTTAATTCATATTTCATGTTTTTCTATGACGATATTTTTACAGAATTTAATGGAATATTTGTATTTCATAAAAGCTTTGGTAGATGTCTCAAATAAAACCCTAGCTAACATTATTTATGATATTGAAATGAATCATACCTCTGCTAGAGTATCTTTTGTCTATGAGGAAATCATAAATACTTCTATCAATGATCTTTCAGATGGAGATGCAACATTGAAGAGTAACATTGAAGCATCCTCTTCTCACAAAGATACTTTGGTGCAAGAGGGACAAGGCCAACATGTTAATCTTAGTACATCTATCACTCTAGATCCTCCTTATTCCCCTAGTTCTTATCTTAATAACCAACATGTTATGCACATTATTCATTACCTATCTCTAAACATAACATTGAGTAGAGATTAATCTTTAGATGATGAGAATACTTCTCTCCAATATAAAAAAGTGGATATGAATAGTAGTGATAGGAATGAGAGTCTTCCTACAAAGGATAATCCTTCCTGATCTATTAATCACTTTGGTTGTTCAACGTGTCCTTACATTTAAAAAATTACAAATAAGACCATAAAAAATCCTCCCCCTCCTTTATAAATTCTTTTACGAAAGCCTTGTCCTTCTATCCCTCAAGGGACAAGACCTAACCATATTCACAATCAATCAAAGCTAGCAACAAGAATCTTTTGGAGACTCAAATATGATAAAAACATTAACTTTCCTTTTGTAAGATATATATGTAGCTAGGAAATCAGTCGAAAGCATCAAAGCCTAAATTAGGTAAACATAAAACCTAACAAACAATGAATATCAGTCCTAATACATTCAATGAAAGAACGAAAGACAAGACATTCAAATAAAAGTGCAAACCATCACCAATGTATCCCTTCGTTGACCTCCATTGTTCCTCTTTCATCTTCAAATTATGTGGGTGTCACCTACAAATGCAAGTGATTGAAAGCAAGATGATTGCAAGAAAGAAATTTGAAAGCGATAGTGTAAGATTACTCAAAGCGTGATTAGCATTGATGAAGAAATAGGCTTAATTTATATACAAATTGATAAACCCATGAAATTAGCATGAAATATTTGAAAGAAGCAACTTGATTAGAAATTGGCAAATTGATTTGAAAGAGGCATGATTATGACATGATTGAATGACAAATCGATTGACAAGTTTCTATGCAAAACGAATGACAAATTAAGAGAGATTTAAGCCTCCAAATTATGAAAAATTGGCCACAAAATTTTCTTTCATAATTTGAGAAAAAGGTGGAGACAAATTAGCATCATGATTTAAAAATAAATTGAGAAAAATAGCTTTCAATTTATGACATGATTGAGCATGAAAAGAGGAGCTAAATATGGGAGAAAATTAGGGAGAAAATTAGTGGGAATTGAAATTAAAAAGTCAGTAATTAGGTGGAAAAAGGAAAATTAGAATGTTAGATTCAATTACAATCCCAAAGACACTGAGAGAGAGGGGGGTGAATCAGTGTCTAACCGGTTGAATGAATATTTAAACTTATTTATAACTTTGCACCCCAAAACAGTGTACTGGTAAACAAGAATTAATGCAGTAAACACAAATAACAAAGATAGCATAGAAACATACCATAACACAAGATATTTTAACAAGGAAAACCGGTGTGGGAAAAACCTCTGTGGGATTTGTGACCCACAATATTTACTCACTAGCCAATGAATAAATACTACTTACAATAGGGGTTTGCACATGCAGGGAGGCCAACAGCCTAGAGCTCACTACTCAATGAAGAGTCTCACTGACTACAAAATGGATAATTAAATCCAATACAATGTACTACTCAAAACAACATCTCTAATGCCAGGTTCAGTACCGGTTTAAGCTCAGATAGATACCTTAACAAAAAACCTTCACTGCCACTAAAAAACTATCTTCTACCATACATATCATTACAAAATGATCTATAAGATCTCATACATATATGAGTCTTTTACAATATACCAAGTCGTATATTGTAAAAGATAAAAGTTCATCCCATGTAATCTTGAGTGTTGGTATGATTTTTTGCCGATGTAATCTAAATTCCGGTGTAAGCACCTGTCGGTGCCAGTGTCTGCCGGTGCATGTAGAAACCTATTACCAATTGGTTGCCAGTTGGTTGTCCTCAATGACAACATCAACTATTCTCATATGAGTGTAGAATGCCAACATAGAAAATTAGGAATTAGGAATTAGGTGACATTAATTAATAAATTCAATTTTATTAATTAACTCAAAAAAGATAAATTAACCAATTAAATAAAGTATTTGATTGTGACATGAAAGACTTAGGATAAATGGAATTAACCCCTTTAACCTAAAGAGAAATATTAATAGGATTAAATGAACAAATCATAAAACCCTAATGGATGAATTAGAAATGAAATTAGGTCAAGACAATATCGAAACCAATAAATGATAAGGATTGCAATTAAAAGGACAAAATGACAAGGATTTGATAATGACAAGAAACCGATACTAATTGGTTGATGAAGATCAATGACAAATTGATGAAGATTGACAAAAGGATCAAATTGACATATGGCAATTGATTAAGAACAATGACTAATCGATCTAAAATTCAAGAAGATTGATGATTGATTGAAATCAATGACAAATCAATCAAAGATTGATAAAAGGTTGACTTGATTAAGGTTGACATGGTACTGAGATTGACAAAGGCCAATGATGAATCGATCGCAATTGACAAGATTGACTGATAATTGGCAATTGAAAGGGGATCCAAAATGATCAAAATTGATTGAAGATGATTAAAAATTGATTGAAATGATTAAAATCTAGGACAAAACCCTAATTTGACACCAATTAGGATTGAAATGACCAAATTGATCATTGATGAATGATTACAATTCGAAGATGATATTGACAAGACCTAATTTGAAAGTGAGAGAATTAGAATCAAAAGGGGAAGGAATGCAAAAGAATGAAAAGACGTTGACAAATGATAAAGACCAAATAAAACATAGAAAAAATGTTAATAAGATACGAAAAACCCTAAAAGAAGGTCACAAGAACATGTTAAAGTATGGTGCCACAAGCGTTGACCATTTTTAGATGCCTACATTTTGCCCTTCTTTGAGACAATGTGATTATGAGCATTGTTTCAAAGAACAATCAAGAAATATGCCCCAAAGAATGGCAAGGATATGTGTATGGCCCCTCGAGGAATTGGTCGGAAAAATCCAGAGAAGAGGCCAATTGATCGATAACAATGATAGGAAACCACTAGTTCAAATAGACTGAAGATTAGAGATTAGATGCACAAGATACAAGCATTACAAGGTACAAAAGACTACGACCAATACAACTTGGGAAAGGTGCACGTCCATCTAGACACTTGAAAAGGCTATAAAAGGAGATGGGAAGGATGAAAAAGACTCATTTTCATTCTCTATCTTGGCAAGATTGAGCTCTAGACTAAGGATATTGTAGAAGGATGGTGAACATTCTAGTGGCGGACCACCTTGGGGAATGTGTATGTATCTTCAGATGACCGGGCGATGCAGGAGCAACGGTAAGTGCCTCAAAAACCCATGTTTTATTTTTTGTGAATTGCACGTGATTCTATGAAATTTTGGGGAATGTTACAGGGAGATAAATGAAGAACTGCTCCTATGTAGGTGTATTCTTCACTTGTGTGGCTAAGTTGTGTGCTTGTGTTGATGACACAAGTGCAATTGTTCCTTAGGGTAGGTTCTGAACAAATCTCGTGAGCGTAAAGATTGCCGATGAATCTAATAGGGGTCCTAGGGTAGAGGAGACCTAAGTAGGATAGGATAAGACACAAATGCACTCAATTTGGCATGCAAAATGATGAGATATAGATATTCAAGAAAAACCCTAAAAATGATAGATTGATGCCCCATGGTTGATACAAATTCACCATAGTCCATTGATTACATGAGAGAACAAGCCATATTGCTTTGAGTTATGCCACAAACTTAGGACAAGAGAGGGACCTGCTAGAGAACTTGGATTGTAGTTCATTACATTTATACCCAATATTAAGGCGAATACAAGGCTTCTCACCGCATTAGGAGAGCAGTGGCATTTAGAGACGTCATCTTTCCATTTCCCTACCAAGAAGGCTACAATTACTTTAGAGGATGTATGGCACATCTTCCAAATTCCTATTCATGGGGAGAGAGTGATTTATGATACATCGACAAGGATGGACCCACTATGTAGGCTATTCAAGTGCGAGTCTAATGACATAGAGGTCACAGAGTGAGAGATTCAATGGGAGGTCATGGCAGCAAATTTTGATAGATGATATGTCATGATTGCCATGGTCATATCATATATCTTAGCAGCGGGTAGATGAGGGCATGGTTTCCCTATTAGATGGGGAAGAGTAATCAAGCAGATGGGCATAGAGGGGAAAGTGTATGCATGGGGACCATACATGCTCACCATGTTGTACTTTCAGTTACATCAGATAGCCTATCAGGGTGTATAGACTCTTAGTTGTGGGGTGACATTACTCTAGATATGGGCATTCTAGCACAAAGAAGTGTTCAAACTGATTGCAGACAGACAAGTGTTACTGGGTCAACCTTATGTATACTTCTACAAAGGTTCATTGAGTCAAGCTCCATTCGGATAACATTATACTGGCATCATGAGCTGGACAGATTGAGGGAATTAATATGGAGGCCTTATAGGGACTGCCCCAAATGGCAAGAGGATGAGGAGCATCTACCATACTACAGACAAGAGAGATACTTGTTAGGGCAGTCAGTAAACCACCAGAGGGTAATAGAGCCACATTTACTGGAGAGAGTTAGATAGCAGTTCAGGGAGTAGTGGGATGTACACACAAGGATGACATTTTTGCTCGGTCAGTCAGGAAGACCAAACAATGGGTAGAGTGATACAACCTCACATAGCATATGTAGATTTTGCACGGTTGCAGCCCAAAGAGTGGGATTGGGGATCATACGTTAGAGATGTAGGGGTAATAGAGGAGTATGACAGATGGTTTGCATAACATTGTTTGATACCATTGATAGATCTAGATATTCATGTACTGTAGAGACAAGAGGAATTCCCAGGAGGGGAGGAGGAGGATGATGAGGATGATGAGGATTATGAGGAGGAGGAGGATGAGGAGGAGGATGAGGAGGACAAGGGTGAGGATGAGGAGGATGGGGATGAGGAGGATGAGGAGGAGGATGATGAGGAGGGTGGGGATGAGGTCGAGAGTCCTATGCACATGTAGATTGATCGGACAGAGGATGATCCATTATCGGATATACCCATTGGGGATGACATCGATCAGATTGAGGATCTGTAGACATACAAGGCTACTATAAGTAGTTAGCGAGATAAAATTGTAGAGTTAGAGTGACAGGTTGATGACCTTTGGCTAGAGTGGGACCATTGGAGGATTGATCGAGAGCAGTGGCTAGCTAAGAGAGGACAGTGGGTAGCTGATAGAGATTAGTGGGTATCTAATAGAGAGAAGTGAGTATCAGAGAGGGATAGGTACATAACAGAGATAGCTAGTTTGATAGCTTCTCGAGACACAATAGTTTCTCAGGCTCAAAGACCAGAAGAGGCCATGTGTGGGTACATCAGCTCGATCAGAGACACCAACGTGAGAGACTTGCATCAGATGTTCCTAGAGGTAGGTGACAAGATACGACATTTGAGTACATTGTATGAGAGTGCAGTTCCACTAGAGAAGAGAGAAGCATCTTATTGGTCATGGTTTAGGACAAAGAGAAAATCATGCTCTCAAAGGACACATAGCAGCATGGGGTGATCGGGCTAGGAAGACCACCACAACCAAGACTAGGGACAAGAGGAGCTTCATCCTTGAGACATGACATAGATAAAAAGGATAGAGGGAGCTCACTATGATAGGGACACACATATGCTCATTATGATTTAGGCATCTTTTGTGATTATATACTTAGCTTGTAGACCATACTGGGATAGGTAGTCTGATTTTTTACTCTGATATGATATGCAGTGATGTTCTGATTTACTTTGTATTTCCATATGATGTCATGTATGGATGCTTTATGTATATTTCATGTGATGCAATGAATGAAATATGCACTTCCATTTTGATGATGCTTCTTTATATGAGTGCAATGAATAATACGATGATGCAAATGCTTTGTTTTATTCTTTTATGCAATAAACAAATAATTATGATATGTACATGTTTTGTTTCTATTTTTGTGATGCAATAAATGATAATGATATGTAAATATATTAACTAATGAATGTACGATACCTTATGTTTTTGGTGTACCAGAGTACTAGACTGGATTGACTACGAGGATTGATAGTAGAAGTGTTAGTAAGAAGAAATTAGATGGAGAAGAATTAGTGGTGAAGAAAACTTTCTTTCACAAATGTACAATAGTAGGTGAGAACCTTTATTTAATATAGAAAAATGGATGCGATGCACCATAGCAATGAAGGCCAGGGCAAAAACACAATCTCTTTGGATAAAACAGACACATTGCAGACAAGGAATGAGTCAAAATATCCTAAGAGATGACATGTGTCAAGGGTCCAGGTATGTGCGATGTTCACGAAGCGAACGTACTTATCATAGGCACCCAAGACACACTTGCCCAGAATGATACGAAACACTCTGCAAACAAAAGAAAAAACAAAGGACCATGAGCCATCCCGACCACTCTAAATCACTCAGTGACATCATCGAGCAACATAAGAACATGGTCGAAGATAAAATCAATGAAAGATAAGATTTAGAAATTCAAACAAGCCAAACAACCATTCTGATCTCCGTTGTCATAGTGATAGTGTTGTGATAAAAGTACAATCATGTTGTCTGGTTTGAGGGAATGTAATACCCCATCTAAGATAGGACAGAGTCTAGTTTTGAGTATACGACACCCTATATAAGACCCATGATAATATTGAGAAGGACCAATGATAGTGATGTTGTTTTGATTGATATGACAAGTTCGATCAGTTTGAATGCTTGGTTGGTTGAATAGTTCATCTATTGATACTTGATTTCATTTAAGCACAATGCTTTACTATGTTATCTATCTGATATCTGCTCAAATGTCTGTCTACGTACAAGAGGGACAATTTATTGGCAAAATGAAACAAAAGCGACTATTTTTGGATTTTTGATGTTTTTTTAATTTTTAGGGTTTTGAATTTTATTTTATTTTTTGTGCTTTTTTCAAGACATTTTATGATTTTTTTGAAATATTTCAGGTCATTTTACAATTTTTTTAAGTGATTTTTTTCAGGATGATATTTTCTTTTTATTAATTTTTTTCAGGACTTTATTTTCTTTTTAGTTGTTTTTTCAGGACTTTTTTTTAATTTTTATTGATTTTTTCATGACTTTTATGCATTAATTTGCCCTAGTGTCTAGAAAGGTAAGGAGTATGACGAATGGATAAATAGGCTTGCTAAAATGTTGGTGGATAGAAGGAAAAAATTTGCCATTTATTATGGAGACAAAGAAAATTCAATTTCCAAGGGCTATCACACGATCAGATAAGGGACTGGATATGACAATGTAAAGTAATGTAATGGCATGCGGGACATGTCAAGAAGTTTTTGAAACAATGTTTTGCAATTTATGTTCTTATGTTGGATCAAGGTCAAGGGACGAAAAAAGAGTGTATGGACGATGATATGAAATGGATAGGCTAAGCAAGATAAAAAATGGATAAGGGACATGGACTGAAGGTTGTGATAGGATAAAGGATAGTGACAGAAGGATGCAATAAGCCAAGGAATATGGATGAAAGGTCATAATATTTCAATGGACAAAGACCCAAAGATATGATAGACTGAAAGTTGTGAACAGGATGCACGATGCTCATAAAGATCCTCAACCTTGTCAAGATCAAAGATGGAAAAGGGAATATGGATATGAGGGACAATAGGATAATGGAGGGTATGATAGGGGTACAATAGGATAGGATATGATAGGATAATGAAGGATGAAGGAAATAGGAATTGGTCGGATAAAATAAATGGAACCTACCCCCAAGTATGGTATGCAAGAAGGTGAAGGATTACACATGACGCCTATTTGCCAGGTTTTCATCATGGTACTTTCTCAAGGTGCCTGTTTGCCAGGTTTTCACCAGTGGACAAATTATTTTTCTTTACTTCCATTTTTTTTTTACTTTTTGACTTTTTTTTTGCTTTTTGCTTTTTGCTTTTTTATTTTTTATTTTTTTTTGCACTTTGACTTTTTAGCAGAAAATGGACACATGATAGGGGATGGAAGAAAGACTCAAGCATCTTATTTTTTGTATAGTAGCTTTGAAAAATAAACCATTACTATTAAAAGTATGCTCAAAGATGTTTGCAGGATAATGACATGGAAATGAGATGGGACTAAGGTAAGGACTTATGCAAAAGATTGGATTAGAGGGAGGAAAGGAGGAAAATATGCATTGGATAATGGATAGGATATTGGATGAATTGTGCTTGAGCGGATGGAAATGTTGGGAAGATCAACATTGTCACACACCTTGAGGGGTGATGGACGAGGAAAAGTGGGTCTCATATTTTGAGATTTGGATTGAGGGAAGGCTAGGGATTCTGGGACATAAGGACCCAAAATGGATGAAGGGGGTGATGGAGGAATAGATTTGAAAGGTTTGGATGGAGGAATATCAATTTTGGATGCCAAGTTTGATGCTTCTTTAGACTGTTGTGCTTCTAGGAGCCGCTTAGGAATCCATAATTTTTTTATCTTTCATGCTTTTGTGGTTCCTTGGAATGCATTCCTTGCACAAGGGATTTAGGAACCCATATATCTTTTTTCTTTATGAGTAATGGGCCTTTGTGGCCTTTTGGGTATTTCTTTTTCTTTTTGGATCATAATTTTCTTTGTTTTGGCATGTCAATTATACTGGACATGTTGATCCTTGAATATATTTGGATTGCTGAAATTATGAACTTTATGCTTGGCATCCAAATTTTTTGGAGAGGGAAAGAAATGTACGGATGGATAGGAATGATGTGGAGATTGTTTACATGGATGGAAGGTTCTTAAAGATGCATGGCTTTTTTGATTAGTTGCATAAGGGACAAAGGGATATACAGACCTAAAATTGATGGAAGGGATGAAGGGGAAGGCGTATGTTTGGATTTTTGTGGAGGCATACCAAAATCTTGAGACTGAGCTATGTGTAAGGAAGTTAAGTGATAGGGAGGTAGGGCAAGGGGGTTGCCCAATAGGTCCTTTGCTAGTTTCAAGGTGTAGACACCAAAATCAGAGTGCAAAAAGCTTATACGCAACCTAGCAACTCTCCTTGATCCACCTCCCTAAGTCAAACACTCCCTGGTTGCTCAAGGGCTTCAACTCCATTGTTTTAGGCTTTGTAGTCTAACACCTTACTCTCTCAATTGAAATTAATTTCCTCTGACCCTAACCTATTCTTTGACTACATAAGGTCTCCTCTTGATGAATTACAAGTTTGTGTCAAGTTCTACCCCCATGGGTGCCTTTGGCCTTCTATGGTTTGGAGTGTAGTAATCCTTCACAAGTGCTACAAACCGACTTATGGAGTCTATCTCACCAAATGTGTTAAATGCATGTAAGATTAACTTGTTTCAACTTGATTTGATTGGTTTTATGCTTTACAACCTTCCTTTGTGTACCCAATTTGACAAAAAACCATATTTTAGGCCTAAAACGGGCTACAAGGAATTAGCCCCCTTTTGGGGTTTTTGTGCTCATCCTGCTCCAATGATAGACTTCCAAAAAAAAAAATCCTTATATTATGATACCCTTTTGGAAGTTCTTGAGGATTTTCTAAGTCTTAGGGTCCATTAGGCCTCCTCCATGATTGTCCCAAAAATGGGTGCAAAAATGAGGGTTTGCTAGGGTTTTGATGGCAAGAATCAACTTACAAGCTAGAAACCTTCAATGTGAATCATGCAACCTTAGTTCTACCATGCCACATACTAATTAGGTCAAAATGAAGTAGTTTTACACCTTCAAAGGTTATAGAACAAGGTTTTACAAAAGATGCTCATAAGGAGTGTGCAACATTTACAACTTTTCCCTTTCTTGCTTTCCACAAACACATCAATGCATGAGTACCAATTACATGCAAAACATGTAAACAATTCTAACATTAGTAAAAAAGGAGAACCACATTATCCCTGCACAAAAAGGCATTAGGCAATTACAAACCAATGAATCATTCACTGTCAAAACTTGTTATCACTGCACTTTCCCTCTTTCATTGCATTTTCACTTTAACCTGCATTTACCACTGTCAAAACTCTTTCTCAAAGGTCTACCTAGTGTTTTTTGCCAATGCTCTATCTTTGAATGTTTTTTGACCTTCATACCTGCTATTTGGAAGAGGAAGATTGCATAAACAACTCAACTAAAATGCAAAAATCAGTCATAATTGACTGTTACAGCCAGTTGGGCATTACAACTTTGCCTAAAGGATCATTGACTGATCTTGGCAATCTCAAAACCCATTGGCAGGGTCAAACACCACTCCTTGTTCTTGTTTGAAAACAAATAAAAGGAGATACAATTTTTACAAACACCAATATATGGTGGAGAGTAAGCAAATGAGTGGAAATCAACACCAAAACAGTGACTCACTGTTTTTTTCACAATTTTCACAAACTGAAAAATGCAACCATCCTTATCATGGATTAGAAAGCCTCTTTTCTTTCACATACAAATTGAACATCAAGACAGGTCTGTCCACCTGATGAATGCATTGGCTATAGAAGAGCAAAGCATCAAACTTCTTCAAAAGACCCTAGCCAAATAGCACACTTGCCTAGGGCTCCATGGCCACAAAACTTCTTGCACCTGCATTTTTGAAATAAAAACATGTATTTGCATATCTTACAAGTTGACCAACTGGTTCTTGGGAAGCCATGAACATTTAGGGCTTCAAGAAGCCAAGTTTGTCAAGCATCCTTGCCAAATTCCTAGACAAGGCAGTGAAACTGTCAAAACCAATTAATTTTGCTTAGAACTCAAAACTTAATGAAATTTGATGCCACCAAAGGGAAAAGCTTCAAGAAGCATAAGAGAACTTGAAAATGTAAGAACAGTATGGCCAAGTACAGCAGGAGTACGGACTGTTGCTCACATGGAGTTAAAACTTAGAGAAAAACAAGATAAAAACTAGTGCAAACTTTCAAAATGCTTGATATCTCCACAAAATCAACCCTTACAATGGTTAAAGAAGGAGAATAAATACCTCTACAAGTTATTTATCCTCCTATATGGATAGGTACATGTCCAAGAGCACTCAAATTTGACATTTTCATGTCTAAAATGACAACTTTTAATGCCTAGATGATGCAAGGTTGATCTCAAAGACTACCAATCACCTAAAAACCAAGCACAAAGCATGTCTAAAAACTTTTCAAAACAAAAACACATTGAAAACTCACTTTTCCCAACATTTTGCCAAGCAACTCCAAACTGGCAACTTTGAGCAAAAAGATGTAAACAAGAAACATGACCACACAATGAGTTCAAAACTCATCCAGACAACTTGGAACAACTCAAAAACATCTTAGAAAAACTTTCCAACTCAAAACTAATAAAAATCAAACCTACTATTAAACCTGTGATGAAATGAAGCTAGGTGCTCCTGCACCATACTCCCCCGGTGACAAAGACATCATGTGACTCCTTTGGGTAGAAAAGAGAGAGGAATACCAGCCTTGTGGAAGTCACTTTCAGGTATCCAAGTGGCTTCAGAGGCTGTTTGATCCTTCTACTTGATCAAATGTTCAAAGTAGTCATGTTGTCTAGTCTTCTTGATGATTCTGGAATCAAGTACCTGTTAAGGAATGGGAAAAGAAGAAGAGGGGAGAGATAGATCAGAAAGGGAATGTGAAATGTCTGAAGCTCTCTGAGTCTCTTCTGGAGGCTGCCCCTTGAAAGGTACCAAATTTGCAACATTAAAGATGGGAGACAAGGAAACATCAGCAGGTAAATCAATCTTATAAGCATTAGGACCATACTTAGCCAAAATCCTGCAAGGCCCTATTCTTCTCATCTGTAACTTGGTAGGAAATCCCTTTTTCAATATGGACTTGTTGAGATGCACCATCACAAAATCTCCAACTGAGAATTGGACATCCCTCTTTGAAGCATCCACCCTTGCCTTGACTCTTGTTGTGGTGTCCTACAAAGACTGCTTAACCTGTTCATGGATCTCTTTCAGAGACTGTGCCATATCCTCTACTGTCCCACTAACATGTTGCAAGTTAGTCACATCATGTAACTCAAAAACACCTTTTGGATGCATACCATAAACAATCTAAAATGGACTCTTACCAATGGATCTATTTACACTATCACTATAGGCAAATTCTGCCTGTGGAATGAGCTGATCCTAGCTTTGTCCATACTCCTTGGTGAGACATCTGAGTAGATTACCCAATGTTCTATTCACCACTTCTATTTGGCCATTTGTTTGTGGATGATAAGTTGAGCCAAAAGACAAGTTATTACCCAATTTCTTCCACAAAGTCTTCAAAAAATGACCCAAAAACTTAACATCTCTATCTGACACAATGCTAGATGGCAAACCATGTATCCTGACAACTTCTTTAAGGAAAAGGAAAGCATATGACTAGCATCATTAGTAGTTTTGCAAGGTATAAAGTGAGCCATTTTTCTAAATCTGTCAACAACCACAAAAATACTGTCATACCTTGTTTTTGTCTTTGGTAAACCTACAACAAAATCCATGCTGATGCACTCCCATGGCCTAAAAGGAATGGGAAGTGGCTGATATAAACTAGCATTAGTGCTATTACTTTTGGCCTTCTGACATCTCTCTGTAGGTCCTGGAGACAACTGAGAGGGGGGGGGGGGGGGTGAATCAGTTGTCTAATAAATTCAAACCAGAAACTTATTAACCAACTTAATGCTTAATACCGATAAGACAGTTATGTATGCCGGTAAACAGTGCTAACAAAAAATTGTATACCGGTAAGAATTAATGCATGAAACATAAGCACAAAGTCATCCACAACACATGACACCAATATTTGTACATGGAAACCCTGTAAGGGGAAAAACCATGGTGGGAAATCTTACCCACAATCAGATGATACTACTATAGATAGTAAGTGTACAAAGAGGGGTCTGCACATGCAAAAAGGCCAACAGCCTAGAGCTCACTGCTCAATCACAAATGTTAGTCACACTGACTATAGTTGGATGGTTAAATCCAATGAGAATGTACTGCAGAAAATAGCATCTTCATATGCTGGATTCAGTACCAGTGTAATGCTGATATGCTTCTACAAAAACCTAACTTCACCTTCAAATGATGTCTTCCTGTATATCCCTTCTTGATCTCACATATACCCTTCCTTAAATATTTTTCGCATTCCACACTTGATCTTACAAATAAGATCTTACATTTATACCATACCCTAAGACCAATTTTAGCAGGTCAGCTCTACAAGATATTACAATAAAAACATTTTACAAACAATACAATATCTGATGCAATAACCAATTGAACATGTCATCTTAGTGCATTTACAACAATAATAAATCATCTCCATAGCATTCCATGCTGATCTGGAAAAGATAAACCTGTCGGTGTAACCCTAGATAACCTGGACCTATTTGCCAGTAAAAGAAAATATGCAAATAAGAATATACCAATGATTATTACTTCAAAATAAAGTGTCCACATGATGTCTTTGACATTACCAAGTGTCTTCCATGTCATTGCAGGTATCAGTGAACATTATATCCTACCGGTTAACCATATACCGGTAACTATTTGCACAATTTACTGTTTGCCAGTGAATGTTGCTGGATCGCCAAAGTAGGTGTATTTAGTAGGTGTTGACATCAATGACAAAACCATACCAAAATACCAACAATCTCCCCCTTTGGCATTGATGGCAACACAAGATGGAAAAACCATCAAAGTGCCAAAACAAAAATGCCAAGTACAAAAACCAACAATCTCCATTTCTCCCCCTGGGAGTAACATGTGTTTATTCAAAGAATTATTTTCAATACATACCAATCTCTCCTCAAAAAGATAATGCATTTTTCATATATCTCTCCCCAATGTTTTTCCATATATCTCTCCCCCTTTGACATCAAATGCCAAAGCTACAAAATTTGAAGTCCATACAAAATACCAACTACTCCCCCTGAGAAGTAGCTTCCTCATCAAATACTGGAATAAAAGATTTGTCCATTTAATTCTATCAGTTGATGATAATCATCAACTGTCTAAGTCTCCACCGATGGAGGTAAGACTCCAAGCTGATCTCTGAGATACTCAAAAGTTTCCTTAGGCAAAGATTTTGTGAAAATGTCTACAAGCTGTTCTTTAGTATTCACATAAACCAATTTTATCTCCTTTTCTTCAACTTTTTCCCTTAGAAAATTCAGTTTGATAGAAACATGTTTTGTTTTAGAATGTAATACTAGATTCTTAGATATATCAATTGCTGCAGTGTTATCACAATATATAGTAATAGGTTCCTTGCATTTTACCTTTATGTCTTTCGACATTTGCTTAAGCCAAAGTACCTGTGTACAGTTTGTTGCTGCTGCAACATATTCTGATTTTGTTGTTGATAAAGATGTACAACTCTATTTCTTACTTAACCAAGAAACTAATCTCTTCCCAAGAAAGAATGTTCCTCCAGTGGTGCTTTTTCTATCATCCACATCTCTTGCCCAATTTGCATCTGTGTATGCATATAGATCAAAATTTTCATCTTTAGGATACCATAATCCAAGATTTGTTGTGCCTTGTAAGTATCAGAAAGTCCTTTTTACTGTTGATTCATGATTTTCCCTAGGATTACTCTGAAATCTAGAAAC
Organism: Cryptomeria japonica; assembly: GCF_030272615.1. Taxonomy (NCBI): domain Eukaryota; kingdom Viridiplantae; phylum Streptophyta; class Pinopsida; order Cupressales; family Cupressaceae; genus Cryptomeria; species Cryptomeria japonica. The sequence continues at coordinate 13,348,907 of NC_081406.1, forward strand.
TATACATACTGCATTCATAATATCAGGTCTGGTTTGAGTGAAATATAGTAAACCTCCTATCATAGATTTGTATCTAGGTGGATTAACAGGTGTAGATTCATCCCTTTGAGATAATTTGTCATTTGTAGTGATAGGTATGCCTACTGGTTTAGAGTTCTCCATCCCAAATTTCTTAAGTAGTTCTTTCAAGTACTTAGATTGACTCAAAAATATGCCTTTATCAGTCTGTAAAATCTGCAATCCTAAAAAGAATTTTATTTCTCCGATCATAGACATTTCAAATTCATGTTGCATTTCAAGAGAAAATTCTTTGCATAATCCATCTTCTCCTCCAAAGATTATATCATCAACAAATACTTCCATAATCAAGATATCATCATTAGTTACTTTGTAATATAAATTGCTATCTGCATTTCCTTTAGTAAAACCAATCTTTAAAAGATACTTATCCAATCTTGCATACCAAGCTCTTGGAGCTTGTTTTAATCCATACAGAGATTTTCTTAATCTGCAAACCATGTCATTGTCATCTGTCAAGGAAAATCCATCAGGTTGTTCAATATAGACTTCCTCTTCAAGATCTCCATTCAAAAATGCAAATTTGATATCCATTTGATAAACTTTGTAAACCTTGTGAGCTGCAAAGGCCAAGAATAATCTAACTGCCTCAATTCTGGTAACCGGTGCAAAGGTTTCATTGTAATCAACTCCTTCTTTTTGAGAATATCCCTTACACACTAGTCTTGCTTTATTTCTGACAACCTTACCATCTTCATTGAGTTTGTTTCTAAATACCCATTTGGTTCCAATTACATTTTTATTTTTAGGCCGGGGAACTAATGTCCAAGTATTATTTTTCTCAATTTGTCCTAATTCTTCTTCCATAGCTTTAATCCAAAATTTATCTTCACATGCCTCATTGATAGATAATGGTTCAATTTGAGAAATAAGACATACCTCTTCATTTGCCAATCTTCCTCTTGTCATGACTCCTTTAAATTTGCTTCCAATTATCTAATCTTCAGAATGATTTAGTCTTACATACTGGGGTGTCTTAGTCTGTTGTTGTTCTTCAATTATTGTGGAATCTTATGATGATACTGGAGTAACTGGATCATCATTTTGTACTGGTGGATTTATTGTAGGTTCATTTGTCATAATTTTTGTTCCCGGTTCAGAGTCTATATACCTTGGAGTTCCTCTAAATTGTTCATCAATCTTTACATTTGTACTCTCAACAATTTTTTGTAAACTTTTATTAAAACATCTATATGCTTTACTCTTAGATGAATAACCAAGAAATATTCCTTCATCACTTCTAGGATCAAACTTGCCAATATACTCATCTCTTCTAATATAACATTTACTTCCAAAAATTTTGAAATACTTAAGAGTAGGAGTATTACCAAACCATAGTTCATGAGGGGTCTTACCAGTTTCACCTTTGATGTGAACTTTGTTGAATGTATAGACAATAGTGCTTACTGCCTCTCTCCAGTACACATGTGGTAGATTTGCTTCTGATAACATACTTCTTGCTGCATCCAAAATAGTTTTGTTTTTCCTTTCAACAACTCCATTCTGTTGTGGTGTCCGAGGTGCTGATAATTGTCTTTTGATTCCATTTACTTCATAGAATGTATTAAAATCTTTAGATGTGAATTCTCCTCCTTGATCTGATCTTAAACATTTAATTTTCTTATCGGTTTCATTTTCAACCATTGCTTTGAATAGCTTGAACTTCCCAAGTGCTTCTGATTTTTCTCTGAGAAAAGTAACCCAACACATTCTAGAATAATCATCAATAATTAGCATGAAATATCTATCACCTTGTAAGCTTTTAGTTCTAGCTGGACCACATAAATCAGTGTGAATTAAATCAAGGGCATTATTGGATTTTCTGGAATACTTTTGAAACTAGCTCTAACTTGTTTTCCAAATTGACATTCCTTGCAAATTGTGTTCTGAGGTTTCACAATTTTAGGTAGATCTCTAACTGCCTTAGAAGTACTGATTTTTACCATGCAATCAAAATTTACATGACATAGTCTTTTATGCCATAGCCAACTTTCATCTATATGTGCAATTAAGCATGCCTTTTCACTGTTATTCAAATGAAAGATATTACCTCTATTTTGATTACCAGTTGCAATTTCCAAACCAGTTCTATTCATGATTTTGCATTTTCCATTTTTAAATTGTAACTGAAAACCTTTCTCAACTAATTGACCAACACTTAAAAGATTATGTTTTAATCCTTCAACATAGTAGACATTGTCAGTGTTATGTTTACCATCAAGATATATTGAACCCTTACCTTTGATTGAACAGGCTTTGTCATCTCTAAATATTACTAAACCTCCATTGTATTCTTGAAAGTTCAAGAATTTACCTTTGTCTCCAGTCATGTGATGTGAGCATCCTGAGTCAATAATCCATTCATCCTTTGATTCAACATTAGCTGCTAGGGCTTGTTCTACCAGTTGAGCAATAGGTACCGGTTGATCTTCTATTATAGAAACAAAGACCCATCCGTTGTCTGTTGGATCCTCATCAGAATCATCAGTCAGACCTTCATCAGCAATGTAACAAGATTTATCTTTGTTTTTCTTAAATCTGTATCTCTAATATTCAAGATTAGGTTTGTATGTTCTTCTAGCTTCTTCTCTTAGTCTAGCATGTCTATCAGAGCATCTTGAAGCCATATGACCAATCTTATTGCAGTTAAAACATTTAAAGGGTGCTTTACCTTCATACTTACTTCCAATTGGGCCTTTTGGCATTTTTCTTGCAAATAGTGCTTCAAATTCTTCAAGCTCTTCATTCTCCTTCCTAGTTTCTTCAAGTTCTCTTGCATAAAAGGTTGTCCAGTCTAATTTGTCAAAGGATGGAGCAGATGATGTTGATGCTTTGAAGGCCAAATCAGTTTTTATAGTAGTAATAGGACCAAATTCCTCAATTTCAAAAGCTGAAAGTTTTCCAATCAATGTATCCCTAGTTACTGATGTATTAGGCATTGTTCTCAACTCATTTATAGTAGTAACCTTCATTTTATATGCTGATGGCAAACCTCTTAATATTTTTGAAACAATCTCATCTTCACTCAAGGTTCCTCCACAACATTTGATACCCAAAACAATTTCATTTACTCTTTCCATAATAGCATAAATCCTTTCATCTTCCATTTTCAGATTTTCATACCTAGCTCGGAAGCTTTCAAGTTTTGCAATTTTGACTGTGGAATCCCCTTCATTCAGTGTTTCCAAATGATCCTAGATAGCTTTTGCAGTGGATCTATCTGATAATCCCATGATTTGTTGATCTGATAATGCGCTCAAAAGTGCTTCTCTTGCTTTGCAATCATTTTCTTCATGTTTAGCTAAAGTAATGGGAGCAGTCTGACCAGCTACACCAGCAGTATAACCATTCTTAGTAACTTCCCAGATGTCTTTACCAATGCAATTTAGATGTGTCTCCATTCTGATTTTCCATATCCCATAGTTGGTTCCATCAAGTTTAGGACTATCCTTTCTGAAATAATTAGTAGACATTTGATCTCCTCAAGTTGTTAAACTTCTGGAAAAAGAGGACTAGGCTCCAATACCAATTGTAGGTCCCGGAGACAACTCAGAGGGGGGGGGGTGAATCAGTTGTCTAATAAATTCAAACCAAAAACTTATTAACCAACTTAATACTTAATACTGGTAAGACAATTAAGTATGTTGGTAAGTAGTGTTAACAGAAAATTGTTGTACTAGTAAGAATTAATGCATGAAACATAAGCACAAAGTCATCCACAACACATGACACCAATATTTGTATGTGGAAACCCTGTAAGGGGAAAAACCACGGTGGGAAACCTTAACCACAATCAGATGATACTACTGCAGATAGTAAGTGTACAAAGAGGGGTCTGCACATGCAGAAAGGCCAACAACCTAGAGCTCACTGCTCAAGCACAAATGGGAGTCACACTGACTACAGTTGGATGGTTAAATCCAATGAGAATGTACTACACAAAATAGCATCTTCATATGCTGGATTCAGTACCAGTGTAATGCTGATATGCTTCTACAAAAACCTAACTTCACCTTCAAATGATGTCTTTGTGTATATCCCTGCTTGATCTCGCATATACCCTTCCTTAAATCTTTTTCACATTCCACACTTGATCTTACAAATAAGATCTTACATTTATACCATACCTTAAGACCAATTTTAGTAGGTCGGCTCTACAAGATATTACAACAAAAACATTTTACAAACAATACAATATCCAATACAATAACTGATTGAACATGTCGGCTTAATGCATTTACAACAATAATAAAGCATCTCCATAGCATGCCATGCTGATCTGGAAAAGATAAACCTATCGGTGTAACCCTAGATAACCTGGACCTATTTGCCGGTAAAAGCAAATATGGAAATACGAATATACCAATGATTATTACTTCCATGTCATTGTAGGTACCGGTGAACATTATATCCTATCGGTTAACCATATACTGGTAACTATTTGCACAGTTTATTGTTTGCCAGTGAATGTTGCTGGATCTCCAAAGTAGGTGTATTTAGTAGGTGTTGACATCAATGACAAAACCATACCAAAATACCAACACTCTCTGCATCTTAGGCCAGTAATAGAAGCATTGAACCAACTCTAAGGTCTTATTGAGACCAAAATGGCCACTCAAACACCCATTGTGTTTCTCTTGGATAAGGTTTTCTCTCATGGAACCTTTAGGAACACACAGCTGTCCTCCCCTGAATAGCAAACCATTCTGCAATGTATAGTTAGCATACTCACTATGGAAATGATTCTCAAAAGTGTGACAAAATTTATAAGCAACAACAAAATCATCATCATTAGGATACAAATCTTGAAAGCAATCAATACCAATACTCTTAACTTGAATCTCCTGAATAGTCAACAATCTCCTACTCAAAGCATCAACTACTTTGTTACATTGGCCTTTCTTGTGCTTAAGAGTAAAGGTATATGCTTGTAGGTATTCTACCCATTTCACATGCCTATGGTTGAGTTTATCCTGAGAATTCAAAAAACTGACTGCCTAGTTGTCTGTATACACAACAAACTCTTTAGGAAGCAAGTAATGCCTCCACTTCCTGAGTGCCTGCACCAATGCATATAAATCTAAATCATAGGATGAGTACTTTTTCTTTGCATCATTCAATTTCTCACTAAAGAAAGCATCTGGTCTATTATCCTGACTCAAGACTGCACCTACTGCAAGATGACTGGCATCACATTCTATAGTAAAGAGCTTATCAAAACTAGGAAGGATTAACGTTGGCTGTGTAGAAACTCTAGTTTTGAGTAACTCAAACCCATTATTGGTTTCTTCTATCCATTGAAACTTAACCTTATGACCACCCTTTATTGTATCTAACATGGGTGCACAAATCTCACTGAACCCTCTGATAAACTTTCTGTAAAACTTGGCTAGACCATGAAAACTCCTAACTGCATTGGCTGGTTATGGGGTTGGCCAACTTGTTATGGCTGCAACTTTAGATTGATCCATCTTAAGATCTCCACTGGACACAACAAAACCAAGATAGACTAGCTCTTGCTTCATAAAATCACATTTCTCAAGATTTATGGTTAACTGCTCATTAGATAATCTTTCCAAAACAATGGCTAAGTGTTTCAAATGCTCCTCTTTAGTCTTACTAAAAATGAGAATATCATCTTAGACTACCACAAACTTACCAAGAAAATCCTACAATACTTCATTCATTAACCTCATAAAGGTACGAGGAGCATTAGAGAGTCCGAAAGGCATAACTAGCCATTCATAAAGACCCTCATTTGTTTTAAAAGTAGTTTTCCACTCATCACCCTCTTTTATTCTTATCTGATGGTAACCACTCTTTAAGTCTATTTTTGTGAAATACTTTGCACCCCCTAAACAATCCATCAAATCTTCTATCTTGGGAATAGGGAATCTATACCTTATTGTGATTTTGTTTATGGCTCTGGAATCTGTGCATAATCTCCATGTTCCCCCTTTCTTAGGTGCTAATACTGTAGGCATGACACAAGGACTTATACTCTTTCTTATTAATCCTTGATCCAACAACTCTTGAATCTGCCTAGCTACCTCTTTGTTCTGTTCAGGAGTCATCTTATAGGCTACTTTTTTTGGCAAAGAAGCTCTTGGTATAAAGTCAATCTGATGACTAATGGCTCTAGGAGGAGGTAATGTTGTTGGTTGTCCATCACTAATGATGTCCTTAAAGTTATCAAGAATTTGATGCACTTCTTGTGGGATCTCAACTTGTTTTTCTTTCTTCTCCTCCTTAGGTTTTACTATAAGTGCATAACCAATCCCATCTCCCTCTTTCATGGTTTGGATGAACCTAATAGCACTTTAGGTGCCTGTGGTTTGTTGTTCTCTGTCTCTTCACTAAGGGACTGCATTTTGTAGACAATGCCATTCTTTTGAAAGGAATATGTGTTTTTTTCACCATCATGGTGTGCCTTTCTATCAAATTGCCAAGGTCTACCCAATAGTAGATGGCAAGCATCCATAGGAAGGATGTCACATAGTATCCTATCCTTATATTCACCTATGTTGAAGTCTATCCATGCTTGTTCATTAACTAGGACATGTTTCCCCTTGTTTAACTAGGTTACCTTGTAGGGTTCACTGTGCCTCATTCTAGGTAGGTTCAATTTGCTAACTACCTCCTCTAAGATGATGTTATCTATGGAACCTGAATCTATAACCACCTTACATACCTTGCCCAGGATTTTGCACTTGATCCTGAATAATGCTCTTCTCTGAGACACTTCACACTTGTGAGGTTCTTGCATCAATACTCTCCTCATCATTAGACTCTCACCATCTTTGGGTGCTAGGTTTATCGCTGGAGTTCTTGTACTACTTCCTTCCTCATGAACATAATTCACTCTCTTTTCACCTCCATGGGAAGAACTAGGCTTTTCTGGACACCTATAAGCAGGATGACCCAATTTCTGACAGTTATAGCATTTCATGGTGGAGAAGTAAGACCCTCTACCTAGTCCACTAGATCTACCCCTTCCTGGGTTGCTTGATCCCCTACCCCTATAGTTGTGCTTGCTCTGAGAATCCCCACTTTGCTCTATAAGTTTGGTTTCTCCCTGGGACCTTTGATCTATGTGTCTTCCCCCAAAATTGCCTCTATGGCCTCTACCATCTCTGCCTCTTCCTCTACCTTTGTTATGTTGCTCTTGCTTCTTCCTACTCCTTTCCTCTACCTTAAGTGAAAGTTGATAGCACTTCTGGACTGTTGTAGGACACAACAAACTTAACTCTTCCTGAATGTTCCATCTCAAGCCATTGAGATACCTAGCAACCTTGACATTTTCATCATCTTGGATCTTTGACCTAAGGCATAGCTTCTGAAACTCCTCGGTGTAGCTACTGACGTCTAACTCTTTTTGCCTAAGGTTTTGCCTTTTCTTATGAAGTTGTATTTCATAGTCCTCAGGAATGTAAGTCTCTCTGATCTTGGACAACATTCCCTTCCAAGTTGCTATGGGCTTTTTTCCCTCTTTCTCACGTTCATCCTGAATGAACTTCCACCATGTTTAGGAAGCTCCTCTCAACTTGGACTTAGCCACCTTCACTTTCTGGGCCTCTGTCACAACATCACATTCAAAAGGGTTCTCAAGACCCTCAATCCACTCTATGACCACTTTTGGGTCCATTTTGCCACTGAATAGTGGGACTCCTTCTAGTGATTCTCCCACTCATAGCCTTCAAGGCTTTCAAAAAGGGTTCATTCTCTATCATAGGGTCTGGTAGAGGGATTTCATCCTCTATAGCTAATAGCTTACCCCTATCTTCTGTTCCATCTATCTTATTGCTGGCTTCATCTGCCTTCACTTCTACTTCTCCCAATTTCTGCTCTAGGAGGTCTAGCTTCTCTCTGAGTAACCTATTTTCTTGTTCCTAATCTTCCATTTTCTTGGCTAACTCTGCATTTGTCACCATGGTTGCCAAATTGCTACCTCTTCCCAAGTGTAACTCGGCTCTAATACCACTATGATAGGGAGGTAGGGAAAGGGGGTTGCCCAATAGGCTTGTATTTTTACTAGGTGATAGGTCCTTTGCTAGTTTCAAGGTGTAGACACCAAAATCAAAGTGCAAAAAGCTTATAGGAAACCTAGCAACTCTCCTTGATCCACCTCCCTAAGTCAAACACTCCCTGGTTGCTCAAGGGCTTCAACTCCATTGTTTTAGGCTTTGTAGTTTAACACCTTACTCTCTCAATTGGAATTCTTTTCCTCTAACCCTGACCTATTCTCTGACTGCACAAGGTCTCCTCTTGATGAAATACAAGTTTGTGTCAAGTTCTACCCCCATGGGTGCCTTTGGTCTTCTATGGTTTGGAGTGTAGTAATCCTTCACAAGTGCTACAAACTGACTTATGGAGTCTATCTCACCAAATGTGTTAAATGCATGTAAGATTAACTTGTTTCAACTTGATTTGATGGGTTTTATGCTTTACAACCTTCCTTTGTGTACTCGATTTGATAAAAAACCATATTTTAGGCCTAAAATGGGCTACAAGGAATTAGCCCCCTTTTTGGGGTTTTGTGCTCATCCTGCTCCAACGATGGACTTCCAGACAAAAAAAACCTTATATTTTGATACCCTTTTGGAAGTTATTGAGGATTTTCTAAGTCTTAGGGTCCATTAGGCCTCCTCCATGATTGTCCCAAAAATGGGTGCAAAAAGAAGGGTTTGCTAGGGTTTTGATGGCAAGAATCAACTTACAAGCTAGAAACCTTCAATGTGAATCATGCAACCTTAGTTCTACCATGCCACATACTAATTAGGCCAAAATGAAGTATTTTTACACCTTCAAAGGTTATAGAACAAGGTTTTACAAAAGATGCTCATAAGGAGTGTGCAACATTTACAACTTTTCCCTTTCTTGCTTTCCACAAACACATCAATGCATGAGTACCAATTACATTCAAAAAATGTAAACATGTCTAACATTAGTGACAAAGGAGAACCACATTAGCCCTGCACAAAAAGGCATTAGGCAATTACAAACCAATGAATCATTCACTCTCAAAACTTGTTATCACTGCACTTTGCCTCTTTCATTGCATTTTCACTTTAACCTGCATTTACCACTATCAAAACTCTTTTTCAAAGTTCTGCCTGGTGCTTTTGGTCAATTCTCTATCTTTGAATGTTTTTTGACCTTCATACCTGCTATTTGGAAGAGGAAGATTGCATAAACAACTCAACTAAAATGCAAAAATCAGTCATAATTGACTGTTACAGCCAGCTAGGCGTTACAACTTTGCCTAAAGGATCATTGACTGATCTTGGCAATCTCAAAACCCATGGGCAGGGTCAAATACCACTCCTTGTTCTTGTTTGAAAACAAATAAAAGGAGATACAAGTTTTACAAACACCAATATATGGTGGAGAGTAAGCAAATGAATGGAAACCAACACCAAAACAATGACTCACTTTTTTTTCACAATTTTCACAAACTGAAAAATGCAACCATCCTTATCATGGCTTAGAAAGCCTCTTTTCTTTCACATACAACTTGAACATCAAGACAGGTCTGTCCATCTGATGAATGCATTCACTATAGAAGAGCAAAGCATCAAACTTCTTCAAAAGACCCTAGCCAAATAGCACACTTGCCTAGGGCTCCATGGCCACAAAACTTCTTGCACTTGCATTTTTGAAATAAAAACATGTATTTACATATCTTACAAGTTGACCAAATAGTTCTTGGGAAGCCATGAAAATTTAGGGCTTCAAGAAGCCAAGTTGGTCAAGCATCCTTGCCAAATTCCTAGACAAGGCAGTGAAACTGTCAAAACCAATTAATTTTGCTTAGAACTCAAAACTTAATGAAATTTGATGCCACCAAAGGGAAAATCTTCAGGAAGAACATGAGAACTTGAAAATGTAAGAACAGTATGGCCAAGTACAGCAGGTGTACGGAAAGCTGCTCACATGGAGTTAAAACTTAGAGAAAAACAAGATAAAAACTAGTGCAAACTTTCAAAATGCTTGATATCTCCACAAAATCAACCCTTACAATGGTTAAAGAAAGAGAATAAATACCTCTAGAAGTCAGTTATTCTCCTGTACGGACAGGTACATGTCCAATAGCACTCAAATTTGACATTTTCATGTCTAAAATGATAACTTTTAATGCCTAGATGATGCAAGGTTGATCTCAAAGACTACCAATCACCTAAGAACACTACTAACACCTAAAAACCAAGCACAAAGCATGTCTAAAAGATTTTCAAAACAAAAACACATTGAAAACTCACTTTTCCCAACATTTTGCTAGGCAATTGCAAATTGGCAACTTTGAGCAAAAAGATGTAAATAGGAAACATGACCACACAATGAGTTCAAAACTCATCCAAACAACTTGGAACAACTCAAAAACATCTTAGACAAAATTTCCAACTCAAAACTAATAAAAATCAAACCTGCTATTAAACCTGTGATGAAATGAAACTAGGTGCTCCTACACCATTAAGTAGGAGAACAACTTCCTAAACTAACCTTGAGAGGAGGGTAATGCAAATTTTTTTACAGATTGTCACAATATTTACAAAAACTTAACAAAAATACTCATAAATAAAATTCATACCACAATAAGTGATTTACATGAGGAAAACCCTTTCGGGAGAAAACCCCCACACTCCAAAAGCCACCCAATATATTATTCAGCAATAAAATAATAGATTATAATATACTTGCAAAGCAAGCTCTTCGTAGGAGAACCACTAATCACAGATTTAGAGGTATTTCAATGGCCATAAGACTCTTACACACAACCTCTATCTCACATACCCCATATATAGGAGATACAATACAAGAAACCGTCAAACAGTATTACAAAACCATGGGCTAAAACCACCCAATAAGGTTTAGCCAACCTTATCTCTCTTCTAGATGCCCTATGATATTCTAAAACACACATCAACACATGTCCCTCCCTTTTATAACTCATTTATGTGTCCTATTTAAATTATATTTCCTATTTCAAGAGTACAAACGTTCAAAGGTCATAACTTGCAAACCATGTGTCCGATTGACGAACCATTTGAATTGCCGAAAAGATCGTGAAGTGCTCTATCACCTTTTAAACTGCTGCACCACTTATGCCCACATTTTAGGGCATTTAAAGGCCTCTAAACTCATCAAAATTAAGTTTAAACCTTTAATCACACCCCTCCAAAATGAAAACTTTAATATCTTCAAAACTAGCTGTGATCTTGTGACAAAACTTTATCAGCATGCTTATCTAACCAACCAGAAGCTTCTAGGAGAATTTTGCAACACTTTGTGTTTAAATGAAAACTTACTATAAATAATAACCTCATGTAAATGCAAGGCTGAGATGCCATTTTTTGAACATTCTCCCACATGTCGAACACCTTGCAAGAGAAAAGGGAGTATCAACAATGAATCAATTGCTAGGGGCCATGAGGCCCATAGACTCCGAACACAATTTGAACTTCTCTGTGTTCACAACCTTATTTAAAGAATATGCAACATTCATCAAAGTTTCTACCTTAACTAGCTTCACCCTGCCATCTTTGACCATATCTTTGACAAAATGATACTGAACATCAATGTCCTTGGTCCAGGCATGAAATGTTGGGTTCTTAGCTAGGCAGATTGTACTTTGACTGTCATAATATATTGTCACTTCTCTTTATTTTATTCCAATATCTGAACATAGTATCTTAAGCCAAATGGCTTCTTTACAAGCATGAGTAGTTGCCATATACTCTACTTCAGTAGTGGACAAAGAAACCACAACCTGTCGCTTATTTATCCAACTAAATACACCACCAAATAAAGTAAACACATAAGCACTGGTGGATCTTCTGATATCAATATCACCTACCCAGTTTGAATCCACATAACCATGAATATCAAGGGAAATCACATCTCCAACTAAATTACCATGATAACTCAAAGAATACTCTAAGGTACCCTTCAAATTTCTAAAGACTCTTTTGACTGGATCCCAATGAAATCTACCAGGATTAGACATATACTTGGAAAGAACTCCCACTGCTTGGGACATGTCTGGTCTAGTACAAACCATAGCATATATCAAACTTCTAATTGCACTCTGGTAAGGAACTCTGCTCATGTCTTCCATCTTCAATGGGGATGTAGGACAATCTACAAAAGATAATTTTGTCCCAACTGTAAAAGGAACACACAATGGTCTACAATCCCGCATCTTGAACCTCTGTAACACTGAATTCACATACTTACTCTAGCCTAGCCATAGCTTTATATTCTCTCTATCTCTTCTAATTCTCATCCCAAGAATGTGATTTGTTGCACCAAGATCTTTCATTTCAAATTTAGCAGCGTGTTGAGACTTTAGTTCTGAAATCACACCTTTCCCTTTACCAATGAATAACATATCATCAACATACAATGTCATGTATAAGAAATGATCATCATCAAATTTATAATAAACACAATGATCTGATTTAGAATGCTCAAATCCCAAACTCAACACATATGTATCAAATTTTTGGTACCACATCCTAGGACTCTGTTTGTGGCAATATAGGGATTTCTTTAATTTCCAGACCAAATTACTTTTACCTTTTACCACATCGTGCTCTGGTTGTGTCATAAATATCCTCCTCCAAATCACCATGAAGGAAAGAAGTTTTCACATCAATTTTCTCAACCTCTAAATCATAAGAAGCAACAAGAGAAAGAAAAAATCTAATGGATGTCATTTTTGTAACAAGAGAAAATATCTCACCAAAATCAACACCCTCAACCTGAGAGTAGCCTTTTGCAACCAACCTTGCTTTATACTTCTCAATGCCTCCATCTGAACCAATCTTTTTCTTGAACGCCCATTTACAACCAATAGGTTTCCATCCTTCAGGAAATGGTACAAGATCCCATGTATCATTCTTTTTCAAAGCTACCATTTCTTCTTCCATAGCAATCTTCTAGGATTATACATCACTCATACCTAATACCTCTTCTACAGGTTTTGGTTCATCCATATTAGTATTCAAAGAAAAAATACATCTCCAATCATTAGGTTAATATCTTTCAGGTGGTTGTCTATGTCTTCTAGACCTTCGAACAAGATGAGTTGGAGGTTCTTCCTCCTCTTCTGAAGATTTGGAGCTAGACGAGCTCTCCTCAACTTCTTGCCTATCGAGGGGTCTCGATTAAAAGTCTTAAAGGTGTAGAAGGGAATTGAATCACATCTTCCTTTTTAGTCTGTTCTAACTACAATGTAACACAAGGAGACTTAATTTATCTAAAAATAACACTTCTACTATGAATTACCTTTTGTACAACAGGGTCCCAAAGCTTGTATCCTTTCACACCATAATTGTAGCCAATGAAGATACATTTCACAGCCTTGTTCTTCAACTTTGTTCGCTTCTCATTTGGTATGTGTGCATATGCCTCTCAATTAGTGGCAACAACTTTAGCCCAAAACATTTTTTCTAGACCAACACCACTCAACATATTCCTAGCCTTCTCCATCAGTGTCCTTTTCATTCTCTTTGACACTCCATTCTATTGTGGAGAATACAGAGTTGTCTTGTTTTTGTTAATGCCATAGTCTTTACATCATCTATCAAAATCATTAGAGCAAAATTCACCACCATTGTCAGTCCTCAAACATTTAATTTTCTTTCTGGTTTGCAACTCAACCATTGCTTTAAATTCTTTAAATTGATTGAAAACTTCAGAATTACTCTTTAGAAAATATACCCATGTCCTTCTACTAAAATCATCAATAAATGAAACATAATATGTAGATTTTCCAATCGAAGAAACATCTACAGGACCAAACACATCAAAATGAATAAGATCCAAAACACCATTAGATTTATGAGAACTCGAGTAAAACTGAACATGGTTTTGTTCTCCATAAATGCAATGCTCATAGATATCAAAGTCAATATTACAATCATTCAAACCTTCAACAAGGTTTTTATTTTTCAAGGTCCTTAGACCCTTTTCTCCATTGTGGCCAAGCCTCTGGTGCCATAACGTAGTCTTCTCTATAGGTAACTTTTCTTCAGAAGAAAGACAACCCTTCGGTAACCCAAAATCCATTTCTATCTATTGAAGGTGAAACCCTCAAATCTTCCAATGAAATATCCATAGATTTACTTTTTATAGAAGTTATATTACACTCAACAATGTATCCATCTAGCTTATACAAAGTACCAAACCTGACACCTCTAGAAATTACCATAGCACCCTCAATCATCTTACATCTTGCTTCAAAAAAGACTACCTACATACCCACATCTATCAGTTTTCTCATAAATAACATATTTCATTTTAATCCAGGGATATGCAGCACACCATTAATGTTTTTTATTCTACCATCAAGAAACCTGATTCTAAGTTTACCTTGAGCAACAATGTCTGAATGTAAATCATCACCCAAGTACACCTTACCTCCATTAAATTCTTCATATTTAGAAAATCAATCTCTATTGGAAGTCATATGAAAATATGCACTTGAGTCAATTAACCAGGCACCATTACCTGCATGAGTCGCCAAAGCTGCAATGAATGCATCACCATCTTCCTTCTCAGACTCAAAATTAGAATTGAACTTTTTCTTTTTCTTCTTCTTTTCTTCTTTATAGTCCTTATAGATGTGACCTAGTTTACCACAATTCTAGCAAATGAATTTGGAATTTCTAGGAGATTTCAATCTCCCTCTTGATTTAGACTTATCACGCTTCTCATTCTTCTTGCATTTCTCCTCAGGTATTCCATGAATAGTTGGGGCTTCCTTTGAACTGATGGATACCTTCCTCCACATCTCTTTACCAAGTAGGGCACCCACCACATCTTTAGACTTCAAAAGAATAAAAGTACTATCGATAGCCATAACAAGAGAATCCCACGAAGCATGCAAAGAACAAAGAAAGATCTAGCATTTCTCCTCTTTGTTTATCTTAACACCGACAGATACTAATTAAGCCTCAAACATATTAAATGATTCTAGGTGGTCTATAATTTGTCCACCCTCATCCATCTTCAAGGAATACAATCTCTTCCTTAAGAAAAACTGATTTAATAAATATTTCGCTTGATACATTTTACCAAGCTTAGTCCATAGCTTCTTTGTAGAGTTTTCTTCATGGACATTGATCAGAAAAGAGTCTGTCAAGCACAATCTGATTAGACCCTTGGGTTTTCAGTCCATAACATCATACTAAGCCTCTACAGTAGGATCCGAGGGCCTTTGGACATTCGCATCAACAACATCCCATAGAGCTCGATCTATTAGCAGATTTTCCATCTTCAGATTCCACATCTCAAAATTAGTTCCATTAAATTTCTCCACCTCTATTCTCCCTAATGAACTTGCCATCTAAAAATTCCTACAACAAGATCAAAAAGTGTCTTTTGCACAAGCTCTGACTCAAATTTGGATTAGTTCAAAAAACCCAACAACCCACAACTGAAACCAAAGGTGATCAAGCTCAGATACCACTTGTAAGAAAGTTAAGTAGCAGAGCAACTTCCTATAGTAACCTTGAGAGGAGGGTAATGCAAAAATGTTTACAGATCATCAAAACAGTTACAAAAACTTAACAAAAATACTCATAAATAACATTCATAACACAACACAATGATTTACGTGGGGAAAACCCTTTTGGGAGAAAAAACCCCACACTCCAAAAGTTGCCCAATATTATTCAACAATCAAAAAATAGATTACAATATACTTGTAGAGAAAGATCTTTGCATGAGTACCACTAATCAAATATTCAGAAGTAATTCAATAGCCATAGGACTCTTACACACAACCTCTATCTCACGCACCTCATATATAGGAGATACAATACAAGAAACTGTCAAACGATATTACAAAACCATGGGCTAAAACCACACAATAAGGTGTAATTGATCTTATCTCCCTTCTAGATTCCCTATGACATGTTAAAAAACACATCAACACATGTCCCTCCCTTTTACAATTCATTTATGTGTCCTATACAAATTATATTTCCTATTTCACGAGTACAAACTTCTGGAGGCCATGACTTGCGAACCGTGTGTCCGATTGACAAACTGTTTGAAGCATCAGAAAGGTTGTGAAGCGATCTATCACCTCATAAACCATAACTCCATTTACACCCACTTTTAGGGCATTTTGGGGCCTCTAAAGTCCTCAAAATTAAGTTTATACTTTTAATCGCACCCCTCCAAAACAAAAAATTTAATATCTTCAAAACTAGTTGTGATCTTGTGACAAAAATTTACCGGCATGCTTATCTAACCAACCAGAAGGTTATGGGATAATTTTGCAAAATTTCATCTTTAAATGAAAAATTACAATAAATAGTAACCTCATGTAAATGCAAGGTTGAGACACCATTTTCCCAACACTATGTAGCCATGACCATTAAGATTTTCTTCAATATGGAGGGTTTCTTGCTCGTGAACCCATTGTGCATGTAGGAGATTTATGAACATCTTGCGCTAACATATTAGAATCATGAGGGGGATCAAGATCATGAGGGGGATCGAGATCAATGATAGGCTCTTCATGAGATGAAATGGGAGGAATAATGGGATCATCAAAGGAAATAAGATCTTGGAGTGTATATGTAGGATTAGGACATGGAGATGGAGGGATGATAGAATCTTGTCATAGACATGAAAATAAAAGAGTACTTTGATCTTGACAAGGAGGAAGATCATTGGATTCCTCTTTAAAGGTACTTTGATCTTGACTTTAAATGGGATTATTAGGAAGAAGGGAAGGGATATCTTGACCTTTCTAAGGGAGTGAAATGCTAATGGGACTTTAAAGGACATCTTGGTCTTGAAGGGGATCATTTAGGATAGGATGGACTATGATACCTTGATCTTTCTCTGGGAGTAGAGTGTTAATAGGACTTTGGATAGGATGGACAAGGATGGTAGGATCATCATGAGTATTTGGGAAGACAAGATCCTAGTCAACAATTGGATGGGATGATAAGGTTATAGGATCTTGATCTTGATTTATTTTAGGACTCATTTCTTCATGATATAAATTATCCTCTTGGGGGAATCTAGGAAGGAATACATGCTTTGACATAAGGGAGATGGACTTTGAATGAGGTCCTCTATAATAGATTTGATGGGAAATGAAGCACATGGTAGCATTGGGGCTAGCATTTCTGAAGCATGACATGGACTTACATCATGAATTGGATTAGCTTGGAGATATATTATGAATAACCCTTGGGGGATTTCATCCTTAGGTGTATCATTTGATGAGGATAATATAAAAGGTTCTTATGAAGATTCACAAGGTGGAGGAATAAATGCCATTAGAGAGTCAATTTTCTTATGGGGGGATGAGCCATTGCTAGACATAGGTTCATGATTTTGATATTTCTCATAAAAATCACTTAGGACTTTCTTTAAGAGTTGTGTAATAGAGCCACCTTTCTTTGGAGACGCATTTGAATCCTTGTGAGGTTTTGACATTGTTGGGTTTTGATTTTGGACTTGTTTTGGGACTTTGTTGAATTGGTCTGACATGTTTGAAACTTGGCCCAATGTGATTGGAAACTTTTGTTTTTGAATTTTTTGTTTTGGTTGTTGATATTGATTTTGTTGTTCATAGTTGATAGTTGGTTGGACCAATTGTTTACATTGCGTGATTGGTTGAGCACATTGTTGAAATTGCACCATTGATTGTGTTGGTTGTACATGTTGGACTATTGGCTATGTGTGCTGAATCATTGGTTGTGTTGGTTAGAAATGTTGGACCATTGGTTGTTGATGGATTGTCATTGGTTTTTGATTCAAGATTTGATTTGAGGTCTGTCTTGGGATTTGGTCAAACGAGGCTTGATTTGGGATTTGGTTAAAGTTTATGCTTGTTGCTTGAAATTGTTTCATCATGTCTATTTGTGTGATGAGAGTGTAGAACACAAGATATCATTGAGAGGGGGGTGAATCAATGATTATAAACAATTTTAAACTATGTGTATGTAACCAATAAAGTAATGGAAACACTAATAATTAAACACACACAAAGAATGCATCACACAACATTGGATATACGAGGAAAACACAAAGTGGTAAAAACCTCGGTGAGAAATGTTGTTGGAGACTACTGCTCCAATCCATCCTCACAATGGACTAACAATTTTACAATAGTTTAGGGCACCAACCCAAGGAGCACCAATCCCTAGCAATTTATGGGCACCAACCCAAAGGAGCAGCAACCCCTACACTATTTTGACACCAACTCAAGGAGCACCGACCCCTGCACCGAGCACCCACTCAATGAAATACAATAAGATAAAGGTTATAAAATCATTTGTACCTTGTTACAAATGGATTTTGTAACACCTCCAATCAATACTCTCTACCAGTTTTAACTCTTCTCTATCTCAGAGCTTCTTTACCTACTAGTTGTCTGTTTACTCTCTCTGACCCCTTATCGATCAACCTCTGCCTTTCTTGACTTCCTCTGATCCTTACTCTACACTCATTCACTCTTTGATGCCTTCTTACTAGTTCAACCACTGCCAGTTCACTTGACTGTCAACTCTGTGATAGTTCACTAGTTACTTTATTTCTTACTGGTTAAAACCCCTCTTAGCGGTTAAACCTCTCTGACCGGTTCTAGTTCAAATACTTAGTTGCTTCAATGTTTTTGACCACACTCAGTCAGATCAAATCTCTTTTCACTCAAACACTCTTTTCTCCGGCCATTGGCATCATCAACTTGGATCTTCAATCTGCATATTTATAATCAAGCTTTCTCGCCAAAATAGAAAATCAAACCTTGTGTCCTAGGGTTTTCTTCACCAAACCAATCTGTATAAAATCAAATCAGATCTCATCTCTGAGATTGACAACCTGCATCTAAACAAACATACCTGCCATATTTTATTCTTCCAAAACACATTTACTATCTTTAGTAAACTACAACTTGTTTGTCGGCCTCACTCTTTGCCAATAACATTAAATGATCTCACAGTTCCTTTCTCCTAATAAAATCTATGTCTTTTGAATTGCTTTGAGCTGCAATCCTCTACAACTCACCCATGATTTCCTAAGTCGACATTTAATGTAGACTTAGTTGGTAACTACCTCACCGACACACTCTTCACCACTGCACGTTAGCCACTTGTATCTTACGTGTCATCTTTGTTGGCATCCACCTCAGTTCACTGTGTTAGTTCAGGATCAGGCACCGACCAAACACACAACTGATGTTCACCTTATACAATTGGTTCATCTTACCCTACTAGTTATACAATAATTGGTTAACCTTCAAGCCATGCTCTTCTCTATTCGGCCGGTCAGGACACAATACCTTTTCACTTCATATGATCTGATGTGATGCTCTATGTTTGGCTTGTCCCTTACATGCTTACTGGTGGACATGTTTATCAGTTGATACTAAACCTACCTGTATACGAGACTGGTATTCAATAATATTCTTAGAGTTCATATCAGTCAATTATAAGTGTGCTC